>NW_024369707.1:0-346553 GCF_014805655.1 Passer montanus
CTGATCGAGATCAAACGTCCACTGTACCAGCACTGGGCGATCTATGTGGGGGATGGATATGTCATCCACGTGACAGGTAAGGCTGGTGGCGCCTGGGAAGGTGCTGAGTGGGTGCTGGCATTCCCCGGGAGTCCTGTCACCTTCCACGGGCCGGGGATGGATGCTGTGTGTGTAGGTTACCTTTCCAGGAGGAGTCAGAAACCCATCTGAGGTCCTGGAGTGGCCAGAGAGGCTCTGCCTGACTGCACTGTCTCCTCCTTGGCTTATGCAGATGAAGGAGCCTCATCCATTACCCTTAGCAGCTCTTCCATATGCGCCACAAGGGCCAAGGTGAAGAAGGAGCTCCTGATGGAAGTGGTGAAAAATCACAAATGGCATGTCAACAACAAGTATGACCGCTCCCGCACTCCCCGCCCTGTGGAGGAGATCATCCGGCGTGCTGAGCAATGGGTTGGCAAGGAGGTGCCATATGATGTGCTTAACAGAAACTGTGAGCACTTTGTGACAGAGCTCCGATATGGAGAAGCAGTCTCTCACCAGGTGAGTGTCCCGGGGTGAGCCCCTGGTGCCTCCCAGAGCCCCTCCTGGCTGCTGGCTGTGAGCTGGGCACTGGGACACAGCCTGCAGCCTGCATGGGGACAGCCCAGTGCCAGGCGTGGGCTCCAAAGCAGCGCTGCCTCCCCAGAGCCCCTGGGCCTGGAGGGTCCCTGTGCTCTGCCTGCAGCCTGCCAGTGCCCTCTGACTGAGTGCCACCTCCTGGGGGCACAAACCTGCCTGTTACCCCTTCTGATAATGGGGCACATGCCTCTCACTGATTTACTTACCCTCATTATCCCTGTCTTTTCTATATTATCAAGCTAGGGGGTTGTAAATATGAGTGCTCCTTATGTTTCCAGCCTGTGTTTTGCTTTCACTTTTATAGGCCAAGAAAGCTGTAGTTGGTGGTGCTTCAGCCATCGTCGGAACTACTCTTCTTGGTGTTGCTGCTCTTGCTGGGATTGCATTGTCGGGGAGCAAATCCAAGACATAGTGCTACTGATGGCTGTCAGGCAGAGCTCCGAGCAGGGCAGGAGGATCTTCTGGAATCTGCGGTCACTGTTCTCCTCTTGCTACACGTGCCAGCAAGGGTTTCTAGCAAATGTGCCACCCTTCCTGTAAACATAAAATAATCCTTAATTAAATGTCTGAAATCCAAACTACTATTTTCCAGAAATTCTCTTTTATCTATTTGAATATAGTGTTGTTTGAAAGTTTAAAAATTCAGCCTTGCTTCTCCCCACCATCGCAGGAAGGAATAACAAGTTGAGATTGTCACCATTCAAGGTGATTCCCAGCAGCTTTAGCCTGCTTGCCACGTGAGATTTTATTTTATTGTGTGTGATGGTTTTTGTGGTAGTCTGGGAGAAATTGCAAGCAAGTTAGCCATTCCTTCCCCACCCCACACACCTCCCCTGGAGTGCTTTGCTGAGCACTGGGGCAGATTTCTCCTCCTGATTTGATCAGGTAGCTCCTGGAGGCTCATTCTGTGTATCAGTGAAATAAAAAGGACTGCTGAGGGTTCACTGTGTTCTCCAGCTGAGACTCGGAGTGTTTGCTGCCGAGCCACAGAGCGGGCACCGGCACAGAGCGGGCACCGGCACACAGAGCAGCCCAGTCCCGGCACAGCGCGCACCGCTGCCCGCGGCACCGCGCGACGGCTCCGCTTCCCCCGAGGGCAGGAGAGCACCACCAGCTGCAAAACTGCCAAACTCCCCATTCCCCTCCACAAACCATTCCTTGATGTGCCTGGGATATCTGCCAATTCCCTTATAGGGATCATTCACCCTCCAATCATTTCCTCCATCCTCTCCTACTCCCAGCATCTTCACCATGGCAAATAGGAAATTTCACCTAGAAGCCTAAACCCGTAAGAGTGGGAAAGCCCTGGCTGCCAGCTCTGCAAAAGGACAGGCAGGGAATGTGCTGTGTCTTGAAACCTTGGGCAGCTTCTGCTGCCTACACTGAGCAGCTCCTGGGAGCTGGGGAGACAGGAAGGAAGGGCAGGTCTTACAGGCTGGATCCTTCCGTGTTTTACACGGTCATTCTGATTTTGGTGGGATGGTGTTGTGCTCAGTTTTTACCTGCCTACAAAGTGTTCTTTTCCCTGGCTCTTCGGATTATCTTTGGCAGCAGCAGCAGTCCCACAGTGCGGGGAGGTCTGACAGGGAAACCCACCTGTCTTTTTCTCAATCAGCTCCTTCTTCTATTGCTCAATCAAATTTCCCCCTTCACCCCTGTATGTGTGGAGATTGCTGGCCTTGAACCTGAGCAAGCCTGCTAGGCGATTTTTATGCTCTCTTCATACTCTCAGCCCATTCTAGGATTTCACTCCTTGAGCTGCCACAAAACCACTGAGGGGCTTAAAGAATTACAAAGGCAGTCAGGAGACTTTGACCCACGGAGCTGTGGCCATTCTCTCTTCAGTGACCAAATGTTAATCCCAAAGCGTTCATAAGCATTCTAAAGCACCAGATCAATCTTCCCCCAGCCAGGAGGAAGGCAAAGCCAGGGTCCCTGCAGTGCTGGGGGTCAGGGATGTGAAGAATGAGCTGTGCAGCACCTGTGCTTCACCTCCCAATGTCCTGAGCCACACCATTTCCTTGGCACAAAGCTCATGTGTGCATTGCCCTGCAAGAAAACTGTTCAGGTCAAGTGTGCTTTATTGTCCTTTAGCTGCAGGATCTGCCTTGAGTGTTTGGAAGCAGGTCACCTGCATCCCACCTGTGAGACACAGAGCCCTGGGCTGCTTTTCTTACAGGCAGCTGCCTGGCCTGCAGGGACAGCTGAGGGCAGCACAGCTGTGTGTGAGAGGCTGGCTGCTTTTGTCTGCTCTGGACAGCTTGTCCAGGCTTAACCCCAGCCAGCAGCAAAGCACCAGGCAGCCACTGGCACACTCACTCCCTGCCAGCCCCATCAGGGACGGAATTACTAGAGCTGAAGTGAAAATCTTGTGGCTTGAGAAAAAGATGGTTTAGTAGGTAACCAAAAGCTCTGCATTAAAGGAAACCAAAAGAAGGAATTAATTCACTCTTTTTCTAAACATAAGTTTTACAATGTTCAAAATAACCAAGTCAAGCTTTCTGGGTTTTTTTTTGTTGTTTTTGGTTTTGGTGGGTTTTTTTGGTTTTTTTTTTTTTTTTGTTGTTGTTGTTGGTGGTGGTGGTTTTTTTGTTTTTTTTTTTTTGTTGTTTTTGTTCTGCCCTTTATTATTACATCTGAGTGAAGATATTGGCTTTAATACAGGAGAACACATCATAATGAAACTGAAAGTTGTTTTTGAATTCCTGGAAATGGACTTGAAACTTTTTTCATGGGTAAACTCTTTAGGTTATACAGTAACCTAGTTAAGCTTTCTGCTCTCAGAGCTTTCTGTCTGCACACCCTGACAAGGGAGCACTGTGTGAGGGCAGCATATGGACCTCTCACATCTCTGCTTCATCCTTCAATAAAGAGAACTGGCATTATTTTATCTGAGGAATTGTCTTCTTGTTCTTGAGAGCTGCAACAGTTCACGGAATGCAGAGGTTTGCGGATGTACTTGGCATCTCTTTGCAGTCAGGGTGAGGTTGCTCATCATGGGCTGCCTTTCCTTGGAGCCTGGTGGGTGCATTGACAGGATTTGGTGGAACACAGCCCAAACCATAAGGAGGAGCAGCACAATTCATTATTTGCTGTATTTTGAGCCTTTGTAGGAGCTACTGGCAAAGCCCAAGACCTGCATTTGTCATGGAATAGAGTCAAGGCTGTTTTTCTCCCACGACTGGAGAGAAATATCCTTGATTATGGGCAGGGGCACAGGCACAGCCTGTCCCTAAACAGAGGGGCTTTTGTAGACATTTCAAGCACCTGAATGTGGTGCACATCAGAGGATGAAAACCTGGGCTGATTCAGTGCTGGCCAGGGAAGCCTCAGCATCGTGCAACCTGGTCCCCTTGTCTGTGTTTGTGGGTAGGGTTAACATCAATCTAATCCATGAACTTTTTGCTGCAAAGTCTTCTGCCTTTACCCGAGGGCATTTGGGATCTCTCCGCAGCATCCTCTGCCATTTTTATTAGCAACTTACAGACTGGTAGCCAAGGCAGGTTTTAATCATGATCCAGCAGTTGTTGTTCTACAAGAAAAGGTCCAGAGTAGTGAAGGGCGCAGGGTCCTGGCTGTTGCCCATCAGTGGCCTGGAGGATAACTCGGGGATAGTGTCCCCACATTGAGGTGGTGGCCCCATTTCCTCGGCAACAAGATCACGTTTACCACTCCACGGGTGGTTTTGGCACTGCCATGGGGGCGGGGGGGACTTGCCGCTGCACGGGATGGGTGCCAGACACATATCTGCGGGTGCAGAAAGGGCGGTGACCCCAGAACGATAGCGAAATCGCCTCTAAAAACTATTTATAGCGGGAGCAGCGGGCCGGGATCCCGGCCCCGGCAGCAGCGGGCCAGGCGCTGAGGTGAGCGGAGCTCGGGGGCTGCGAGCGGGCGATTCCAGCAGGACGCGGCCCCTCCATCCGCACGGGCCGGAGGTGCCCCAGGGCCCGGGCAGGGCTGGGCCCCGCGGGCAGCCCCGGGCAGCCGCGTCCCGGCAGCGGAGCGGCCCCGAGCCGGCTCCGGCCGAGCGGGGCCGCCGCTCCGGCAGCCGCTGCCCTCGGCGCCGCCGCTGACACCCTCCGTGCCTGCGCTGCCGGCAGCTGCCCCTGCACAGCCCTCGCCTCCCCGCTGCGCTCTGCCCTGCGCTCAGCCAGCCCGGCGGAGCCCGCACGGCCCCACCCAAACACCCCGAGATGGGACAGGACAATTGCAAACCCCGGCCTGGGGACCTGATCGAGATCGACCGGCCTCGTCATCAGCACTGGGCGATCTACATGGGGCATGGATATGTCATCAACTTGACACCTGTAGGTAAGAGTATTGCAGGCTGGCAAGGTGCAGGAGGCTCCTCGGGTGCTCCTGGAGCCCTGTCTCCCTCCATGGGCTGGTGGTGAGCCTTGTGTGTGTAGATGACCTATCCAGGAGCAAAGGAAACCCCTCTGAGGTTTGGAGGTACCAAGGGTTTGCCTGCCTCATCTCCTCCCTCTCATACCCAGATAAGCCGGGCCTAAAGCCGGGAGCCCACACAATGCCAGTATTCATCAGAAAGGTGAAGAAGCAGCGACTGAAGAAGGTGGTGAAAAAACATAAATGGCATGTCAACAACAAGTATGACCATTCATACCCTCCTCTCCCAGTGAAGGAGATCATTCAGCGTGCTGAGAGTTATATTGACAGGGAGTTGAACTATTCTGGGTTTGGTAGCAACTGTGAGTACTTTGTGATAGAGCTTCGATATGGAGAAGGAGTCTCTGAGCAGGTGAGTGTCCTGGGGTGAGCCCCTGGTGCCTCCTTATAGATAGCATAAAATTAAAGCCTTAATAAAACATAAAACCCCAAACTCATAGTGCATAGACTCTTGTTTTTTATATGTATACAGCTTTGTGTGCAACTTCAGCATTGTGGCCTTGCTTCTCCCTGCCATTCCATTAAGAAATACAAAGTCAAGCATATCTTCATTCAAGGTGATCCCCAGCAGCTGTGGCCAGTTTGCCACATCTGCTTTTACTTTTTGTCTATGATTATTTCTGTGGTAGTCTGCTAGCACTTGAAAGCAAGTTTTCCTTTCCTTAGGCCGCCACCTCCCCTCCAATGCTTTGCTGAGGACTGGTGCAGTCCTTCTATCATCCTGCTTCTATCAGCGATGCTCTATTGGCTGTTTCTATGGAAAAAAACCTGATTTTAAGCTTAACTTTCTCACCAAATAAGCTAAATTTCTCACCGAGTGTTTACTGCATGTTTTCCAGCTGAGGGCTGTTATACGTGAAGAAGTGCGCATTCTTGGTATGACAGACGACAAGGATGACCCCAGCCTTGGGGACCTGATCGAGATCAAGCGACCAGCGTACCAGCACTGGGCCCTCTACTTGGGGAAAGGATATGTCATCCATGTGACTGGTGCAGGTAAGGCTGGCGCAGCCTGGCAGGGTGCAGAGGGGGTGTTGGGATGCTCCAGGAGCCTTTTCTGCCTCCATGGGCTGCTCCATGTGGACCCTGTGTGTGTAGATGAGCTTTCCAGGAGCAGTCCAAAAGCCATCTGAGGTTTTGAGGGGGCCAGAGAAGATCTGCCTGCCTGCCTTACCTCCTCCCTGCCTTCCCCAGATGAAGCAGCCTCATCCCCGTCAACCAGCAGTGGGTCAGTAGTTCTCAGAAGAGCCAAGGTGAAGAAGGAGCTCCTGAAGGAGGTGGTGGAAAAGGATGAATGGCGTGTCAACAACAAGTATGACTGCTACCGCACTCCTTTCCCTGTGGAGGAGATCATCCGGCGTGCTGAGCAATGGATTGACAAGGAGCTGCCATATCGTTTGTTCCTCAAGAACTGTGAGCACTTTGTGACAATGCTTCGCTATGGAGATGGAGTCTCTGAGCAGGTGAGTGTCCCGGGGTGAGCCCCTGGTGCCTCCCAGAGCCCCTCCTGGCTGCTGGCTGTGAGCTGGGCACTGGGACACAGCCTGCAGCCTGCATGGGGACAGCCCAGTGCCAGGCGTGGGCTCCAAAGCAGCGCTGCCTCCCCAGAGCCCCTGGGCCTGGAGGGTCCCTGTGCTCTGCCTGCAGCCTGCCAGTGCCCTCTGACTGAGTGCCACCTCCTGGGGGCACAAACCTGCCTGTTACCCCTTCTGATAATGGGGCACATTGACCGGATTCAATTACCCTGATTATCTTTGCCTTTTCTCAGTTATCATATCTGGGGGTAAATATAAGTGCTTATAATGTCTCTAACCTGTGTTTTACTTTCTCTTTACAGGCCAAGACAGCGCTTCAGAATATTAATTCTGTTTCTTCTGCAGTGATGGCTGGGATAGGAGCTGTCAGTCTAATGGCTGTGGCCAGTATTCCTGTGATTGGTCTTCCTCTTGTGGCCGGTGCTCCCTTTGTGGTTGCTGGTAGTGGTAGTCTTCTTGCCTGTATTGGTTTATCTTCCAGCAATGTTGCTCATTCCGTCACCTTTGGCAAATTTGAAAAGGCGGGGAGAGATATACTAGAACGGAGTTGCTGTTAGGAAGAGCTCAAGCAAGGCATGGAGTCCCTGGTCACTGTTTAGCTTTTGCCACAAGTGTAATGAACACTTATTAGCAACTGCTGTGATAATTAATTCAAAGACTTATTAAACTGTAAATATCCAAATTCATCTTGCCTAAAATTGTCTTTTATCTGTTTGAGGATAGCTTTTTGTGCAAGTAATTTCTCTTTAACTACCCTCCTCCACCTGCCTAAGACACTGACTTCTTTCTCAAGTTTTGGTTTTTTTCCCCAGGTCTCCCAAAGCCCGATTTTACAGCAAACCCTTTTCCTGTGTCTCCATCAGCCAGCTGGGCAGCGCTCAGACCCTTCTAGCTCCCTTACTTCTTTTGGAAGAAATGAAGTTGTATCATGGGGCTTTTTTCCAACTCTCAGGGTCCTTACAGTCAATCTATACCCTGACTGTAATTTTACAGCTTTTCAGATCCTTTTCAGCTTGAAGTCCTGTATGGCCTTTCTCCCCTGCTGAGTGATACCAATAAAGATAAAAACCTCTGGTGAGAACCATGTACTGATAAACTGGGGATGCAACAATGACCCAAAACACCAGAATGGTACCAACAAACTGAATCAGGTCCTAAATGATCAGGCCCTAAAAGCAGAAGCTCGGCCTTCCCTGCTCAAAACAGAAAACACAACTCTTACTTCCAGCTGCAGTACTGTGGGTTTAGTGCTGCTGATGGTTTCTGTGTTTAGGTTCTATGTTTAGGGTCTCTCAGAAGAGCAGAAAACCGTTCAAATTCCATAGACAAACATTTTTGCCTTAAGGTATTGCAGAGCTACTTAACTACCCTTCATCTACAGTAGTTTGTTTCTTTTGTTTTATCTGCAGCTACAGTTTTAATACCCAGATTAAGCTGCTGTTGTTTTTACATTACTAATTTGCAACCATGCAGGAGTTGCTGGAGTTGGGGCTATTTGTAAATGTGGGTGTCTGCCTTGGCATTTTTCTCTCGGCCTCATTTACCCTAAATGGTCAGGTGTTCAGAGCAAAACAGAAGCTCGGCCTTCCCTGCTCAAAACAGAAAACACAACTCTTACTTCCAGCTGCAGTACTGTGGGTTTAGTGCTGCTGATGGTTTCTGTGTTTAGGTTCTATGTTTAGGGTCTCTCAGAAGAGCAGAAAACCGTTCAAATTCCATAGACAAACATTTTTGCCTTAAGGTATTGCAGAGCTACTTAACTACCCTTCATCTACAGTAGTTTGTTTCTTTTGTTTTATCTGCAGCTACAGTTTTAATACCCAGATTAAGCTGCTGTTGTTTTTACATTACTAATTTGCAACCATGCAGGAGTTGCTGGAGTTGGGGCTATTTGTAAATGTGGGTGTCTGCCTTGGCATTTTTCTCTCGGCCTCATTTAGTGCTGCTTTCTGTGCCATGCTGGAGAGGGGCAGTGGCTCTGGCTGGGTGAGGGGTGCTGGTACTCCAGATGCAGAGGGGTGCCTGTAAGGGAACTGGTAGAGAAGCAGCTGCAAAGGATGCAAAGTGGGATGACTTGTGGAGAAAGGGAGAGTGGGAAAGATCAGCCTGGAGCAGCACTAGATGGGACAATCACACTTCAAGAAAACACATTATTGATTTGGTTCCAGAAGAAAAAAAAAAAAAAAAAGTGACTCTTACTTGAGTTCTGAAACCCTTCAACAAGGCTGGACTTCTGGCCAGGAGACATCCTGCCAAAGATAGGCACATTCACCATTAACTGCAAGAAAAAGCTGCCTTGGCAGAATTTCTGCTTCCATTGCTCTGTTGAGGCAGTATTAGACCTCCCTGGTAGGCCCTGACACTTGTAAAATGCCCTAATCCCAATTCTCAAACCTTGACATGGTTTTGCTCCCCTTAGGGTTTAGGTGTCCTCTAAGTGAGTATTTATCCTGCAGTTTTCTGCCTCTCCTGTTCTGTCAGATGCTGAGGTGCCAGTGATCACCACATCCTCTGCAGCAGCCTTTAGAGCAGCCAGGCATGGCAAGGCCTTCCCAAGAGCAGAACAGATGGTTGATGGCAGCAGCAATAACCCTGCTCAGCCTGAGATTTCTTCTACCTGAAACTCTGGCTAGACAGTATAAAATTTGAGAATCTGTTCCAGCTCCAGCTTTTTAATGGACTGAGTGATAGGAGCTGAATATCTCTGCTGCTAGAGGTGGTTGTTTCACATTCCTGATGGCCCTGCTGAGCAAGGCCATTGTTGGCTGTGGAGGTGGCACATGAGCATGGGGTTGATGTTTTTAATTAAACTGGAGTTGAGAAGGTGACCATGGGGTAACTCTGCTGTGCAGCTGCTCACAGCAGCACAGCCACCCCTGTCATCGGAGGTGTGACAAGATGCTGGAAGCAAGCTGTTCAGGTTAAACCTGAGGCATGGTGGAAGTTTGCCTGGAGTTGTCAAAATGTGATGCTACAGCTGCTGACAGAAAAACACTTTCTCCCAACAGAACACCACAGACATGATATAAAACAGAGGGACATGTAAGTGCATTGTTTTCTCTGAACCTACTTTTGACAGCAAGCTGTAGAAGTGCTTGACAATTATCTGAGAGGACTTTCCATTCAGTGCAAAGTGGTTTCAGGCTTCTTCTTCCAAGGTGATCTTTACCTCAGTATGAGCATACACCTACTAGAAATAAGACAACATTTAGTTTCAGACTGAGGTCATAACATGCCATTTCACTTCCACCTTGTCAGCCTCCCTCCAGGAAACCGAGGACACAGCCTTCTGCTAGATCCTTTTGCAAAACTTTCACCTGGCAATACTTGATTCTTTGCACATTGTCACAAATACCAGCCTGCTGTTAGCCACAGGCTGCTAGTTCAGACACTGAAATTTGGCCCAGCAAATTGTCACACAGACAAGTACGTATAACTACATAGTTCTGCACACTTCAAGCATGACTGAGGTGGCCACTGCATCTGCAAAGCCGTGCCAGTTATTAATGTAGTAATGTCACAAGTCCTGAGGAAAGAACCACTCTATTAATGATTTCTCCCCAGTGGATGCATTGTCCTTACCACACTTCCATATACCGTGGGGTAGATGTGAACTAACCCCTAGGTTTCCTCTGTTTCTCAGAGCTACTTCTGAATCCCCAGCAAGGAGATAGTTATTGGGCATTAAAAGCATTAAATTTCCCCTGGCACTCAAAAGCAGCCATCCCTGGCTGTGCTTACAGAGGGAGCAGCTGTGTTTGCCTTGCGTTTTTCTGCCAGTTTCCAAGCAACGAAGCTGGAACAGAACCCTCAAGTTTTTCTGCCTCATTGATCCTGACTTTGCTGCCTGTCAGTAGCAAATCACATTACTGAAGCAATTCCTTTAATGCTTTTGTGTTAATGTAAGAATTCTTCTAAATACTAAATTTTCACTTTTCTGATAATTCCTGTGATTCTAAAAGCAAAGAGTTCCTTTTAACTCTGCAGCATTTTTGTGCATATACCTTCTACTATACACTGCAATCACAGCTTTACAGTGCAGTAGCTAATGATTCACTGAGTTGGAATCAATAGAGAAACAATCTAGACTGGATAAGTGGAGATATTGAGAAACCTAGGAAGGTAGAACACTATTTTGAAGACACATTTCTTGCTGCTGTTGGTTTGTTTGGAAGCTTGTGTCATTAGAACTAATGTGGTTCTAAACGAAATCTTTCTATTTCCTGTTAAAACTGTTTTCACAGAATCACGGAATTGTTATGGTTGGAAGGGACTCTAGAGATCATCCAGTCCAACCCCCCTGCCAGGCAGGGTTGCCTGGAGCAGGGGACACAGGAGCCATCCATGAGGGTTGTGAACATCTCCAGAAAAGGAGAACTCCATGACCTCCCTGGACAGCTCTTCCAGTGCTCTGCTGCCCTCAATAAAAAGAAATTCTCCCTCATATTGAGGTGGACCTGTCTGTGTTTTAGTTTATGGCTACTGCTCCTCCTGTCACTGGGCACCACTGAAAAGAGTGTGGCACCTTCCTCTTGACACCCACCTTTGAGATATTTATATTAATTAATGAGATTTCCTCTCACTTTTCCCCAGACTAACCAGGCTCAGCTCCCACAATTTCTCCTCATAAGAGAGATGCTCCAGACCCCAAATCATCTTTAGTAGTACTCAGTGATTAATTCTCATGAGTTCATCTTGATGTGAAGTAACTGAGATGGGAGAACACTCTGGGCTGGGATGGGAGTCCTATGTAGCAATGGCTGTGTGAGCAGAAACAGCCCTATTGGAGAGGAAACAACCCACAGCAGGGATCTCAAATATCCTGTTGATGTGCCCTTGGAGAGGGGCTGTGAGGCTGCAGTGTGGAAAAGGAGTGCATCTGCTTGGGCTGGGGCTGCTCACTCGCAGGGCTGGACAAGCACTGCACTCCCAGTGATCCTGGGAGCAATTTGAAAGCCATGAGGAGCCCCAGCTTCACTTCCAGCTGTAGATTTTACATCTGCACTTTGTGCCAGCACACAGGCACTTTGTCCCTCCCACCTGGGTGTTAAAAATGGGTAAGTTGGTTAGACCCTTTTGACACCATGTCTCAGCATAACTCAAAGATTCATGCCCCAGACTCTTTCTATGAAAGGAACTTCTTTCTGTTTCTTTCTTTTGGCTTTCAGCCCAGCCTTGAGGTTTACTCCCTCCTGGGCATGCAGTTCAGACTGAAGACATGCAAGGCTGGGCTGGGTGAAGACACTGCAATTTCATCACAGAAGTTAATTCCCCCTAAGGAGCTGCTGGCTGACAAGGTGTGTCTGCCAGACCACAATATGGTAAACCACCATTTAGTCTGGCCTGTTAAGGAGCACTTTAAATAGATATATTTATCTTTGATCACCACTAGCATCCCCTCGTGTTACTAGCACAGGCACAGTGAAATTAATCTGGAAGCAAGCAGCTCTATTAAAAAGCACAATGAACCCAGGACCTGTTGTGCCTCTGGGCCATCAAAGCCTCTTCTGTTTCCAGCACATTATACCTTGTTCTCAGCCTGATCATAATTGGCTTATTAATTAATTAATACTTCAGAGACACAGTGAAGCTGCTAAACATCCCATAAAACTAACAAATATTTATATCTTATTAAACATAAAATAGGATATTTGGTAAGTAGAATTAAATTCCTTTACTGCCTCACAGTGTTGAGCTTAGCTGACAGCTAGTCTTACAATACATTTAAAAATGTGAACATTTAGGAAAGAGTAATTATGCAAATAGACTAATGAGATCCATGCACATAGCAGTAGCTCCTCCTCATGTTCTTGGCAAGAGGTTGCCAGCACCTTCCAAGATGGAGGCACATTGGACACATCTGCAAAAAGAGCTTTACATTGTGTTACCTTCCAGAGGATGGTTTTAATTACATTAATTTATTCTGACACATGGATCCAGTTTTGTTCTGCTGCTTATGTGAGACACTGGCTGCAAGGGTACCTTGGTGAAAATCACTCTGGTACTGCTTGAGCTGCCTACCCTTTAGTAGGCTGTGAGCCTGTTCAACATGAACCTCCTCAGTGGGGCCTCCCAGAGCACTGGAGGAGGCCTAAGAAGAGATTGTACTCTGTGCCTGCAGTCTGGTCCCACTGGAGGAGTATTTTATTGCTTGACACTAATTTAATCTCATTAATTTGCATCAGATAGTAATTTCCTCTCTGCTTTCTTAAGAAGTATTGGGAATGTGATTATTCTCCTCTTGGAATGAATTTCTTCTTTCATTCATTATGGCATAATTATCTCTGTGGTGTTGGAGTATCTGGTGTACTAATAACTACTAATGATCCTGGGAGTTGATATGGGGTGTATGATTTGTCCTGGCCACTGGAAAAGATTAACACTTTGAGCTTGGCATCACATGCATTGAAGTGCTGAAGTCTGTTATTGTATTTTGCAATATGAATTCAATAGTACAATGTTTAATATAATCAACTTTCATGTTTATATGGTTATTCCTTTAGGATTTCAATGGTCTTTAGGCTTGGAATTGAGATCTAGCCTGCCAGCGTTTAGGGAAGTCCCTAAAGACATGTGACCTTTGTAACTCTGATCTGTGGTCTCATGGATTTTGCAGAAGGTAGATGATGTTTGACAAGCACTAAAATCAGCAAGACTTAATTTCAACAGAAGGAGCATTATCCTAACATTTACAAGATGAAGGGTTTATTGACTAGATTAAGACTATTTATTAACTGTGCTGAGAATGACATAATTGAACAGCCCTGTGCACATTCTTCTAATGCCCTCAGGGTAATTAAAAGCACTCAGGCTGCTGCTGAGTTCTGTTTGCCTTGAATTAGCAGCCTCATTTGTGGCTACACCTGCCACAGCAGTGCCCAGGTGTCTTCCTTGGAGGGAAGGAGCTGAGTAAGAAGCAGGGACACCCATCACACTCTGCCTCACCAAAAACCCCAGGATATCTCTCTTGAGAAAAAGGTTGACAAGGAAGGAGAAGAAATGACAAGGTAACTACCTTGTAGATCCAGAACCATTCCAGGCCAGGACATGGCAGAGAGAAGAGCAGCTCCTTTCTTTCTCTTGCCTCCTCACAGCCATGGTACTGTTGGTTCTGTGCATTGTGTATGAGGAGCTTGGGTCACACTGTGCCCCTGAACCAAGTTTATGCCTTGCAGTGTCTTGATGTTTAAGGCTGACACTGGCCTCTCTGCTCTGTGGGCTTGAGCTGCACTGCTTCAACAGCAGAATCCAAAACCTAAAAAAATACAAATTCTGTCAAGAAATTCCATTACTTATGCATACATTTTCATTTTCTACTCCTAAGAGTACATAACTGCTACTTGTTTTTAATGTGGATAAGAAAGGCATATTACACAATTACAGTGTCCAAAAGCTTAAGACACCTGTGAATTATTCAAGCTACAGTTTTTGTCCCTTCTACTGCAAACTACACTAATAAATAGTAAATAATTTGCTGTCACAACAGATAGAGACACCTCCCTTTCAGAGAACCTTTGCATTTCTCTCTCCAGTGCTGCACCTGAGAACATCCCTTCATTCACAGTGCAGCTCCATCAACCAGGACAGCATCACAGGGGAGACAGAACCTTTTTCCACCTAAAATAAATGTGTCTCCAGGGACTAAGTAACAAGATTCCTGTAGACTAACACAAAAATGAACTTTACTTGTGCACAAGTTTTGGGCAGTTAAAGTAAGTCTCAAGACACACAGAGTATCAGTAATATTCTCCACTGTATTATTTTAAACCAGTGCTTCTTAGAAATAACGCTGGCTGAAAAACAAAGCTCAAAGATCATCCCTTTAAATCTCTCTCTCCAAGTGAGCTTCTTCAACTTCATTTGCACAGTGTCCATAAAACACCCTGACCAGGAAAACCTACCCAAAGCCTTTACATCTTCCACCACCCTAACTATTGCTCTTCCCAATGCCTTTGGGAGGCAAAAATAGTTGTAACTCCTATTTTATGGGTGAGGAACTGAGGCTGGGAAAGAAAATATATGCCTAGATGGGAGCCATGTGTCTAGACTCTTTAAAAACCACTTGCAAACTGCTTGACAAGATTGTGTAATCAGCCTATAGCAGAGACAGGAAGTGGGTCTTGGAAGGCCAGAATTGTTATCTAGTTGTTTGTTTGTGAAATTCAATTTCCAAGCTGTTCTAGACTCTTAAAGCAAATTATTGGTTTCAACTGTATAATGACAGATGCTGCAGATACAGATGCATCATTACTGCATCATGCAGGCTGTGTCCACACTTCTTGCTGCCCTGCCCACCTCACCTCCCTCTGCCCCATTCCTCCTTTGCTGTGCAATTCCAGATACATTTCAACATGTTAGTTCATTATACAGCTGGTGAGGAAAATAAGGCACAGGTGACTCCCTCTTCTCTTGGTGCAGATGGCAACCTGAACTTTGGTATGCTCCTCAGCCAGGGAGGCTGCTGTGGATGGGAAAGTGACTGCAGCGAGTCAGCAGTAGTCAACAAGAAAGAAAGTTACAGTTCTGTGCTAACAGCACAGAAACTGAACTCAGAGTTACCCAGGGAGGTTTGACATCATTCATTAAAAGTCAGGATGTGAGTTCATTGAGTTAACATAGAACAAGCTGTGGTGGGAACACAGATCCAATTTTCTGTTTCATTCCAGTTCATGCCCCTTGGCCTTCAAGGAGCAATTGCTGCTTCATGCCAGAGTCAGCACCCTTAAATGTAGCCTTGCTGTCTGCAGTCCCTTAGTAGAAAGTGTATTTGTGCTCAACAGTTGCAGGATATCAACAGAACCACCAAGTTGTAAAGACTATGATTACAAAACTGCCATTGCAAGAAGAAATACAGAAATTCTAATTTAGTTGGGGGTCTGAGCTTTGCCAGTTGTTGCAATCTAATTCATACGGCTGGATCTTCTGAGATAATGATGAAGTCAATTATCATTGCAAGGCCATTAGAGAGAATGCCTTCTCTTGATTTAAAAATTGTATTGCAAAATGATGGACACCAGTACTCTGAGTACAAAGGCACACTGGCATCTCTGAGCACTTGCTCAGCATGGGAGTGCTACTCATCCTACAGATACCGGAGGTGTAAAAATGTGATGTGCAGCCAACACACCTGTGCAGCTAAAAGCCCCAGCTTTTCACATGGACTTTGTCAAGATCAGTGACAGGGAGCAATAAAAGTTCTCCTGGGCAGCATTCCATAGACAACACTTTGGCTTCTCAAGGAACCTCTCAAAAGGCTGAATCTTGCCCAGTAATTCAGCTCAGGAACAACGATTTTAGCAGTGAATTTGGAGGCAACATAAATTGTGCCTGGCCCTAAGCCACACGTGATCTTGACAAACAGGTCAGTGCACCTCAGAGCTGCCATCCCTTCACTCCCTCCACCACCTCTAATCACACCATGCCATCTTCGGGGATTGCAATTCTGTGTTGACCTCCAAGCCTTATGTCTTCCTGAAGACTAATAAAATGTTTATTAGGAAGTTGAATGCCCTTGCCTGGCTGGCGATGCTGTGCCGGGGGCACCCCAGGACAGGGCGGCTCCTCCTGGCTGCCAGAGAACAGCTTATCAGTTTTCACATGCCTGTAGCTAGGAAATGTTTGCAGACAATTCTCTGGCAGCAGCTGTGTTAAAGTCGGACTTTGCTGTGACTGTAAGTCATGTGATTTCCCAGCAGAGCCATCTAACGGAGGCAGCATTTCTGATGACATGTAACCGCTACTCAGGACACAGTACCCAAATATGGGGCAGGGAGAAGACTGAGTTAGCATAAAAGCCTTTGATATTTTATGATTTAAGAAAGCCACTGTGAATACGATATTTATTTGGAAGAAAGAAAACCTAGTGGTCTGTGAGGTCAGCAGTAATCAGCCTTAGACTGCTGCTAAAATAATGGTTTGATTTCCTTGTACTTGCATACTTTTAGCTACTCTACATTCTGTCAGCCTTAAAACAGCATCTCTCACTTTTATATTTTGTGTTAAAACAGGCCACAGGCCCCACAGATATTTGAGAGCATAATTTTGATTATTGTGGTACCTAACTAACAGCAAAAGGTTTAGGTGATGTTTTTTTGAGATTTACTCACCACTCGGATTCTCTGAAGTAGTGACAGACTATTCTGCAGAGCTAGTGGCACTAAAATAGCCATTGAAAGTGTTTTCTGCATAAAGATTGGAACTGAAAGGAATTATTCATCTGACAAATCTGGTCTCTCATTGAAAATTTAATGCATTTTTCAATATTCACTAGAACAAAGAGAAAGACACTAAATCAGGGTGCCAGCCCTTGGACACTGAAGTTGCATCTGGACTGAACTACCATGAGCTTATGAGGATCAGTCTGGCTCCAGGCACCACCATTAGTATTTCAAACATGAGGTTTCAGCCTTGGATGGAAGTGCATAGTTCAAATTAAATAAACTTTTCAGAGTGCCACTGGAGTTCTCTTCAAAAACTCTCTCCAGAGGGCACTGAGAGGTTGGTAACATCAAATCTAAACCATTTCAAGAGCCCTGGAATTTTCATGTAGGGTTTCAAACATACTTCAGTAAAAGCTCAGGCACATACTAGTTTAGAGTCCCAGCATTCAGAGGTGTCTCCCATTTTCAGGACCCTCATGCAGCATCCATAGCCCAGTAAATTGAACACAGATGGCACAAAAATATCCTGTATACAGAAACACATGCCTGGCATTTCTATATGCAAACTCAGCAAGTAACTATCCATAACTGTTTCCCCTCTTATCCACAAGATGTATTTGTTTTGTCCTCTGTAGAGGAAGATCAGTCCTGCAGTATTTCTTTATTTATGCAGGAAAAAACATTCTTTGTCCATGTCGTGGGAGAAAAGGAAGTTATGAGGTGAAAAAGCAATTGAAAATAGCAATTTTGCAAATATTTCCCTCTGTGCTTTATTCTGCTGTTGAGGCCACAAGCAAGCCCAGCAGCAGCGTTTCTCTAGTGATTTGTAGTCTCTGGACTAAACCAAGGCTGTTAAAGAGGAGCAAGTGTGCCTCAGCTGGACTAAAACAAAGATCACCAGCAAGAGCCTCCATGAAAGGGCAGATGTGATTTGGCTGTGGTTCCAGCAGCTGCAAAAAGCACAAGCACTCCAGGTCTGTGTTGCTGCTCAGTCAGGAGGCAAGATGTCTCTGTCCACAGGAAAAATTCTGTCAGGAGTGAGGGCCAACAGCAGAGGAGAAGGACATCAGTCTTTGACAGTATTGCTCTCCAAGAAGAGACACAGTCACCATAGGGGAAATATTTAGCTGTTACAAGCATGCAGCACCTCCTTAGCTTCCTATCATTCCCTGCAACCTTCTGCCAGGAATGTGTGCTAATAGCCAAAAAAGAGGTTCACCAGCTTTCCACCATGGATTATGCCTATGAAGTATCAGTCACCCCATCCCAAAACTCCCAGGTGAAATGTTCATAATTGTTCCCCCAAGTGCTGGCCTGACTCGCTGACCTCTTGGGAAAGGGGCAGAGGTGATTGCAGTGCTTGGAGTGGCAGAGGTTAAACATTACCAGCATCTGAATTCTGCTCTCTTGCAGGTAAGGCTGTATTTCAGCAGCAGGCAAGCAGTTCTTTATCTCCTCAACCCAACACTTACCACAGGCTTACCAAGACTTGATACTTTTATGGTGTCAGTGATATCTAAACATAGATCACATGCCTGGTCTGCCATGCTACTGCTGCTGTCACTGTATCACATCCAGCAACATGTTAGTTTTGTCAGGCAGTTCATAATAGGACAGTGAATTTTGTCTCCAGAAAATGCTACTGTATCTAAAAGACAGGACGTCAGGAGTAACTCCACTAAAGTGCTCTTTGGTGCCTCAAGCTGTAAGGAATGCAGAGAGCATCTCGCCTTCCCCTTCCAGTGCCTTTTGCTGTGAGCTGGGAAACCATGGAAACTTTGGAGACACTTCTAGGAATTAATATGAAATATTTCTAGTTTGTGTCAGTTGTGTGGCTTTGTGACAGGCATTTACCATTAGGTAAACTACTGTAGGTAGGAAGGTATTTACTCCATTTGCAAATGTCAAACTTGCCAAAAACAGATTATAAAATTGCTTTGAGTCAAATAAATGTGGTTTTTTTTTCAAGTTGAAATATTGTTTGGTTAAGTTTGTTGGGTTTTTTCTTTTTATTCTTAGCTACTATTTTTTTATTTTAGTTATTTTTAAGTTCAGGCTAGATTATTTTCAGACTCTACTCTGGTGCAAATATGTTGACTCAAAACAATTAATGGTTTCTTCTGATTTGCTCTATGTTTCTCAAGCTGATTTTTAAATCTAAAAACCAAATAAGTCTTTCCCATGATTCCCAACTTGCCAGTTTCCTGGTTTTTTGTAGCAGCACATGAGTGCTTTAGCACACAATGGTGGGAAAATACAGTCTCCAGCAATAAAGTGCTCTCAGCTCCACCCAGTAAAAACATGGGTTAGCTCCAACAGTGGAAAACAAATTGTTTGGGAAAATACAATCTCCAGTAATAAAGTGCTTCTCAGCTCCACCCAGTAAAAACATGGGTTAGCTCCAACAGTGGAAAACAAATTGTGACGTTAACTCAGAAGGCACAGCTCCCCCACACTTCTTATCCAAGGAAGGAAGTGTTCCTCTTGGTCCAAAGCCCTTCTGATTGACTTCCTTGTTGTTTTATCCAGCTGGGGACCAAAATTGCAACATGCAGTGAGGAGAAAGGCAGATTAACGTCAGTGGGCTAAGATAGTATGTGCAGGTAGAAGCTGCCTTTTTTCTTAGTAGGTAACACTTGCGTGCAGTTATTACGTTGTTGCACTTATGTATGGCAAATACAGCACAGAGAAGTGCATAAAATTCTCCATCAAAGGTTAACAGATGAGGGATATGAGCTGATGATTGAATTGCATCTACAATTATGGAGAAACCACAGACTAAACCTGAGATGGTTCAACTTAAGTGCATGTCACAGAATTTTTAAAAAATTATTTTGAGACCTAGCTGGTTCCATATCTTTTATTTCAGGCCTTAACTCCTTGAGGTTAATAACCCCTTCAATATTTGCTTCTTTTGGCACTGGTAAAACTGGTGCCAGGAGACATTCCATCTGTGCAGAACCTGCCCTGGTAAAGCAAGCTCACCCCACAAGGGACAGCATGTCCTTGAAGGATGAGACCACAATTTGTAATTAATACATTCCATTCTACAGTTTAACGGATATCCTGAAAAAAATACCTCCTGCCAAAAAAAAAGTTAAATAATGAAATCATTCTGCTTTGCAGGTCAACAATTTTTTACTCATAAAATGCAAATATCACTTGCTCAAAACTAAGAGGGCAAACAGGTTTCCTGGTAGCAGTGAGCTAGCAAGAGAGTGCTTCTTGTTCCCATCATGGGAAAAGCACAATGGTGCTGGGAGTGGACACTTACAGAAAGCTTTGGCTGTTTGCAGCCCCTTCCAGTTGTGGAAGCCAAGTATTGCCAGAAGGGCTAAAACCTCCAAAAAGAAGCAAGACACTGAGTAGCAATATCTGAAACTCCATGAGGAACCCCAGGGACACCCATGCTCAGCAGCCTCTATCAGGAGTAAGTTCTACTTGTTTTCTCAAAGGAGATCTGCCCAGGGGAGTGCTGCTATTGCAATTAGCTACTTTTCATCTGGAGCATCTCCCACCCTTAGGGATTGCATAATGCAGTTCAACAGAGGGGTGTTTCAACCACAAATACTTTACCAATATTCAGCCAGCAGCCATTTGTATATGGGCAAGGGGACAGAGGAAACATCATTGTGGCTTTATGTTACTGCAGAAGATTTTGTGCTTCCAGTTAATTTAGATGTAAGCAAGAGCTGGTTACTCCTAGAATGGAAGATCAGTAATGAATCAGCCCTTCCTCTTTTTAAGTCACTGAGTCCTTTTAAGGTCAAATACAGCTGTCCTGGATATGTGTCCACTTCAGTTTCCCTCAGAGCGAGTCCTCATTGCTGTCAAATGTTGGATTGCTATGGCCTCCCATATTTCCTTCTACTGTCACTGCCACAGAATCTGAGAAGAAGGTTTCATTCAAAGGTGGCCAGGCTGGGTCCTGCTCCAACACGTGCTGCAGCCTCTTGTAGTGGCTCTTTGAGTGGTACCCAAATGTCTTTTTCAGAAGCAGCCACAGGGGTCTGTTCTCAATGACAGCTTCCTGAAAAGGTAAAAGCAAAAAGAGGGTTTAAGAGGACCTGGACAGCCACTTACTCTTCAACCAGAGTACAAACATGGGGCAAATAGTGGACACCCAGATCTCCCACCTGCCCTGCTCATCCATGTCCCTTACACAGCCTTTTATTGACCACATTTCACACCAGCTCCACCAGACTTCTCCACCAGAGGAAAGAAAAGGTGGCCATGTCTTTCATTCCCTTATCATTCAGATGGAGTGCTTTAAGAAAAGGGAGCAAGGGTGAGACAGCAGTAATTACTCCTGTTTTACTAGATATTCCCAAACTGGGATGAGGAGGAGGGAGAAATGGTCAAGTCTTGCTCTTTTTCCTCACACATTAGTGCTGACCAGCACATCCAATGATGCACACTCACCTCAACAAGGAGGGACACAGCCAGTGTGACTGCAAGCATTCCCACCATGGAGATTCTCCACATGGTAGGGGTGCAAACCAGCTGGGGAAAAAGCAGGAGAAGCTATTCAGCAATGAGTCCACAGTAAACACTGGTGGGTACTTGTGCAAAGGAACACAGAATCATTGAGGTTGGGAAAAATCCTAAAGGTCATTAAGCCAAACCATAAAGCTGGCACTGCCAAGTCCACCACAGTGCCACAACTACACTTCTTTCAAATACTTCCAGGGATGATGGCTCAAACACTTCCCTGAGCAGTCTCTTCCAGTTTGTAACCCTTTCAGTAAAATTTTTTTTCTTAATCTCCAGTCTAAACTTTCCTTGGCATAACCTGAGGCCATTTCCTCTCTATCACATGTTACATGGGAGAAAAAAAAGTGACACCCACCTTTCTACAACCTCCTGTCAGGTAACTGTAAACAGAATTAAGGTCTCCCCTGTGCCTCCTTTTCCTGACACTAAACAAACACAGTCCCCTCAGACACTCCTTACATGACTTGTGTTCCAGATCTTCAGCAGCTTCATGTCATGAAAAGCCAAACTCCCAAACTAGCTTACCCTGCTGATGAGCTAATACTGCTATGTGTCTTGAGGAATTACTGATAAAGATGTTTTAAAATCTATGATGCAGTAAAGAAAACAGAGAAAACCATTCTTTAGATGTGCAAGAGGAAATCTGTCTTTTTGCTTTCTAATATTATTAAACAGACCAAACTGAGTATTTCAGCCCCAAACCCAGTTCCAGCTTCCCAGAGATGGGACTGGCTTTCTGGCTGTAGCTCAGCTGCTTTTGGAGATGCAGCTCAGATCCACAATTTGGATCTGCAGTTTCTCCAGGGCTAGGCTATTGCCGAGGTTTTTATTGCTACTTCCTCCTTTTCTCTTCTCAGCGATTCCAGTGAATTCCCTCCAGACTGCTTGGGCTGGGAGTTTTACAGTTCTCCCCAAAAGCATTTTATCCCCTTGCAGCTGCAGTGCTGAAAAATGTCCTGTGCCAGCACAGTCCACAACAGGACGATGACTTTGAAGTGCCATCTCGTGGCAGGTTCTCTAACTGGGTCTGCCTGCTGAGCCAGGCTCCTCAGATAGTTGCAGGCAAGAGTGAGAAGTGGGCTGTTTGACGTTTAAAATCGAGACTCGGGCCCTTTGACTATCTTTCTTTATAAAAATTCCATTAATCCCATGTCTAAACTGACTTGCTAACTGACATGCAAACATACGGGACTGGAAGCTGCATTGTGTTCAGCACTTGTGACTCAAGGCCACTGCTCTGTTGCAAATGTACAGAAAAAAATAGCTTCGTGGTGCTTGTCATGTTTTGTTCCTGTGACTGCTACAGCAAGACTGTGAGAGTGTCAGAGTAGAGAAGGCTAATATCTCCCAGCCTCAACATACTAATTGTCAGCTCCACCAACAACCCCATCCTTCAGCTGATGTCGATCTTATCCTTCCCTCACATTTCCCTTGGGATGGATTTGGACAAGACAACTCCCAGCTTGCATTCTGCCAGATGACATAAGTCAAGCCTTATTGGTATTTATTAATCAAGGATCAAGACAGATCCTCTCTTGCCATGGCAGCCCCACTACTCTTTCCTTACAATTGTTCTAAACCCAAATCCTGCTTTGGGAAACTGCAGGTTACCTAAAATTTAAATGGGGAGCCTGAAAAGACTGGGGACTGGAACTGAGAGCTGCTCTGAGAGCCAACTGGCAGATTTTGGCAAGAGGACCTTTGTTCAGAGTAGCACAGCTTGACAAACACAAGGACATGGTGGTTTATTTTAAACTTGCAGAGCCCAGTCCTGTTCTGTTCCTGGTTCACAAGCCACCAACATACCACACATAAGCCTAGTGATGTTATCTTCTGTTGCTTGGACAGTGTGCTGAAACAATCAAAATTACACATGTAGCTGCCCCACTGAATGCACAGATACTAATTTGGAGTCACTGTATTGCCAGAAGTTTCTATAATCCCATCATCTAAAATCCACCTATTAAAATATTATTTAGAGATGCCATATCTCCCTGCAAAAGTCTGTGCCTTTTGTTTAAAGAATCCCAATGTGCTTATGATGGACAGGCAGTAGGAAGAAAATCCCCTCTGGAACAATACTCACATCCATCTTGGAATAGAGATCATCAATGTCAGCAAACATCAAGAAGAGGCAAATGCCCAGCTGCCCTATGAGCACCAGGATGAACACATCTGAAGGGATAAGAGCAAAGAAAGAAACCCACAGATTTATGAGCAATCTCAGCCATTTGCCTTTACTGTAGAAGATTGTAATAATTTTCTGTGTTACACAGTCATCAAAAGAATCCATGAGATAGAAAGGAATTTTCAGCAAGAGAAAAATGAACAGAGTAAAATCCCAGCTTTACTAAATCAAGTGGATATACATGAGTGTGGGACAAGCATTGTAGCCACATATTTAAAACACCAAATGGATATTTTGAACGATGGATTTGACCTTCTATATCCAAGAAGCTTTATAGCTTTGCAGTAAGTCTCTCTCTGATCACAGCATATTCTGTGATTCAGAAAACAGCCAGGATATAGTCTTGATCTTGTTAATATGGTTAGGAATGCTGCCTTCAACTCCATCTGTAGATAAATGTTCCAATGATGAGTAAATTCATTTGCTCGTCAGCTGGCATGCACTGAACTTCATCATCCACCCTCTCATTTGTGTTTTGTCTTTTTCTGGGAGACCAATGACCCACTTTTCTGCTCTCTACAAGCAATGTCTCCTCTTCACTATTACTATACCAAAACACCAAAGCCATGAAACCTGCTGCATTATTTTAACTCTTCAGTAAAAAATATTAAAAAGAGCTAAAGAGAGTTTTGTCTAAGAGCATGCTGCAGTATTTGTCCCAAAGAGAAAAAGAACAGCTCTTCCATGACTCACTGCATCTTCTGGAACTGTCACAAATGTTTGTGTTCATCTTCCCTTCACATGACAGTCTTTCTCCTGATTTTTTGCCTGACATAGTTTTGGTCAAGTTAAATTTTTCCCTATTAAACTGACCTCCATATATAAGTTGATTTATATATAATTTCTTCTCTCCCCATACTTACAGTTGGTGTAGATGGGTTGCCTGAAAGGCTTTCCCTTGGAAAACACCAGTGCTACAATGAGGCAATTGATGGTACTTAGCAGCCACACTGTGGTGTTTTCATAGCTCTTGAAGCCATTGTCTGCTTGCTCATGGGCTCCATCTCTCACCCCGTAGAGCCCCAGGCTGGAGGATGAATTCCTCTCATGGTTGTTCACTGACAGGCAGGCACTGAAAATGAGTGTCACACTGCTCAGGGAATGATCATTGTCCTGGTTATTTCCCCCAGCTTCCACAATTAACTATCAGGAACCCTCCCTCAAAGCCATGATATAGGTTATTGGCAATGCCTTCAGTCTCACCACTGGCTGAGCTTGCTGAACTTCTTAGAGCTTGAGCTCAGACCTGGTCTCTCCTGCAATCAAATCCTCCTCTCTGTGCTCAGCAGAAGCATTCTCACCACATGAACTGTGTGTGGCAGGTTGCTGGAGAGCTCAGGGACCTCAGGCAACACTGGTTAAAGTGTCTGCACCCTGTGGGCAGCACAGGGTCTGCTGCAACTGCTCATCAGGCCTGCAGTTCAGCTGATCAATAGTTTCACACAGAACTGCCCCACTAGGTCAACCCTGTGGTATCCAGAGTCCCAGAAAGGAGTCCTACCTGTGAATATCTGTCTGGGAATACCAAGGCTGCTCCTGGACCACCACAAACCCGAAGATCTGCATGCTGAGGCTGAAGAGGATGTTAAGCACAACAGAGAGCAGCAATGGGGGTGAGATGAGCTGGCTTGGAGGCCTGTAGGGGACCAGCTTTGGATAGGCTCGCGTGAAACTCACTGAAATATGCACAGGTGTGTTTACTAGTGTGTCCAAAATACAGGCAGTGATGCTGTGTAATACTGACAGTATCAATGGCACTTTTGCAGTCTGTAATAGTCTTAATAATACAAAGATTGTATCAAGTACAAAACACAGAGTTGTTTTCTTACAAAATCATATTTACACAGAAGGTGTTAACTAATGTCATCTATCATGAGGTATTTTTGAAAAGTAAAATGTTGGCTTTTTATTTTATTTGGCTACTGTCAGGCCCAAGATTATTAATATATACCTATGCTCTTCTCTTCTCTTTCTGTCACTTGTCAGCTGTGGCTTGGGACTTTTTGCTGCCCATGTTCTGTTCATCCTCCTGAACTAAACACCTAGCCAGGTTATTTGAGCTGGAGAAGGACAGCATTACCTGACACAACAGGTTTTCCTCTGTTCTTAGGTTTAACAAAATTATCCAGACTTTGAGTAAAAGAGTTATGCACAAAGCTTTGATGCAATTCCAGATAAACTACTTACAGCAATGTAGCTTTTGGCCCACAGTGTTGCTGTGGCTGACCTTTTAAGGCTTGATTTCATTAAAGTCTTTTCCTGTTGTCTGTGTTCCAGCAAGGGTGGAACATACCAGGATGTGGTTTTGCTATATGCTTTTCATGGCCCTGTCCTTGCCATTCCTGCCTCTAAAACCTTCCCTGCACTTATTGTGTCTCGATAACATTGTCTTTCTCTTTCTTCCTCAGCACTGGTTTCCTCTCTTATTCTTGGCTTACAGCTCCCTGCTCTGTAGTGTCTGACATCTGTCATTTCTTTCTTCTCAATTTTCACTTTTTTCTTTCAGGGCTTTGGTTTACACAGCTTCAAATGAGAGCTGGACTCATAAAAACTAATCCCTACTTTTTCATTTGGGCATGGAGCCAGGTGTCTTCTTAATCTGCCTTCCTAAGTCAACAGGAAAGTGCCTGAGGAGACTTTTCACTGCACTTGGTGTGGGTTTATTCCTTGGTCCTAAAGATAGCAGCCCAGTTAGCAACAACCTACACTCAGCAAATGCACCACTAAGTACTTCCCATCTTTTGGGCTTTTCTCAAACAAGACCCCTCTTCTACTAATCCAAACATCCTGTATTCTACATAAAGGATGTTTAGTCAGCAGAAAGCTTGGCCTCCACTTTCTTTCCTGCTCAATGTACAATTATGTATTTCCAAGGAGGAGAAAAATATTTGAGATCATTCTCTCATTAATTAATACATAGGATGACTGAGGGGCTTACTTGTCACACCAATAACAGTGGTAATAGCCAGGTCTTGGAACAAAAATTGGTAATTCCCAAAGGAGTTTAGTTGCTGAAAAGAGGAAAACAAAGAAAAAAAAAATCACAAATCAGACATTTGCCATGGGCATGTTTATATTGTCTCCAGAAAGCCATGATATAACCATGGAGCTCCTGCTCTGCTGTTTGTTCTCAAATGCTGCTCTGCAGATAAGGAGACCACACATTTCACCACCCTGCCAATAGGTTCCTCACCATTGGGCCTGCAGTGAATATTCTCATTTTGCCCATTGTTTGGACTAACTACACTTTCAGTTCACTCCAGGCAATAAAGGAGAGGAATATTTGAAGAGACTGCTTTCTCACTGCTGGGTTACTTCTGAACACAAAACCCTCCTCTCCATCTGGGAAAAAGCCATGCAAAAGTGGTTTAAGGCACTCCAGGGGATTTGCTTACTGTCAAGTTAATTCATGCTTTAAATGCTGAATAAATTGTAACAACATATGCTTACACCAGATTCTTCCTTTTCACAGACATATGCCCTCATCCAAAACACCATTCAGTATCTCAGCTTTCTGTCTGCCCAGCTTGGATCTCAAGCCCTCTGGCTGAAGTTAATGGGAAGAATCTTGCCAGTTTTCCACTGGAGGACTATATGATCACACCACAGAAGTCTGCAGGTCTGGTAAAGGTAAATCTGCATCTCCCAGTCTCATGTGGCTTTTATGCCCCCTTTCTCCTACAAGGAAATAGCAGCTTATCCACTTCCAGCCAATGTGTCCCCAGTACATACCCAGTAAAGCAGGAGAACACCAAGGTACTGAATTATGCTGTACAGTGCCATGTACTTGAACATGCAGAAGGAAGTGACGAGGGCAGCACGGCCTTCCCTGTGTGAAGGCATAAATAAAGTACAGCAATTAGGAGGTGGGTCTGTCCTGGTGCCAGTTCTCCCAAAAGGCTGTTGAAAAACAAGGCATGTGTCACAAGCAGACAGACCTCTACCAGTATCTTCCTGGGAGGTGAAATAAATAAAATCTGACCTAAATGAAAATAAAATCTTCACTTGCAGAAATCTTGTTCAATAAAATGGGCTTGATTTCTGTCACCTGTGTTCTGTAGACTACAATTTACCCCAGCAACTTTTTCTGCTGATATTAATAGTGTAGGTAGCAAACTCTGTATGAGGAAAAACTTACAAAGCCGAGCAGCCATTCAGTGAGTTCAGAACTAACAAGTCCTCTCCTCCCACAGTGAACATACGATATCCAATCAGGATAATGCTCTCTCTCTGGCTACTCAAATGCCCCAGTAAGCAAAATCAGGATCCTGGCATAATAGATGATATATTTTAGTGGCATAAGGTATCAGAGGTGGTGCCTAAAATTCATTTACAGGTTGGCTGGTGGACATTTGTTTCAGCTTTATGGAGCATTGTTAATTTTGTTATGAAAATTTAAAATACTTTTAAAATTAGAAGTATTTAAAATACTTTTGATGACATAAAGCTCAACTGTAAATGTCTTCCTTTTGTGATAATTAATGTATCTTAAAGGAATTTCAGATAGGGACTAGGCAAATGGCAATTTCAAGGTCAAAGACTATTTTTTTCTCTAGATATACATATTGTGATTTGATGGGAACACCCAAACCTAATGTTTGAGAGGAGTGGGAACTTCTTTATGAAATGGGAAACAAAACCCATGCTTACCTGATTAGCTCTGGAACACAGGCTATGCTGGGTGTTCTGGATGTGAAAGGTGAAGCCACAGACGCCTCCTGCTCTGACAGGGATATCCCTGCATGTGCCACTTTCAAAGCCTGAAAGTCACATTGCTCCTCAGTGCTCACCAGGAAGACACAGCAACCCACATGTCAGCCAAGCAGTGACCCCTTATCACAGGATGTGTTCTGTGACAGCAGTCCCTCTTCACTCCCCGGGTGTGCTCCACCCTGAGAGCTCCTCCAGTGAGATGCCGAGTCCAGGGAGAGAATGGGGATGAGAGCAAGGAAAGTTCATTTTCCTAAGACCCCACAGCCACCCACTACCTTCTGCAGAAGAACATTTGGCTCTGCCTCCTTCTTTAGCACTTGTTTGTTCCCATGCTTTATGCAGCTAGTCTGGGTTCTCTGCTTGCTCCCCCCAGGAGAATCTTCTGGTGGATTTTGCAAGGAAAATGAACCAGTCTTTGAGATAACAAACTCCAAAAATCTCTGCCTAGGACAGCTCTTGCATGGTAAGGACCACACAGAGGGATCAGGTCTAAATCATTACTAGTGATAGTACAGCTGCTCTGTGAATAAGTGGTACACTCCCACCTCCAGCATGTGCTCAGTTTGGAATATTCTACTGCCATTACACTAATTTCTCATTTTTAAGATATGTAAAAAAAAAAAATCACTTACCCCACAGTCATTGGCTCCATCTCCACACATGCCCACAAAGTAACTAAAAAATAAAGTGATAAGGCAAGTGAGGAATCAGACCCTGCTTCATGCAAGTCATTTGTGCAAGTCAGACAAGATTTTTGTTAAAAGCTTTTCTGGAAAGTTAAACCCTGTCTGTCCAGACAGCAGTTGAGGTTCTCACAACTACACTCACCAGGTTGATAATCTGAAATGGCCTAAATCTCACCTTGCTCTAGGACAAGGCCTGGGGCTAGCTAGGTGAAGTAAGGGCGAGGGTCTTAAAAACACTTGGGAAACAGCTGAACAACAGGCAACAAGATGCTTGTGGCTCAGGAATATATCTATACATCTGTATCTCTCTCTCTTTCTCTCTCTCTCTCTCTCTCTATATATATATATATCACTGTGACTGTGAGCAATCCAGACTGCCCTGACACATTTTCTAAGCCATCACATTGAGACAGCAGTAACACAGCAAAAAGACAGCAAGCTCAATGAAGCTGCAGTTCTGGGAGAGATTCTTAAAAATCTTGGGGAGACAAGTATCAATCCTTCAGGCCCAGAGAGAAGATGAAGAATGACATGAACAAACAAAATCCAGGACCATGGAAGTATTTGATCTTTGACAGGTTGCCAAACCAGAATTGAGTTCAGTGTCTCTTTTTTAACAGACTTTTGAAATTTAATTGCCAACTTGCAGATGTGTGAGGGCTTCAATTTTGTGCAGTTCCATGAAACTCTATGCTAGACAAAAGCTACTAGACTCTTTACAAGCCTGTAAATTCAACAAACACTTTCAAATTCATTAGGAACTTACTCTAGCTTTTGAAATTCTTCTACAAGACTGGATTTCTGACTAGGAGACATTCTAGCAAAAACTGTTCCATTCAGCAAGAGCTATAAGGAGAAAAATAGGAAATTATTTTTTAAATAGCTGAAATTATTTCAATAGTAATCTGATTTAAAATCACCAAATATCACATTTATAAACAACTGATTCTACACCTGAAAGGAGGGAAAGGCTGATGATCAAAGATAAAGGGGATCTTAATCAATATTTTGAAAAAGTAACAATGACAATAAGGACAAGAGGCCTGGTATGCTATTTGAGTTACCTGATGAACACAGATTGCCAGGCAGGGAGTTATAAGGAAACAATTAATGAGAATTCATGATAGTCTGTCCATGGAGCAAACAAGCTATGCTGAGTTGCACCATGTGTAATATCATATTTTGTCCTGTTCTCCAAAACAGGTCAGAGTCAGTGCTGTGCAAGGGGTAGGGATATGGGTACAAATATTTCAAATCATGTCCTCACACCTTAAGGCATGCCTGCTCCTCTAATGTGCAGAGAAAAAGATGGATTTTCAGATCCTTCCCCATATAATAATATCAGAGATTCATCCAGCCTATAAGTATTTCAGGGTTATAATTGTTCCCAAAGATGTCCTGATACAGATCTCTTCAGCTAATTGTACCAGGACAATCCATATCTCCTGAATGGCAAGGCTACTCCAGTTACATATTCCAGATCTTACCTTTGGAAGTAAGTGCCTGAAATGATGTGCTACAATTTGGTAAGATTTTCCACTCATGGCAAAATGATACTGGCCTGATCCCAATGCCAGCCTGATTCCTGGCTCAGTCTGACTGTCATCCTCCTACAAAATGAGACGGAATGAGTGCTGTGCCCAGGCCCCCAAAACCTACTCTGCGTTTACACAGACACTACTACAGACAAAGTAAAGGGCATACTGTGAAGAGGGTACTTTTGAAGGCTCTGGGAAACTTGGATTCAAGGCCCATGGCCTTTGCTTGGATTTGTAAAGGGATTGAGGCACATTACAGCAGTAATTTCAGTGTTAACTGGGTGTTCGTTGCATGAGTTCTATCAAATGGATTGTTGCACTTGGTAGAATTCATGCAACAGTGCCAATCTGGTGGACTGCACTGGAAATGAGACGGACCAGAGACAGCAGATGTGTACCACATCTAAGGAAGTCTTTGTTTAGTGAAATACAAGGCAGAAGTTGCTCAGGTTCAGGAACCACTGCAGATAATCCCTACCATCTGCCTGACCCTGTACTGCCCAGAGAAGGGTCAGCACCTTCAGACCAACTCTTCAGGGAGAAAGTAATTGGTCTTTTTCCCAGCTTCTGTGTGGAGATGCTTGATGAAATACATTTCTTAGCCTGGCTTGCCTATGATTCACTGTGTATACGCAATTTCTCAACAGTGGGTCCATGTTTTAGTTCTGCAGGTACAGGAAAGTACTAACACTCTATCTGCTTGAACAGGGCTGATTTGTTCAATGCAGCTCCACAGATTTTAAGTCCACATCTATACCACAAAATTTATCTTGCAGGAAAAGCAAACATTTAAACTGATTGGCATCAGCTAATCATGAAGGCTGGAGACAAATCTTTCTGGGATTTCTGCAAAACTGGTCTCAAACCCAGCTAGGCAATTAGCAAAAATGTGGTAGCAGGATAAAATGTTAGGAAGTAAGCTCTAGAGGAGCACATTTCTATAAAGATCCCCTCTTCATAAACACTCCTCTAGCACATATTCTGGTGGTGAATGGTGGTTCTCTGTTATACTGCCATAATTCCACTCCTTGTTTAAAGCATTCCATCCTAGTTTGTTTTCCTGCTGCACAAAACCTGCTTCTGATATGCTCACCAGGCCTCTGTAGTCTTCAATTTTCTTTTCTTCTAGGGATTTCCAGGTTATAGATGCTGGAAAAGATCCAGAAACTTCCTTTGCTTCCACAAGAATCACTCTGTGTGTTGGAGCTATCATGCCAGCATTTTTGGCAACTGTTATAGCTGTTTGAATGTTGTCCCCTACAAAAATCAAAGTGTTATCGGCATTTCTGCAGTGAGGAATTGTTTATTCATTAGCCTGAATTCTGAGTTTTCGAATAGATGCAGAAGAATTGCTAAAATTTCAGTGTCTGTGCATAAGAAAGTTTTTGATAAATATTAAAACTTTGCAGATAAGGTTTGTCTCAATCAATAACCATTTTCATTTGGAAAAGAAATATTTTGATCTGGACATGAAGTATTTTCATATTCTGCTTGAAGAAATCCATATGGGGAATATGCTCCTAGATTATTTGTTTTAAACAAAACCCAGAAAGGGTTCAGTGCTATGTTGCTGTTGGTATCCTTGATTCTCATTGATTGGCTTTAGTGTATGTGAGCTGAAATGGGTGAGGCCCAAGTCTTTGGGCAATGGAAAAACTTGGGGTTATTTTATCCAAACCCTGGCTTGGATTTGGATAGAATAGCCCTCCAAGAAAAAATAAAAAAAAGAGAAAGAAAAAAAAGAAAAAAAGTAAAAAAAAAAAAAGAGGATAGACAGTCACTGGTAGGCACGAGTTACAGATGTCAAAAGGTTTGGAGATTTGTCCTGAGCTCGCATGCCCCGTTTCTGCTCATTTCAGGAGGCCCTAAGGCCCTATAAAAAAGGGACCTTCCATGACAAGCCTTTATTAGAATCAGACACAGTCTAGAATCATCTCACTGTGGTGAAATTGCCAGGGACAACATGGTTCACCTTATGTCATTATTAAAAACAGATATTTCTTGGATTAAATATCTGTGCCTTCCTACCAGTGGTGTTGACAACAGCAGACTTTGCACTTAAACATTGTTGGACTCCCTGCCTGGGCCAGTGACCACAAAAATAATCCACCTTTTTTAGGTACCTGTGACCATAACACTCCTGATGCGGGCAGCACTGAGCTCTTCCAGAACAGGCCTTGTCTCCTTCTTTAATCGATTCTCCATTATCAACAGACCCAGGAATGTCAGATCAGATTCTACCTCCTCCCTAACAGTCAAAAAGAGACAGATTTAATCATTTATTTTACCTTTATCACCATTAGATTTGGTGATAGTCAATTATAACTATCAACCATCCCACTTAACTCAAAAGAATTAAAATAATTTGTCTATTTTCTGCAGTCCCAGGATGTCTGACTTTTGTAGGGCTATTTCAATACCAGCAGTGCTAATTCAATACCAGAACCCTGAATTTCCTGCAGGATTCCCAAACTATGGTGGTCTGATTGGGAAAGTCCCTGCACACTTCTCATTTGAGGACTGTACAACAAAGAAACACACCTTAGTTAATGTGTCTGCTCCTCTTGACAGCAAGACCTAAGCAAACAGCCTGTGGCAATTTGTTTTCTTCAATTTCCTCCAATTCTGTTTTCCCCTGCATTTTTCTTTTCACCTGTGCTATTGCTTTTTTACAGTTGAACACATGCAGCTGAGAACAGAACTGAGTAGACACCCCACACCTGAGTCATGAACTAGAGGTCTCTCAGGGACACAGGTAGACTGAAGAATCTGGAAAGAAGAAAAGCTTTCAAGCACTCATTTTAGACACCAAGGAGATGCCACACACTTGCATGGCAGTCAGAGTAGCTGAGTCAGGTGGTGCCTGAATGGTCATTGCTTTCACAGCAGATCTTGTGTTTGACCAGCAGCTTTCCTCTTTCTCTTGGCAGCATAAACATCACACATGCTGTAACTGCATACACAACTGCAAAATCTGGGCCATTTCACACAAATTTGCTCATTGGGAGGATAGGTCTGTTGTGACACCTGTGACAAGAGTTATGTAACCACCTGCACTCTGCCTCAGTGTCACCAGCCCATCCAGCAAAGCTGAATGTGATAAAGCAAGTGAGCCTCACCTGGATTAGGACCTGCAGCTAGGAAAGAGAAAGGACAGCAGATGCTCAGTAACTGCAGGTATTTCAGAAGTGGAGTTTCTGGAGTATCACATACAAAAGCAAAAGGCTTTTGGAAAAAACTGTATGGATTCAAGTGAAAGGTGCTCTTTTGTGAATCACAGTTTTTACAAAACTAATACCACAAGCATAATAGAAGAGTTTGCTGACTTCAATAGAAACCAAAAAGGGCTAAAGTGAGAAAGCTAAATGATTGAACTAACAGAACAGCAGAAGACAGTTTGCTCTGGGCTTTGTGGTATGCAGAACCCTAATCCTAGGCAGAGCAGTGAAAGCAGCCTTGGGCTAAGGCTGGTTCCAAGGAGAAAGCTGTGGAGGAAGCCATGTCTTGGCAGTTCTGTGTTCCCCTTGGCATGTCTTTTGCTGCCTTTGACTGGGCTGGAGATCACTACTGAGGGTCATCTACTTCCTTTGCCTAATTGAAGAGTGAGGATAATAAAAAAAATTTAAAAGATTTCTCTTCAATTGAAAGCATGGGTAAATCTGCAAGGAGTCTAGTGTAAATGACGGAATGAACAGTTGCCATGTGCTAGTGTTCAGAGTGTAAGAGGATTATGCTTCCTATGTTAATCCAGACTTTAGAAATTTAATAAATATGTAAAGATTCTGTGCACGTGCCACAGGAGTGCTCTCTATCTATTCCCAGGCCTATATCCTGATTTAAATCAGGTTACCACTGGCCTGAATCTAACAAAACTCTGTACTATGATTCTGCTCTTGGCAGGGGTGATGAGGTGCTGGTGCTTTGTGAGGCACCCTTGGCCCATGGCTGAACACGGCCAGGAGCAGTGCTTTTTATGGCTTACCTTGTTAGAGCAGCAGGCAGCTTCCCTCCCTGCAGAGATTTACAGGCCAGGCCAATGACCCGAAAGCCCTGTGCTGTGTAGAGCAGGAGCTTGCTTTCAAAGTTTGATGGGACTGTGCAAAAGAAGAAAACACAATTTATCACAGCATTTAACTGCTTTCTAATGAAAGGAAACCTTGGAGCATGGAAGGTTTATGTCCCAGAGGACCTGTACAGCTAGAGTCTACCAACAGGCCAAGCACATCAAAGAAAGGAGTTTTTGTTCAAAGAAAGGAAATTTTGTTCAATAAGATCTTTGCCTGTCCTTTATAATTTTGAACTTCGGTCCTAAACTGCAAAGACTTACCCTCTTCCAGGGTGTCATGAAGGATCTGTGCTTCTCTAAGTGCCCTCCCAAGGTCTGGAGAAAAAACCCAACTTTTTTGAGGGAGAGTGGACCTGTAAACAACTTTTCCAAATATCTATTCTGGCAGAGATTGTACATCTTGTATAGGAGGTGGTAGTTACTTTTAGCTCTTATCTCTCTCAAAACCCTTCTTTTTTGAGAAGGGCTGTGTGAGAGTTTAGCCTTAGACTTGGAATACAACAGAGACACTTTTCAGGCTTTAGTACAAAGTCTTAGACAGAAATCTCATTTTGGCCTTTCATTTCATTGCACCATCCAAAGTCACTTATACATATCTGTTTCTTGAATGCATTTATAAATGTTTGTTACCTGTTTCTGCTCTACACAGCATGGCTACTGTTTCAGGAGCCCCTTTTATGAAGGCCTGTGGGTCCCCACCAATTTCCTGGGCAATGACAGACATTCTTTGCAAGGTTGAGGAAAATGGAAACTGATGTAAAATGGTAATTCCTTCCACAGGGGCCTAGGAGAGAAACAAGTGGATTACACAGTCTAGCAAGGATTTTAAACTCAGACCAAAGCATTTTAGGTCTGTCCTTTGGGCCACAGAAGCTAACCATGTATAATGGGCTAATTTATCACACTTAGACAGAAATGACTGGTACATGAAGATGAGATTAAATTTGTGCAGAAATATTTAGCTTAAGCAGTAGGAATAGTTTGTTGACAATTTTAGCAGACTAGAAAATGTAATTTACTGAAAGGAATTTACTAGTCCTGTTTCTTTAATAAGACTCTGGTAGGTGTTACACTGGTCTGGCAAAGGAAAATGGTTGTCAGAAAGTGTCCCACCAGTGTATGTTACCAGAAAAGGTCTGACACCAGCCAGCAGACTCCACTGCATTCCCCACTCAGATGAGTTCAGCCTGAGTCTCAAGCCATGAGGACGGGCACATCCCTGAGCTGGGCAATCTCTAATCCAGCATCCCCCTGTTTCTGGTGTGAGCAGCAAGCTCCCCCAGGCGTCTGTAATCAGATAGAGCAAGGCAATTCTCTGCAGGCAGTACAGGAAAGACAAAGTGGACAAGGACACCCAAGCTTTCCTATACTGAAAGGTAACCCTCACACTGACAGTCTTACTCGATCATGGATGTGAATCTTGCAAGTAACTTACAGTGGTGGCTTGAAGTCCAGGTCTAACAACAGTGGCATGTGTGGATCCTTGACCTTCGTTCTGGTGTCTGCTGGAATCATCTATCACCTGTGCATTGAAAGACAAAATTATTTCAGATTGAATCACCAGTACAGCTGAAAGGAACCTCAAGGATCCATTTAGAGGTTTTCCTTGCCTCTAAACAAGTTATCTTGTTCATTCCTGGGAGGGGTCTGTCTGATGTCAAACTAAATACTTCCAGTAATGGAAAATCCACTGCCTCTCTTAGCAATCGAGTAAAAAGCCTCACCAGGTTCACTAAGACACTGCTGTATTTGCACAGCAAATAGACTATGTCCTCTCATTGACAATAAATCCTTTTTTCGTTACAACAAAATTAAAGAAAAATCTTTAGATATAACATAGACTCAATGAGAAAATAATACGCAAGAATTTGTATTAATGTAGAAAGCTCTGCTCTTGAAGTATTCCACACATCATCTGGATTTTTTTATCATCACAACATGATTGTGAGGAACAAAAATGTTTTTGGTGTTAAAAGAAACTCAAGTTATTTAACAGAATTCCTGAGGTTTTTCGTAACTTTGATAGGTGTCTGGCTAAACCTGAGATGGCAAGATTATCTACCCACTGTTTGCATAACAGCAAATCACATCTTTACCCAGTGAGTGGCCTCAAACATTTTCACATCCAGAGGGTCTCCTTGGATCTTGCCCTCCCAAACAATTAATGAATGACAAACTGCCAGTGCTTTGAACACTGGGCCCCAAGGCAGGCTGTGGTCTGCAGGGAAACGGTGAATATCCTGAAAGCTAAAGAAAAAGAGAACATAAAAGTTACTCTCAGAGAACACCAAACAACGTAAGACTAACAGAAAAAAATCCTAAACTGGGGGCAGTTAAAGTCCCATCCTGAGCCCAGACCACATGGATATTCCGGGGACTTGTCCTCCCCCATGAACTGCTTTCCATGCACCTATAAAGGCTGGGATACACGTGCTCAAACCAGGTGTTTTATGCCTAGTTAGGGAATCCAATGGGATGGAGAGAGGAACAGATTATTATAAAATATCTTCCTTGAGGCTTGTGCAAAGATTCTTTGAGTTCTGAAGCAGATATAAGTTTGAGCAGCTTTGTGTATGCACATTTCTGGAAATGTAAATGGGGCAAAATCAAGGTTACTGAAAGAACAGTGTCAGTCTTGTGGGTAACAGTGACTTTCTGTCATAAAAGTTTGGGGTTACACTGCAGCTTTGAGATCTAACCCAGGCTGTCTACTGAACACTGCCTGCCCAGACCTGCTGTGCCAAATGCTGGCAACAGTGGCTGTATCTTTTCATGTGGATCAGGACCCCCGGGATAAGGCAAACAATTCATTTTCCAGAGGATATAGAAATAAAATTTAAAATCTAAACATGGGAAACTTCAAACCGCTTAATGTTTAACAATAAATGTCTTTCAGATTTGGTCCTTTGTCTAGTAGAAGAATCCAATCACTAACCAAATTTAGGTGCCATTGGTGTGTCAAGGAGCCTTACCAGTTTCTTTCAGAGGGCAGCAAGCCCCAAAGATCCAGGCCATCTTCTGTTAAGGTGCCAGTCTAAGTTAAAATGTACATTTACATTACTTCTTACATGAGAGCTCCAATAGGAATAAAAAACAATACTTATTTTAAGAAGTTACTGTCCAGAAAATACCAGCATGGAGCAGAGCAAAAGTGCTATCAGGCAATCTCTAGATTCCAAGAAAAACAAGAAATTGCTACAGCTTCTGTTCAGAAAACAAGAATTTAAGTACAGAGCATTGGTCATTTTGTTTCTAACATACAATGGAAATGCTCAATCAAACCCCAGCCTCCCACTCCCAGCATGGCTCCTTTACCAGTGAGGGCATAACCACCACACAGCCATTACTTTGTCAAAGCAGAAAAGGTTCAGCTGTCCACACATGTTGATCCTCTGTGGGCTGATGCAAAAGATGCCCTTTTTCTTCAGCCTCTGCTGGGTATAAATGATTCCAGTTGTCAAGGCAGCTGGCAGAGCTGGTGGAACAGCAATAGTGATAACATCCAAAGCCTTCTTCACCACTTCTCCTGTCTCCTCCTGACATAATAACAAGGACAGTTATCAGGCAGAGAGTGGCAAGAAGTGCTGCTTGCACCAAGCCCTCTTCATTGCTCCTCCCCTCCACTGCAGGTGCTCCAGGCTGTGCTGATTTCTGCCTGTGGTCCACCACATATTCATCTCCATAAGAAATTAATAGGCTTGATTTAAGCAGAGGCTAAAGAGCAGCCTCCAGGCCTTCATCCATTCTCCATGCAAATAAACCTGCCAGGCTCACAGCCTCCTCCAAAACACGTGTTCAAACATGCCAGCCAGACCATTGTACCCTCAGTCAAACCTATTTTCCCATGACACAGCACACAGGAATCTGCTCTTTATATGGGCATTCATCCAGATGCCTACAGGCACAGCTGGTAAGGTGACAGGTGAGACTTATGGTATGGTGCTGAAAATGAGGGCAGAATGTATGAGATAATGATTTCTTCTGACCTTATGTTCTAGGAGTTGTGAAAGAAAATTGCTTTTACCTGCAGGAAGAGACATGGAAGTAACAGTTACCTTTGTAAAAGCAATCTATAATTTGGGAGCATAGAGGTCAGTGTAAAACTGACTGCCAGGATGCTGAGTGTGGACACCGCTATTCTGGGCAGCTGATATGAATGCTAAAGAATTGAATGTTTTTCAAACTGGGGTCCCAGGACTGAGACACTGCAAACTAAAGCAAACTTGCAGTTCAGAAGTACTTGCAAACCATCATAGAGATTTTCTTTTACTTCTGAGCTTGAGACTTTGATCACAAATCATACTGCATTTGATGTTCTGAATTTCCATCATGTTCTGGTTCTCCCTTCATTGATATTGTCTCAGACCACAGAGCACATTAGTTTGATCATATTTTGTATCTATTTTATGTTAGAATGAAGTGCTTAACCACCCACCTTTAGATAAACCCTTACAGAAGAAAAAGCATTTAGTACATCCTGTGATTCAGTCTTAAAATATTGGCAAGACAATTTCAGCAAATGAGATAGCATCAGCATGTATTTTACATATTACAATGGGGAAGTTAAATTTGAAAAAAAAAAAGGGAAAACTGCAAAGCAGACACAAGAATATGTTCGTAAACACACTTTCTTTTATATCCTAAGGGGAAATAATCTTCTGAGCCAATTGATTGGAGGTTATTCCTCAGGAGAAAAATTATTCAGAAGCTGGATTACAGAATCAACCTTACAACTCATGACTTGGACTTTACATTGGCAGGTAATTATCATGGCATGAAATGATTTCTTGAAAGCTTCTGAAAAACTTCTAAATCAATCAGGCTTTAAAATTTGCAGAATTACTGTTTACAGTTTATAACTGTTCTCACATTGACGAATGAGAATGAGTGAACTGTTTTAAAAGGGTTTCAGGTGCACCATGTCTCCTGCATTTAGTAACTCACCCCATTAAGTGCAAATACACACACTGTGTAGATCATTCCAATGGCTGCAAATGCTATGAGGCACATCAGGAACCGGAGGGCATCTCTGTACAGCTTGAAGTTCATGGGTTTAGGGTAGAGAATGGACCTCACCAGATCCCCCTTAGCTGTGTTGAAACCTGGAAAGACAAATTAAAAGCATTCCAAGGGGAAAATATTTCTAAAAATTCTCTGCAAAGAATGGGGGGCTTCTAAATCATTCATAATTTCTGCAATTTATGAAAGAAGACCCAGGTGTTTCATTTTAGTGAATGTGACCTTATCTGCAGAATATAGAAAGGAGTTTTTTTTTTCTTAGGGGAAGGATTTTTTCAATGTCTTAGAAGCAAAGCAAAATTCTTCTTTGTAATTACATACTGGCAGTTTTCGTAGAAGTTATGCCAAGCAAAAAGAAACAATGCATAATAACTTAGCCCAGCCCAGGATAATGATTCTCCATCTGTCTGTTGTAAATATGGATTAGTGCCTTTTACTTAATGTTATTTGATACTTTGTCAGACTGTTCCAGTGGAAAAAATCATGGAAGGAAAAGTGAACTCAAGTTTTGACTGACCAGTCTGCAGCACCACAGCTTTCACTACTCCTCTGTCATCTGCCTTGGTCTGGATGACCTCTGTTCCACAGAAGAGGACATGTTTTCTGTAATCCTCTGCACAGTACACTCTCCAGGGCTTGAAATTATCAGCTTGTGGTAGGTGGATCTTTGTTACAGGAATACTTTCTCCTACGGAAGATTAGTTCAGATGAGGAAAACTGCAGTACACTCAATAACAACCTGCTGACTTTCAAATAAGTACCCAGACATCTAGATGGTAAGTTAAAGGTATTTACTAGAGAAACCAGTTTACAGAAATTTTACTTTTTTATTTTGACATCTTCAGAGTGAATAGAGCTCAAAGCCTAGCAAACAAACAGAATGCCAGAGAAGAGTTTTTCTTTGCATCAGTACAGCAGCTTCATGTAAGTCTAAGAACTGAACGCAGACCAAGGACTCCAAATCCTGACTGTAGATGTAGAGACTTGAAAAGAGTTCTGAACTGGTGTTGCATGACTGCCTTTGAATGACCACAAGTTGTTTACCTAATTTGAACCTGATGTGCAGGTCACCACACATTCCCTCAAGCAGATGGGAACATGATATCCCCTATTCTCCCTCTCTAGTAAAAATGAGAGCCTTTAGCTCAGTGCTTGACAGGTGACAAATACTCTATTTATGTCAAAGCAGACACTAAGGTGAAGAAGAAATGTTTTGTGACAGCTGAAAGTTTTCTAAATGAAACGTGTTTCTGGAATTTCTCATTTCCATGAAATTTCAGAACTGTCAATTTCAGTTTGATTCAGACCAAGACCAAATTTAAAGACAAGAAATAGAACTGTGACCCCCTCCTGCACTAAAAACCCTGCTTTTCAGTAACCTCTCCCATCTGGTGTGTTCTCCACTGTCATCACAGGAATGTGAGGCTAAGTGTCTGGAGGGTTAGATAGACACTCCACAGGAGATGCTGCAGCAATGAGACATCCAGTAAGTGACAGAAACCCCTGCAGCCAGAGTGGACTGTGGGCCCTGTGAAGGAACAACTTTGCTTCATATCCATTTTCTTCTCCTGTCCTGCTCACTCCTCTTCACTGTCCACTCTTTCCCTTCTAATCAGATCGCCTCTTCCTAAATGCTGCATTCCATGAAGGTAGGAAAGTATAAATTGCCTTTCCTAAAGTCCACATTGTGTGTTTAGACAATTAACAACAATTCAATCTCTGTTATATCAAACCAAAAGAATCCCCTTCTTGGCCAGCTATGGACTGTCTCACAGAAAGGGATGTGCATGATAACTGTGTCTGTCCTGTGTCACTGGCTGCAGCCGTGGGGCAATGATGGTGTTCAGGTGGCAAACCTGGCAGGGAGGAGCTGTACCTGTCAGCATGCTTTCATTCACAGTGCACTGCCCGCTGACCAGGATGGCACTCCATGAACGTAGGAAAGTATAAATTGCGCTTCCTAAAGTCCATATTGTGTGTGTTGATGGTGTTCAGGTGGCAAACCTGGCAGGGAGGAGCTGTACCTGTCAGCATGCTTTCATTTACAGTGCACTGCCCGCTGACCAGGATGGCATCACAAGGCAAAAAGGTTTTGCCCTCTTTCAAAATCAGCAAATCTCCAGGAACAAGATGGTGTGATTCCAGCTCTTGGAAACCTGAAAATGACAAGTAATGCAAACTTTGTGCTTCATATATTTCTCTGTAGCAAGGGGGAAAAATACAAGGAACCAATTGCTGAATAGAATTCTTTATAATGGCTGATAAACAAAGGACTACAGTAGGACCTATGTATACAACCTCCAATATTTAAGAAAAGCCTAGATATCAATTCCAATTGTAGAAGTCCCCCTTGTCTACCCAGGATCCCAACCAATGGTTAACTGTTCCATTGCACTGACCTAATTGAAGGGCCTTGGATCTAAATTTCTTCATTTGACTTCATCTCTCTGGACTGGCTCTAGATACCTCGACAATGAACAGACTTTGCATGGAGCAATTAGATGGACTCACAGCTATTCAATTGGTATGTTGTTGGCTGTGTCAGCACTGCTTTAAGAAAAATTACTTCATTTTCCTGACAATTTTCAGCTAAGGCTGCACTCAATTATTAATATGTTTGATATGCCACAACATATCTCTAAGTGAAATTAACTCTTTGTGCAGAAGTGAGTTAACTGAGCTGAGAACAGAAGATGAAAATCACTTTAGAATAAATCTGTTACTATACATGCTTTATGTAAATTGCTATAGAAACAAAGCACATTGGAAAAAAGAAGCATAGAGGAGTCACCTTCCTTATTTCTGCAGACAGTGACCATGATGTTGTTATGAGACTCAACCAGTCTGTGCAGTTTAATGGATTGCTATAAATTAAAGAAGAACACACAAAAGTGTTACATCTTACTTACATGATGCAATTTGTCCACTAACAACTATTTTGTTTTGTTATTTGTGGTTATGAGAGCTGTCAGAAACTGGTCTCTGGCTCTACCAGGAACTGTACAACACAGAGAGAAAGACATTCCCCACCCTAATTACAGAGAGCGTAACAAAATGTTACCAGGTGAAGCACTGGAATGGGGAAGGGAGGATGTGGGTAAGGTACCACACAGAGGTTATGGTGACTGGGAGGCCAGGCCATTGCACCTGCTACTACAAAATGTCACAAGACTAAACCTCTGAGTAAGTCTTGTAGCACTGTGTAGCACATGTTGTAACATGCTGGCCTGGCCCAGACATTAAATCTGCCTTGTGGAAAATGTGAGGTGTCTCACCTTTCTAAGATCATATACGGTCAAAAATATTGAGAGGAGAGACATGAATATGATGGCTGTGGCATACTCCATGTAATCTTCAGCAAACCACAGACACACACTGAACAGCTGGAACACGTAAAATGGATTTAGGACCTGTTTGGAGAGACAGCAGTGGTAAAGAGCTGGCCACATTTAAATGGCCCCAATTAGACAGTCCAACCTGTTATAAAAGGTCTGGAATAAGAGACATTAAGTATTGTGACTTCTGGCCCCCTTTGTAATTTTCTCAGCAGTCACTTTAGTCTAATGAGATCGGACCATCTTCATCTGACAGAAGGGACAAATAATATGGACCAATAGGATATTATTTGAGATGTGAATGACTCAGCCCAATCCTTGTTTTGTTTGCTTCTTACAAGAAATGCAACAAAAGTGAGAGAAGAGCAGATTGTGCTGTGAGCATGTAGCTCACATACCATAAGCACACTGCCACAAACACCTTGGTTAGGCACATACAGGCTGTTCCTGTCAGAAAGAGATATTGGTGTTTTGTGTAGTGCTTGCCCAAAATCATGAACTCACTCGAGCTCTCTGCAGCTACAGGCATGTACCAGGTACTGCTGTTCTCTTAACCTCTGTGGATTAAGAGACAGCCCTTGTCTGGAAGGTCTGATCTCCAGTGCAGCTTGGAAACCTTCAATGGCCCTCAGAAGGCAAATAGAATGAGCTCCCAGGACACAGATACATAGAAATACCAAGCAGACACACAGGTATGGTGATGGAGGATAGGGGAAAAGAGACAGTGAAGGAACTTATGATGATTTCATGGAACAGCTTTCAACAGGATTTGAAAAATAAATGTGCCTGAAGAGTGAGTAGTGGGAAGTTAAATCAGATATAGAATCAATTATATGCACACATGGCCTCCCAAGCAGCTTAGAATAAAATCAACAGAAATGCTTAACCTCTTTGATGAGTAGTTTCCAAATAGGGATCACTGGAACATCAATAGCGTTTGGCCCACATATAACTCTCCTGTATGGGATAAAGATACATCAGTCACAGATAAAATAGTGACAATGTCACTTGATCAAGACAATACAGATTTCAGTAGTCCTGAGACTTATTTTGATCCTAGTTTAAAGGCTGGGAGGACATTTTTTTTCAAGAAAAGAAATTTAAATGTTCCTACAGTGCTTACGTTAGAAAAGACAGCTGTACCAGTTACATTTACTTATGCAGACAAGAGGTGTAAACATTAGGCAAATGTTTCCATCATACAAGAATTACTTTGAGAGGCCATAAACAAAGGAGTTCTGCATCTAAAAGTAAATGATCCAAACACAAATAATTTTGCAAAAAGTTAAGAATGATTGGAATGTAGGATTTGACATGAGCTAAGGTCAGGAGCTGGATTTTCAGTATTCAATCAACTGAAGATTATTTTTCTATTTAGCAGTTTCATAAATATATGTTCTGTAACTGGCTTAATGATACACTAGTTTATGAGAATAAGTTCAATGACTAGAACTAGTCAATTTGGAGCTCCAGTCAAGAAGCAAACACACAACTTATCTGCACTCTTCTACAGAGACCTTCTCTTACTCCCAATAAGAACTGCTTAAAGTTAGTTACAGGACATAGTTATTTCCTGATTGAGACCAATAACAGTGATGAATACTGAGACACTTCAAAAATTTTGACAAGGAATAAACAACATTCTCTAGCCCTTTTCACTCAATATTTCCATGCATGGCTGTTTCATCTAAAATTATGTGTGTATTAATAAATACACAAAAAACTCATGGGAAATGCACCAACAGATCGAATTTACATCCCTTTGAAATCCATATGTTGAGTGTTCGTGTTTTAAAATGAGTACCTGAGATTCTGTTCATTGCAGGTGAGACCAGAACCAAATTTATCATGTATAGCTGAGCAAGTGTAGTGGTCTTCTAGGACTCTAAAATAGAAAGGGAGTGTGTTCCTTAGGATATTATTCACAAAGACACTTGACTTCAGAGACTTGTGCAACCAGCACAGTGAACTCACCCAACTTTCTGGAACTGTTTTGCATAGACATTCCAGACATAGCGGATTTTTTGTACTTGGATAGTTTTCACCTGGAAAACGAGACAGGGACAACAAAGCATGCAACACAGCAAACAAAAATACTCTGAGACTTGCTCACAGAGCTCATCTAGGCATCCTCACTGGGGTCAAGTACAGATAAAGGAAATTTTATGTGCGCAAGGAGGGAGAGAAGACATGAATGCATTCATTGACACCCTAGATGAATTATAGATTGGGATCCCCAATCTATAACTGGGGAACAGTGCGAGTTGCAGAAAGTTTTACAGACCTTTAGGTCACACAAGTACAAAGCAGTGTTTTTTCTGAAGAAAGGAATGGTCTTCACTCTGATCTCATAGAATGAATGTAAGAGATCACTAATGCCATGGTGGCTACACAAGCAGCTGAAAAAGCCAACAGCTCCCTAGTCTTCTGTCTAGTTTTGGGGAAAGCAGGGGACTTTGGGTCATTTCCAAGCATGGTGCTGAGTCTGGCTAAACAGATGTGCCAACAGACAAGAAAGGCCATCCCAGGATACTGAGTCACTGCTAATGCTAAGCCCTTGCAGAGCAGTTATCCATTAGGAACACACGCTGTCATTTATAACTTGCAGGAGGAGTCTGTCCTGTCCTGCACAACAATAACAAATCCTATTAGAGATAATGGCACTTCCTATCAGCTGGCAGAAGGCAGGGCTATACACCTGTACACATGAGTGGTAAAGAAATCAGCTCCAGGGAACTCTCCCTGCCCAGTGCAATAAGCATTATTATAGGCCAATGAAATCTAAACTCAGCTCAGGCACCGACTCAAAATGGAGCTATAACCACAGTCATTAGCTTAACAAGAGGTCTGGAGTTAGGATTTCATGCAATAGGAGCTGCAATATCTGCAATGCTAGAAACTGGAGTGGGAAGAAATGGACTCAGCTCCCTGTCAGATGAGGTCCTTGGACAGCTCTTGGTCACTACACAGAACTCTGCACACTCAGGTAGCTTAAATGGCAAAAACACTTTGAAATTTAATTATAAGTAAGGGCTTTTGAATTGCTAGGGAATGATTAAACTGTTCTCTTTTTGCTGCTTTGAAATGTGATCTTTTCTATCTAGATGTTTTGATTGATACGAAAGTGGTATTCAAAGGGCCTATTATTTGAGGCTATATTTGGCTTTTTTATGTTACTAATTTGATCCTCAAAAGAATGTTACAGACCTGTCTCACTTTTTCTGCATTGTGCCAGTTGATTAGATTAGTTGACACTAAACTTTCCTATGTACATTAATATATGTCCACAGTAGAAATAGCAACAGCTTTGCTCAGCTAAAGTTAGGTTTATATTGAAAATATTTACTAAAAATTGTTGTAGATATAAAAAGAAATTTTAGTAAGTTAGAAATTTATTTCCTGAAAGGGAAAATAGCTCTTTTCTGGATTCCTCGGTGCAGTGTTCTAGTATCTACAATCAAAAGCCAGATATTAACAAATGCATCAGTTTGCATTCCTACTGCTCACACAAACTTAGCCTGTAATGCTAAGCAAGGCACGTGGCTGAACTGTCTGGTACATGTTTTAGAATGGGATAATTACATTTACTCAGCTGATAAGAGGCATTGAAATCTGCTTGGATCAATCCATCATCTACTTTCACCCCAGTGTCTCACTGGGATCACAAATCTATGGGACTGGCAGAGACCAGGATACATTTTTGCAAGAACTGTCAGTAGTGACTCCTGTTAACGCGACTCCAGCAAATGCACTTTAAAGAACAAATTGGTGCATACAAAGGCAAAGAAGCAAAATGTGTTGATGAGATATTTCTGGAAATAGTGATCTAGCTCAGGTGCTTTTCTGTTCTATTCCCTATCTGCATTCATCCCTGTTTTCGTGTTACTGAGGCAGCTGCATTCAGTTCTGCACAGACTCCTTTCAGATGCACAGTCACCCCTAAATTCCCTGATTCCTATGCCAGATTTTTTTTTTAATTTGGAACTGATTCTCCAATGCCAACCTCAGTTTCCTGAAGCTCTCCTACTTATAACATAGGTTTTCTCTCAGAAATAGTGAGAATTCTCATTTCATAGCCCCCCTCAGAATAAGAGAGGATTTTTACAGAGGTGAGTACAGTTGAATACAATCCTTTTCTTTTTCCACAGCTCACTGTGTTCCTCAAGCTGCAAGATTCTTAGCTGCATATGTTTCACAGCTCACTTTTACTCCATGAGGCATGGCTGAGATTTGCCATCATCTCCCAGATGCTGCAGAGAATACTTTACTTACTAGCAAACTTGGCTTCATTATGGCTTTGCTGAAGATTGAGTCTTCCTCAGGGGATGGATAGTCTGATCTACTTTTGATAAATGCAGACACAGAGATCCATGTCACAGTCTTACGAGAGTAAGTCCGAAAATCATCCTAAGTGGATATAGAAGAGAAATGTCACAATTTGCCCCAAACACAGACCAAATTCACTTTCACCTCAGAGTCAAGCAGCCTTTCTGGAGCACTACTCTGGCTTTTTTAAGGATTAGCCAACAGTAGCCTCCCAACACTTGTGATTTAGAGAAAAATCATTAGAATAGGAACAGAACAGAACTGTCCTGTCAAAATGTGAGTACTGCAAATACTTCAGTGACCACAGTCTGGTGTTTGGCTGATAAGGATGGAATGGGAACACCCAGGTCAAGATCTAGGGCAGGCAAACAGCACGGGACAATCTGAGATTAGTGACCCTGCTGCAAAGGGAAGATCAAAAGGAACACAGTGCTGTGCTGCAAAATGGATGTTTAGTGCCAGTACCTTTACAGCCACTCCTGAGTTAACACTTCATTGGAAGAAGTGTCAGCACTTGTGGCACCTTAGACAAGCTTTTACCACAAACTGAGTTCATGACCTTCCCATTTTTTATAAAGCCAGTTGAACATTAGAACTGCCTGATAACAAGGATTGGTAGTACAGTCTGAGAGATTAGATGAACTACTGTAGTGAGTAGCTCCATGCTAAGTTTCAGTCCCAAACACTGAACTACATGCACTAAGGCCAACTATGAGACTGACTTACATTCTGGGTGTGAGCAGTTTTGCAGTTATGAAACTTTAATTGGAAAAGGGAAGAGTAAAAAAACATTTCTGTACCAAATATGAGCCTTTTGGAATAATTTAATTGTTAAAAAAGAACTTTAATAATGTTTATATATCTTATTTGCCTGCTTTTCTTTTTAAACTGGTCTTTTGAGTAGTATAACATTTATTTTCTGATATTTATCTTTAGTTCAGATTTCAGAATGAGTAGAGATTGGGATGCAGATTGAGATGGGAACCAGTGAATAACACAGGTGCTCATCATTTGAACTAAAGTGAATCAAAATTCAATAACAAAAGTGAGTTAATAGGCTCTTATATTGCAAACGCAGAGATAATGATGACTTAAGAATTAAGGTTTTATGTGAAGCAAAAGATAATTCCAAGGATCAAGCTGATGAGATTACTTGTATCCTCATTAGCAGTAGCCATCACATTTGATATAATCATAATGTAGCAAAACAAAACAAAACTGTCATTTTAACACAAAGAATCATTAAGGAAATCTTAAATTTTCAAACACTTAGAACACATTTGCGAAAGCTACTTGATAACAAGAACATACAATATGATTCAATTTCTGTTTAATTACACAAAGGATCATTTAAAAACTCATTTATTTGAAAAGTGCTTGGCATGGCACGTCTTTTTAAAATTACACACAAGAATAGGTAATTAAAAATGCAAACTGAATTGAAGATTAGGAAAGGATATTAAGCCTAATATGATGTTTTTAATAAAAGAAAAAACATACCCCCCCAGGCTATTACAATGCAGATTGTTTCATTAGAAAGTATTCAACAGGCAGATCTGTGATTTTCAAAACCTGGGCTTTTAACTGCAGGCTGCTGTGCTCATTTAAGAAGGCAGCTCAAACACAGAGGCAGTAAATGATCCATTTTGCAATTGCAAACACTGAAGATGCCATTGTTCAGAAATCTTTGAAGCAGAACAAATCAAATTTCTGGAAGTAAACCAACTCTGCCAGCTCCTGCAGCATTCAGGCTCAGCTGGGATTCAGACCCAAGTCTCAGTTTACTTCTTTAGTGTTGCAGCAGCTTCCATGAAATAAAACCAAGGGTTTGCATATGTTGCAGTGCTTCAGTACAGTCCTCAACAGGGAGTGACCTGCATCAGGAAACTACAGCAAAATGTGCCAGCTCTGAAAGCATTAGCTGCAGGATTGCAAGCTTATTGGACATGGGGAAGGGCTGATGGGAAATGGAACCACAGAGCCAAGAAAAGCAGCAGTGTAGGCTTGGCCTCTTCTGTGTACTGATCCCTCATGACACACTTGGGCACTGCTGAGACACTGCTAGACAAATCTTTAATTTGGCCCAGTAGATACATTTTGGCAGAGAGCAGCATCTTCGCCAGAACAGCCAAGTGAGGGAAACGGGACCTGCTGGATACTGCCAAACACACAGATGCTCCAGAATCTGGAGCACAAGGCTACAATGTAGAAAGAACAGGGATGGTAGGAGGGAGGAGGAAGGACTGAGAACAACAGTCTTAAAACCACAGATATTATGGGTTTTATCAGCCCAATGTCTTTCACCTTGTCTGATCAGCTGTTACACTCCATTCCCACCATCATCATACATGTAATTTGTGGGATATTTTTAAGTTCTTTAGATCAACAATGGTACACATAAGATATTATTGCAGGAAACCAGCAGTGTAAGAGACTTCAGCTAACTGGATACCTTACAGTTAACTCACCTTCCAAATAGCCACCTACTAGGGACTAATTAAAGATTAAAGTAGGCACCTACCGTTGTTCTAAGCAGAACAACATCTGCTTCTTCCAAGCTGGATTGGATGCAGTTTATCCACACATCCCACTCTGGCTTCCAGTAAAACAGCAGCCTCAGAGCCCCACAGGACAAGATGTATCCAGCAATGCACAAGGCCCTTCGGCAGCCTTGAGTTTTGTAGCCAAATATGTCCTGTACAGCAAAAAGAAGACAAAAATCATTACTATTCCTCCTAAAGAAATGCCTGGAATACTACAGCTTCCTGTGACTCGCTGTTCTCCCATAGCTACTGTTAGGTATGGTACTGTGAAAAACAAGCCATAGAACTTATACTTGGCTACTTTAAGTGTCCTAAATATGATTACCAAAAATTTGCATCTTCAAGAGAACTTTTCATCCACCTTCACAAAATCTAGATTGCTGTAGCCTGACCACTATTTTTATGGAGTTGTGAAACTCAGCATGAAACATTGTTTTGTGTGTGCATGAGCAGGAATGATGACAAAATATAGAGGTTTAAACATTTATTCCAAGTCAGGAATTCAGACTTGACCATCAGCATTTTTAAGGGTCAGACAGCTGAAGAGACTAAGCACATTTTCACCAGGGGATGGTGAGTGATCAGTGCAGAGCTGCTGCCTTAGGGCTGCCCCCATGCTCTAGCAGTGATCTGTACTAATGCACCCACACTTCAGAGACTCAGTCAGTGTCTGTGCTTGGTGCTGAATGACACTGTGTGCCTGCACCAGCTGGAGCTGCTGGGCACAGCTTGGCACTGACACAGCTTTTGGAGCTGTTACCCTCTTCCATGACAGCTCCAGTATGGGGATTTTGGAGCTTGCCTATGTGCCATTGGCCTAAGAGCTAATGATTAATAATAATAATAATAATAATAATAATAATAATAATAATAACAACAACTGTTAGGAAGAACATCTAATGAACACTTACAGAATGCTTTACATGTTCAGGCCAAAGGAAGCTACTCATTTTAGTTGTATGAGTATTATTATTATTATTATTATTCCATTTTTAAAGCTGGGGAAATTGTTACAGTGAGGCAAGGTGACTTGCCCAAAACATGTCTGTCAGCATTACATTTTAAGAGCTGCAGGTCTTGGTACCATGGCCAAATTTCCTCTCAGTACTGCTAGCAGGGACTCAGTAAATGTGAAACAAAACGTATACAGTGCATTTATAGAGAAGATGCAGCCTAAGCTAAGATGGGAGATTCCATGGCTGCAATTACATCAGGTGACCAGGAGAATTTGCTAGCATAAGGGTTAAGGTTCCTCAATTCCTTCTTCTGAGTATATCTGCAGCAACTATGTAATCTGCATCTGAGGATCAGATCTCTGCAGCCACAGATATTGCAAGATCCATTTATAAGGTGAGAAGAAAAGGCAATGTAATTGTAAGGATGACTAATGCATAATTCCTGGTTCTGTGCTGGTGTCTTTGCTTGTTATGTGAAATGCAGGCCCTGCCCAGTGGTTCCACATGCTGCCTCGGCACACCTGCTCTGTGGCATTCTCCAAAAGACAGACTCTGTCATCCTAGGCAATCTCCAGGAGGTTTCTAAGGGGAAGAAATTGGCAACTGCAACAAAAAATTATGGTAAACGACACAGGAAAGTGGCCTGCACTGCACTGGACCTGGTTAGACCACCTGTGAGACGAACACACAGCACTTTCAAAGGCTTCTATAATCTCTGAGCAGACCAAGATAATAAGGCAACTCTGCAGCAGATAGAAGGAAGCCCATAGGTGAGAGCAGACAGGCAAGCTTGCTGGGAAGTAGCTGGTGTAGCAGTCATGTGCAATTAATAGTCACATGCTCCTATAACAAGGTAAAGGGTTTCCATTCAACTCTCTCTGGCTATAACCTGACCAAAAAGGTTAAAGAAATAGTGTCAGCACCAGCATACGGAATAATACATAGGACAATGTGAACTCACTCTTCACAGCAATTGCTTACTAGCAAAATCCAGATTGCTTACTAGCTTGGATCCAGACTTCACAGCTTGTCAGCAAGGCAAAGGGAATCCCAAGGAGACAGAGACACCTAAGGGATTTGGACTTCCTTCAGTATGTGGCTGGACCTGGAATAACTGGAATAGTATTTTCAAATTGGGATGGGCATGAATATCAGGGTGGGGAAGAACAGGATTGCTGCCATGTGCATCTAGCTTCTGCCTGTGAATCACTCCTTTAATTTTCAGTTTTTGTGTCTTACACCCAGTGTCTGAGAAGTCAGAAAGGCTGTACTCATAGAATTAAGAAGAGAGAGGGTGGATGCTCTGCATATGATTGGCGGCCATTTGGGATCATCATCTGTTGGCAGTGTTCTTCACTGAAATGTTCAATGGTTTCCCAAGTCTGATACAGCAAGATAACCACAAAACTAGAGCAAACTCTGTATTTCTCTATATTTTTGCCTAGGAAACCATTCACCAATATATGAAAATATGTATCTGCATCCCCCTATGCCAGCATATGTTTTAAGGCCTTTTTTTTCAGAATAATTTCAGCTCAAAAAGTGATTTGAATCCATAGATTCCAAGACACTCCCCAGAACCAAGCATGCATCACTATTCCTCATCCTGAAATACAGAAGAGAGGCAAACAAGGAAAACAGCTCATCTTGGAAGAAAATAATGCTCTTTAAGGTATTCATTATGCTGTGTGCTGGATCTTGCTGCTTCTCACAAGGGACTTTCCTGAGACAGACAGAGAGACAGACAGATAGAGGGATACCACTGAGCTGTTCTGACCCTTCAAGGGCATGAACTGCCATATGAACAGAGGTTTTGGTTCAGGTTTGTTGGTTCATGTCTTGATGAGTGTGACATTTCTGAATACAGCTCTTTAGGAGTTCTACAACGAGTAAGCTAGGAAAGACTAAACATCAGATGTTAACTGATGCATCTGGATGTCCATGAAGGAATCTACTGACAAAACAAGTAACTTCCCACAGTTTGGAAATGTCTGGAGTGGGTCACCTGGGCCACGTCACTGAGAAGTAAAGCTAGGCAAGGAAATAGACTGAGCTCCAAATTTGACTTGTGCCAAAGTTCTCTGAGCCAGAACCTTTCAAGCTTAACTTCAGTACAGAATGTTCTGTTAGGTTGAGGAGTTTTTTCTGGCCCTGTGCTTTCAGCTGGAAGGATTATAGCAATGAATGCTGCATTCATTAAAAAAAAAATTAATACATGAATAACTCCTTGTTAAAGCAGAAACTTCTCACTCATCAGATAAGTCAAAATTAAATTCATTAGAAGAATTCTCAAAACTATTCTCTTCCACAAAAAAAGGTGAATATTAGACCCATAACAGAGGTATCCACAATGTGCATGAAGAAGAGAGGAACAGGCACACACATGGCACAGGTTTGTTTAGCCACATGAATGACTTATAGTAATTAGGGTTTAGAAATTCTTGAAGTTTATTTAGGATTCACTTGGCCTCTGCTACAAAGATCTCCAAGCAAATGCATGTCTACTATGGCAAACAATACTTTCAATGCTGGCAGAAGTCCTGCTGAGAGGACTGCAGTGAGAACATGTCTGTCAGATTAGTTTTGTGTTGTTAAGGAAATAACTTTTGCTGCGTTTCATTTCATTGCACTCGTGCAGACATGCTTCTTTTAAAGAGGATCTGACGAATACAGATTTGCACCTTAACAACTTTTCTAATGCATGAACAAGTTTTTAGAGTTAAATGAGTACATTTGGCATATAAAACAGTTCACAGTCAAAATTCTGGGTTCTTGAGTGCATCAGACTAGGAAATGGTAGAAAATGAAATTAAGATTAGCTGTCTGTAAGACTCCTCATAGGCAAAACCATCTACAGAATAGGCTGATATACAGTGTTCATCTCATCTCTATAGAATATTTTTTAATATTGCAGTGTACAGTAAAATTTTGTTTCCTCATCTGTTAACATCCCTTTTGCCTTGAGACTCACAACAGTCAGAGGAGAGACTGTAACAAAATGGTTTGACTTGTGAGTGAAGGGTCTGAGAAGGGGCCAGGATTATTGGACAGAAAAAGCTGCCAGACCTGTTCAGTGGCAAGTAAGGTTCTTAGCTGCTTTTAGAACCACACAAAGCCACCATTCAAGGGCTTATCACTCTAGTGTCCAGCAAGTCTTTGTTACTTATGTTTAAAATAAAAATTGCCTCTAACTGCCAGGTCATCTGCACAGCAGAATTTAAATGCAAATGTCAAAAAAATTCAAGCACCTTTTACTTTGGTGAAAACAAAGCCTGTAGCTACCACCAGGGAACCTAAACAGTGGCTGTGAATGGTCATATTTCTGGCAACCCCAACACCAGGTACCCTATTATGAACAACCTGTTGCTATAACAACAGTTAATAGGATTAGACTTGAAAGACTGGCTAAGTTCCACAAGCAATTTAATAACTGAATCTCAGCCTTACCGACCAGAACCTGTTTCATCAAAGGTTTGTCCCTGTTCTCTTCAAAACCAGCAGTGACATTCACTATTGTTCCATTAGCAACAAGATTGTACCTTTCAGATTTTATTTCAATTTTAAAGTTACATTTTTCACATTCAAAGTATATAAAATTCCTGTATCAGATTCCCTTAAGAATTGTGGCCTCTCAAAGGAGGCAGACAGCTGCTAAGATGCAGCAGTAAACTGGGGTGCACCAGCTGACTGACTGCATTCCTTCAGCCACAAGCAATGGGGGAACACATGCTTAAGACAGGCTGCTGGAAAATCCTTCCCAAAGCAGCAGCCTGTCAAAGTCTATCACAATCTTCTGCACTGCAAGACTTAAGCTTCACACGTTAGGTTTTGTGCAAAGGGAATGATTATTCCCAAGCTGTGCAGAGAACATCAAATTGGCAGAGAGCATAAAGCTGTGGGTTTTCTTCCTCTTTGTATTCCACTGTAAATGTACTTCTCAAAATATTCCAGCAGATTTTTCTGAAGGGAAGCCTACTATTAGCCCTCTCTGAGGCAAGCTGCTGTGTCCAGAGTTCTCTCACACTACTAAGACCTTTCTGGTACTACAAATGGTTATGGAGAGAGAGTTTATCTCATGCTTTGAATACACCTTGCTAAGTTTTAGCTGCATAGCAGAAGAGTGAGCTTTAATTCAAGCAAATGCTCTGCAGCAATTGTAAAGTAATCCCAAAGATATACACAAGGATATACAGGTTCCATTTCCTAAGTCAGAGTGAATACTCTTAAATCCAGGACTATCTAGCACCTCAGCTGTACCAAGAAATGGAAACACAAAAGAAAGCTTCAAAGCATTTCTTCTTATTAGAGTTCCCCAAATTTCCTCAGCAAACAGGACAGCTTGTTCAACACAGGGAAGCACTGCACATCCAGAGTTCAAGTGAATTACTTACGTGCTTTCAAATTACTTGAACTATTCCACTCTGGAAGAACTGGCACTTGCCCAGTGTCAGCTGTTACATTATTAGACCAAGAGATCTGATCTTGTTCGAAAAGTCAAGAGCTGCTTGTTAATAATTTGGTTCAGGTAGATTAAACTGACTGTTGAAAATAGCATTAAAAAATATTTTTCATGGCTTTGAATTTAAAAAAAAAATTAATTCTCTTTACTTCACATATCCTTCTTCACTCTTCTACTTAAAGACTTCTCTTTCTTCACAACTATTTTTATTTACATGCTACTTTCTTTTTTCCTTTCACATAAATACACACATTAGCTGCTCTCTTTTTTCTATACACACATTGCTTTTTTTCTCATCCTCTTACAATACTTCATCCATCCTCAGGGATATCTTACTCTATCTCAATCTTTTTTTTGTCTTGCATCTGTGTAACAAATACACATGCATTCCTGCCTAAATTAGCATAATTTGGATACAGTTTTAATTGCATTTCTTCTCAAGTGCTTTACAAGTCTTTTTTCTTCAACTTCCTTTGGGAACTCCAGGTGAATGAGTACTGATCCTACTCAGTGCAGGCATGGAGAGCATGGCAACTGCCAGACACTCTGGATTCATAGTGGAGACTGACTCAACACTGGGCACACACAGCAGCTGTGCATGGAAAACCTCAGATTCACAGATCCCTGAGCACAGATTCAGGACACATGGGCTCAGTATGATATTGATGAGTACCAAAAACATCCTTGGGATAACTGGCTCCATGGAAGCACAGCTTGGGTGTCCCAGCAGGGCACAGCTGGAACTGAACATTCAGGGTACAACAGCGTGACTGTACACAACACCAGACAATCCACTTAAACCTAATTAGCTCCAGCTCAATTCTGGCATTGCTAGAGTCAGCACCGATAGTGGTGAGAGCACAACAGGGTGTTTCTACTCCTAGAAGGACAGGGCAGGGTGGAGCAGAGGCACGAACCCAGCAGCTGTTTGGAGCTGGGGAGCAGTGCACATCAGCACCAGGGCTAGAGCCAGGAGCAGGGCGCTGCCAGCAGGTTTAGTAACTGGCCGGCGGAGCCAGTCGGGCTCTGCATTGCACGCAGCTAATTAGTCCCCACCCGCGGAGCCAGAGCCTTGTGCTTCCTGCACTGCTCAGTTCATGCTGCTGGGTGACTCTCTACTGCATTCCCCAGGTTTGCATTACGCAAAATGTGGCATCTCCCCTTCCCTGGACAGCTGAGAGCGCTGTCTGAAAATCTACATTTTTCTTTGCAAGATAACAGGTATCCATGTTTGCACGTGACACAGTCTCTTTCACTAGAACAGGAATGTCAGTGAGGAGATTTTGAAGACTTCTCCGGGACTTCTGAAAGTGAACAGTTGTGTCAACTTGGAAGTGACTGTGTTTCAATGGTTTTGCTATTGAAATCCTGCAGACACTTACAGCAATGCTCCAGTGGCTCTGCAGCACAGGGATTTTGAGAAGCACTGCATTTACCAGATATGCCTAAGAACTGCTGTTGTACAGCTGCATCATGGATCTGATATCTCCAGCAGAATCTATCAGAGGGACAGAATCCATGTGAATAGCTGACTCATAACACACAGTAATGCCAAAGCAGCTCAGAAGCACTGAATTCACTTCAATCTCTTTCCTATTTAACAGCATTGCCATGCAGGAGAACAGAGATTTTGTGTAAACATAAGACTTATTTCCAGATGTTACAAAATGCATGCAAACACATTTCTCCCTGGGAAACTCTGGAAAGAAATATAGTATTTCAGTATTTAGGAATCCCAGCTTCTGAGATAGTGTTGACAATTTAACAGACTGCATTTGTCAGTAATTTATGCAAACATAACAGGTGTTTTTATGTTTTGGAGAAAGCCAAGGTTTCCTGTTCTCTAACTGGAGCTGATCCTGGAGACCCAGCTGTCAAATGGCTGGGGATGCCAGTCTGGCCCATCCCTCTAGCTCATATTAAACCACCTCCATCTAGATTTGTAACACCACATGAATAATCTGTTGAGCCATCATCCCCTGTTAGAGGGGATAACTGGTTAAACCCAATGGACATAACACCACATGAATAAAAGTGAGCCATCATCCTCTGTTAGAGGGGATAACTGGTTAAACCCAATGGACATAATCAACCTTATTATCTTTCTGCCAGAAAAAAAAAAATATATCCCTTTCTAACTGTATGTTTCGGCCAAGGAAACACCCCAACTAGCAATAACTCAATTACAGTCTGTAGCATTCTATTGCAGAACACGTGCCACCTTCTGCTTCAAGCTAAGAGAGACCTAGACGGAGATACAACTCACCATCTCATTCTCTTCTCCCTGGTTAAGCTGTGCATAATGGTTCTTGGCAGGATTTTCCCCCATGAAATGACCCTCTGGAGACTTTGTACAGCACCCTCAGGACAGGTCTTCAGCATAGTGTGCTTGAACTTCTACATTGAGGAAGTGCTCTAAGTACACACCTTCCTTATAATTCTGATGATGTTTGAAGTAGGGAGCTCCTCCCTCTCTGGGGTTAGCAGGTAACACTTTATCCCTCCTCCCTCCATTCTGTTGTTGGAGTTTTGCAATTGTGAGGGTTCATGCAGAATTCAGGCAAAAATGCAAGAAAGAAAAAGTTCAATCTTACAAGCGTTTGACACAATATGACTCCAGAGCATAACTCTGGCAGGTGGAAGCAAGCGCTGCTGGCACAAAACTTTTAGGGGAGGGCAAGAGGGGAGTATTTTTCTTCAAAAGATTATGGAATCACTGGAGACCAGGAGTGTGTCCAAATAAGAAACAAAATAGCCATTGCTGTTGTTAACACTCTTAGCAACCAGTCTGAGCTTAGTGTCCAGCAGTGATCTCCACATAAGCTGTAGAAAATAAATCAAGCTCTGGCACTGTAAAAAGGGGCCCCAGTTTGTGCAGGTGGATTTGTACACTGATCCAGCCAGGTAGGATCTGTAACCAGGAGCTTTATTCATTATTAAGAATATCCTCATAGAATGTTTGCTGACCTTGCCGTATAGCTTTGGGACACATCACTGAATTATTTGCTCACTCCTGGGGAAAACTGGAGTTTCCCATTTCATGTCAGTAAGGTGGATAAGATGTCTCTGGCCTTTAAATCAGAGCCAAAAGGAAGTTGGCAGGAAAACAACACAGAGTTTTGGCACCTCTTCTTTTTTCTTTTTTTTCTTTTTTTGCTGATTAGTCTTGTGATTCATTCCCATTCCACTACTATTTCCTTGTACTTTGCTACTTTACTACTTTTTAAGAAGTTACACAAGAAATATTTTAGGAGTGAGGTCAGGAAAGGCAAACCTGTTCTTCCAGTAAGTATGTTAAGAAAACTAAAACATTACTTCTAGGGTGACTGAAACAGATCAAGAGGTATCAAGTAAGTTCCTATTCCTCAGCATTTTGCTGCCATGAGGTATGGACTTGTACAAGTTCATATCTCAAGCAACAGGAAAGACCACAGCCTATCCTCCAGGGCAGGCTCAGAGGACCTGAAACGGAGAAATGCTGGAAACAGAGAAGAGAAAATGAAGGGATTAGGTCGGTTAATATGAACAGATGTGCACCCATGCCCAGCACAGGGACAGATGTGTTTGAAAATGCTGGTGCCAAGCACTGGAGGGAAGTTGTTCTGCCTTGACACCTACCACACCTCCCAGAGGAGCCCAGACCAGAGGCTGGACTGACAAGACATATCTGTGCTAAGCTGTGTAAGGGTGATTTATTGCACAAGATCAAGGGAAGAAGGTTCTCTCCAGACCCAGCTTCAGTGCTACCCTCCTTCCTCCCACTGCAACTTGCTCTAAGCCTCTCAACTTACCATTTTATTTGTCTGAGACCAAGAAAAGGGAACTCCAGTTGTTATATGAGAGCCACAGCATAAACTAAAACTAAAAAAAGAACATATTAAATTGCATTTCTGATAAACCAGATTACATGGGGGAAATGAGCATTGCTATCTAGAAGCTGTAACACACAAGGGAACAACTGCAAAAGTACCTTTTCTAAGGCAGGCTGATGATTTTGGGAAATGACTCATTATTTTGGGAGGTGCCAGGGGTGGAAAACAGGACGGCCACACACACTTTTTCTGCCTGGTCAGCTTTTGCTGCTTTCCCAAACATCACTATTGCTGTTTCCAGTGCCTGTGCAGACTAGGGTGCAGCAGGGGTCCTTGGTTGCTCTGGCACAGAGATGAGAGATGCAGAGTTCCCACCAAAGCAGGGTCTCCAAGGAAGAATAAAGACTCACACAATCTTTTCATTATTCACAGTTTTATTCCAGCTCCAAGGTGTTCTGCACTCCTAGAGAACACCCTTGTAGGAGTATTGATACCTTCACAACTGAAAATGAAGAAAAAACAGGTTAAAGGTGCAAAGCATTCATGAGTTCCATAGTCTGACAATCTGTCATAATAACTCATCAAAGTGTTAATCTAGAACCAAAGAAGATGGTGACATTTGTTCATTTTCTTAAGCATGTTCACCATTGCCTGGAGAGAAAGCAGCCTGAATTGGAACCTTTAGTAATATGATGCTCTCTACTGTTTGGAGTAAGAATTACATAGTATTCATTCACAAAAAGTTATTTGTTAGCATGTCCTATGGAATGTCACCATTCATATTTTTAAATTGAAACTTGCCTTAAAAAATCATACATAAATTACAAAAATAACTGGTCAAGCTAAAATATAAAAGCAATGTAGGATTTAAAATATAGTCCCCTAAACTTATAAATAAATAGTCACAAAGTAGGCAAGCAAGAGACAAAAACACATGCCTCACCTCAACCCAACTTTTATCCCAGTCCTGAAATACCTGTATGTATTAGGTCATCCTTATGCAATTTATTTTGCTTTGAAAAATCTCACAATATAAACAGAAGCCTGACCCCTAAACCACCCCAAATCTCATTTTCCATTTCTCAGCATGTGACACCCAGTTCTGGCCACATTACAGAAAGGAAGCTGTGAATCAACTGGTGACAGTCCACGGGAGAGCACCGAGACGAATGACAAAGGAGTTATAAAATATGGACGAGGTACTTAAGAGTTTTTCTATCTAAGGAAAAGGAGACTGAGAAGAGTCACGGCAACAGTCTTCAAACACGTAGATGGAGAATGTAACATTATCTGTGTCCACTGTGGACATGTTACAAGAAAGATTCAGATCAGGCACAAGGGGACACTTCCTATTAATGTCAGCAAGCACTGGCATTGCCAGGTGAACACTCCAGGGTCTGTGGTCCTTAGGGACAGGTGTGGCATGCACTGCCCAGAAATGACCGAACCAGGGCTGCTCCTGTGTGAGGGCAGAGGGACAGAGCTGACGAACTCCTCTGATGCCGCCTTCGCCTCCTGCTTCACTGTGGCCAGAAAAAAAACCCCAACAACTCACAGAAGCCCACTGGGAAACACCTTGTGTGTTCCAGCTTTCAAGGCAGCGCTGCCACCCGTGCCAGGCACTCCCCAGGCACAACAACAGCTGGGACTCGGCAGAATCTGATCTGTAACAGCGCGGAAGCCTCGGCTTCACCGCCCGGGCCGGGCTGGCCTCAGCACCCTCTAGGGCGGGCCCGCTGGGTGCCGAGAGCAGCCGGGGCACAGGGGCGAGGCCCCGAGGCCACACGGGGCTGTGAGGGGGGCACGGTGTGAGGGGGGCACGGTGTGAGGGATCCATGAGCCCGACGTGAAGGAACCACGGTCCCAGTGTGAGGGCTCCATGACCCCGGTGAGGGACCCCTGATCCGAGTGTGAGGGCTCCCTGACCCCGGTGCGGGCTCCCTGATCCCGGCATTACAGATCCAGCCCTCCCCGTTTCTCCGCTCCCGGCCGACCAGCCCCCGCGGTGCTCCGTCTAAACCCTCCCTCCTTCTCCGCAGCCGAGCCCGGAACCTTGGCGCGGTAGGTCGCGGTTTCCGGCGGGGCGGGCCGCGCGGACCGCGGTGCCCGGAAGCGGCTGCCGCTGCCCTTGCCCTCAGCGCGGCCGCGCTCCTGCGGCTCCCGGGCCGCTCCGCTCCGCTCCCCCCGGGCCGCTCCGCTCCCCCCCGGCCCTTACCATGTGGCGGACGCGGGTGGCGGCGGCTTGGTAAGCGGACAGCCCCCGGCGGCGCAGCACAGCGGGTTGGGGTGCGGTGTGAGTGGCGCAGGGCTGGGCCTGGGGCTGCTGCGGGCGGCAGCCTGGGGGCCCCGGGCTGGGCACTCGCCCACCCTCCAGCTCCCCTGGGAGCGGGGGAGGCCGTGCATGTGGGAGGGGGCTGCTTCTGCCGCGTTCGGGCCCTGGGGAGCTCGGGCCGCGTTCGTGTCCAGGCGTTGTCCCTGCCAGCAGCTGCCTCGTGTCCCGCTTGTTTTCCACCGTTCTGGTGCAGCATTCCCGGCTGGAGCAGTGACAGTGACGGGAGGATAACGGCACCATGTTCCTTGGCAGATTTCACAATCACGGAATGGTTTGGGGTGGAAGGGGAACGTGGAGACAGTCTAGTTCCGACCCCTGTTTGGGGCAGCAGTGGGAAAATAAGTGTTGTCTAGTGCTTAATTTAATAGCATTGTTCTGCCACCCTTTTCAATCTGTGCTTTTCATTGAAGATCTCCAGGTGATTTTTTGGTCAGTATTCATCAGGAGACTTAGCAGCAGCAGGAGGGAGGAAATAGAAGATGGAAGTTTTGGTGTGATGGAGGGGTAGTGGGGGTTTTGATGAATTCTAAGATTTCAGATGTGCAGGTGAAGCAGCTGAGTTTGAAATATGCAATAACACTCAAAAGGAAGTTGTGGATTGAGGTTTTGCCAGACAACTTTAATGGAATTCAATTTTCCCTTCACTTTAAGCACACAGACAATGCTGTAAAACACAATGTGTCCTAAAAGAAAAATCACAGAGGAGAAAGTTCCATAATATTGCACAAAATGCCTTTAGCCCAGGTGGAGATGAATATTGAGGAGTGACTGCTGTAGTATGTGCTACCACATGGTCTCTGCTGAAAATAATAAATATCTGTGAATTGGTAATGACTGCAAAACAAAACCATGAACAGCCCAGTCACTGGCATGCTTCACACAGGCTTGTCACACCCTGCTTTGAAAACCTGTCTTCTAAACTGGGAATTTAAGCATGTAGAGGCACTTTTTTATTGCTTCTCTTTGTAGTTAATTGCTGAGCCTTTTGTAATTCCATGTCCAAGAGAGAAATGCTTTGCTGGTTCAGGAATTGTTCTGTTCCTGCTTGTTAATCTCTTTCTGGGTTCTAAGTTTCATATGGCCAAAGCCCAGCCTTGCAGAGATAATTTGGTATAGCAGCAGAGGGTGTCCTTCACAGCCATACTGACTTAGGAGAGAGGACTTGCAGAGCAGTCCCTGGAAATTCCCAAACTGACATCATTGGCAAAATTGGTCTTTAAGAGAGAAAACTGTCTGAATTCTGATTTTTAACCTATCTTCCAAAAGCTCAGTTTCTGGATTAAAAGTCTTTTTATGGCAGTCTTTCACTTCTTTGGACATTAAGAACATGCCTGTCATCTCTAGTACATTGACAGTCCTGAGACAAAGAACTGTATAGATCATAAAGCATGTTATTAGAAAGTGCTCTAATATCTTCCACTAAGTATGATTCACTTGTTTTTGTTAAAATCTCTTAATTTTGTTAATTTTAGGATTGTGGGATTAGTAAATTGCCATTTCAGTGATATGAAACACTTCTTTTTTTATTTGTCCTATTTGGAAATAAATGCACTTGATAATATTGAAAACCCTGAAAAAAGCATCAAAGGACAAGGTTTCATTTCAACTTTTAAAATTTCAAGCCTGTAATTTCACATATATTTTGCATTCACTAATTGATTTAATATTTACCATTCTGATATGATGGTACATCCAGAAAATTGCAGAAGAAATTACTTTTTTCAGAGCAGTTGTCTTTTCCCTAAACTACCAACATCGCCTCAAACCGTTGCAGTGTGCAGATAGTGTAATCAAAAGTACACAAGTTTGATTCCAGACCACGTGTTTGCATAACATAGGCAGGATTGACTGGGCTCCCATGTTTTAACATGTGCTTTTCATGGCTGAGCTCTGCTTTCAGAGCCAAGTCTTGCAGACTTTTCCCTCTTAAATCTGAATTCCTTTGTGAAAGCATCAATGCACATGGTGCAGCCACCTCCAGAACCAATCTTGTCTGTGCATGACCCAAGACAAAACCAGAATCTGTAATCCTAGAACCACAGCAAGTGAAAGGAACTGAAAGATGTCATTAAGCACATGCTTGGCCTAAGTAGGACAAATGTATTCTGCAAATAATTTTTAATTTTTTTTTTTAATTTGGAAATCCTGTATAAGTTAATGTTCTTTAAAAGTTCATTGAGAGAATAAGACAGGCCAAACTGTTTTCCTGTATGGTGGAAGTCTCTTGTGGGCTCTTAGCCCAAGCAGTGCTTTACCACACATGTTACTTGCCCATTGAAGTTTGAAAGTTAAATGTAATCCATAACAGACCTCAGCATTTGTAGTTAAGGTTCTGTGTCTGTAACCACTAGGAATACTGTGCCCATTAACAAGGTTTGCAGCTTATTTTCCTCATAAGCACAGCAGTAGCAGCTGGGAATTGTGGATTCAAGGCGATGGAATAAGATGATCTGTAACCAGCTGAAATGTAATGTGGATTGCTTCTAAAGAGGTGTTTGAGTTAATGGTGTGTTGAAGAAATCAGTTGAAGTTTTTCTTTCTTTCTTTCAGTGTCATCTGCCGGAGTCTAGCAAACAGCAGCTGTGGAATAAAGAGAAAATCACCTCTTCAAAACCTGCATCTTGTTTCCCGGAGTATACATCATCCCCACTATCCAAGTGCAAAGTTCCAGAGACCTCCCTTAAGGATATCCCTTCAGCAGTTCTCTTCTCTGAATCGTCTTCCCCTTCACAAAACAAAACTTTTAAATGTAAAACATGGCTACCAGTCCCACAGGAACTTTTGGCTGGCCAGATTAGCCTCCAGGCTTCTCAGAGTTCGCTATCTCATCTTAGGATCTGCAGTAGGAGGTGGCTACACAGCTAAGAAGGTATTTATCTGTGGAAGTTACTTCTTGCATTTTGTCTTTGCTATTACATACTTCAGAACAGAAGTTCTTGTTATAGCACAAAAATATGGGATGCCATTGCTTGGTTAACTGATGATAATAAAGATGAGTGAATATGGAAAACATTTTTTAGGAAACTGCTATAGAACTTAAAAGATCAAAGTACCACTCATATCTAAAGATGGTGGGTTAGTATGTTTTATGTGTAGGTAGTAGTTGCTCATACACTTTATGTACATTTCTTTTTCTATTTCTGCCATGATTTTTTTCTTTCTCTGTTAGACATATGAGCAGTGGAAGGACATGATGCCAGATCTCGAGGACTATAAATGGATTGTTCCTGACTTCATCTGGGAGCTTGATGAACTTGTTGACTTCGGTATCACAAAGCCATGATGTTGCTCTGTCTAAAGATTGGCATGTGTAAAACTTAAACATAGGAGTGTAGGTCCTCAGGGCCTCACTCCAGGAGTGGCTTTTCAGGTGTAATTTGAGGGGACTTTTATTTTTGGAGTTTGATGTGTGTTTCACCAAAGCATTTGTGTCAGTGTGTTTGTAAGAAGAACTTAAGCTCTGTGTAGCCATATAGTCCCATTAGTCTCCCAGAAAGGAGAGCTGCAGTGTGATCAAGGGGACTCACACAGGTTTTGGTAGTATTATGCAGAAAGTTTTTGCTTTCTATATGATTGACTTACAAGTGAAGATATAAGTAGATAGTAAAAAAATATGTGTGAGTAAAAGACCAGTTGAAAATGCAGAATAGTGAACCTGCCTATCCACAAAATTACCTTGAAGATACAGAAGAAAATGAAAAATAGAGACTTGCTTTCCTGAGCCTTCAGGTTGCAGTAGAGGCTCTTGTGCATTTTTAGATGAAAGACAGAAATCTGAAAATAAAACACTGACTTATATTTTATATGCAGAGTAGAAATGTTGTGATCTTTTTTTTAAAAAAAATAATCATCTCTATGAAGATTTTGCTGCATAAAATCATAGAATGCTTTGGATTGGGAGGGACCTTAGAGATTTTTAGTTCCAACCTCGATGCTGTGTGAGAATTGCATAGATAAATGCAGAGATTGAAAACTGATACAAGTTTTTCTTGTCTTACTGCAAATGGACACTACATTTTTATAGTACTTTAAAGGTAATGATTTTTACTTTTAAGGATCACAAAATTGAATTGTTTATGAAATTGAAAAGTAAGCTTTTCTTAAAAAGATTCAAGACATGAGCATAGTTACAGTTTCACATAATTTTAAAACATCCATTTAAAATATTACAAAGTATGGGAAAGCATAATGTATGAAATGTGGTAAAATGTAGCAATAAGTTTTCAGCAATTGTAAAGTACCTGAGCAGCTAACTTATCAGGAAGTTCAAAGTCTAAAAAAGCAAGTGCTTTTTCAGATCTGCTAGTCTTTCCCAACAGTAGTGGGGGGAGGTGCAGGTGGAAAGAAACTTCTTCAAACTTGTTTAAAAAAAAAAAATTAAGTCCTATCCTGGAACAGTTGCTAGGTTTTATAGCCTAAGCCTTTTTTCTCCCAAAAATAATAGAAAAAAAGCCCAACTCACTAACTGTTGTACTGTTTTCCTAGAAAAACTTCTCAAAGCCCTCCCTGATGCAGATGACCTTGCCAAACTTATGCCTGACTTTGACAAGATTGGAGAGAGCCTCGCTTCACTGAAAGGATTTCTTTCTCCTGGTGAGAACAAATTTTTAGCTAAGTTTTAATTTCAAAAGCTGAACATATTTGATGATGAGGGTGTAGGTATGTCCTTAGATGCTAAAACAAAGCAGTTTGTATTTGCATTGAATATCTCTTCTGAAAGAGTTGTGGACACAGGTAAGTGTAATGTGTTTTTAAAAGCAAGAATTCTAGTAGCAAGAGCAGAAAAGTGTAATATGAAATTGAATAGAAAACTTCTATTCAGCTTCAGCTTCTTCAGCTTGAAAGCTCAATTTTTCAGTGAGTCAGAGAAGCTGGATATGTCCAGCTAGAACTTTGTGAGAATGCCACTGGACAGCAGCAATATCACAGCTGCTACAGGAGAAAAGAGTTGGATTATTAAGAGCAAATGTTCTTAATGTTGCAAGCGTGTGAAATAGGGGATTTGTAACAAAGGTATTCTGGGTTGAATGATGTTTTCCATCTGGCCATGGACCCAGGAAAACTTTCTTGGAGATTTAGGTTAGGTGGGGCAGTGTTTCAAAGGAGCAGGTGAGTTCTAAATCCTGCAGAAGAGGCTTGGGGATGCTTTGTCTATTCAATGTGTCCAGGCAGTAGGAGGCTTAATGTTTTTCAGGTTTTATCAGACTTAAATGAGACATTTCTATCATGGGGCTTTTTAAAACTGAGAACAATTAGATTTGATCATCAGATCTGACTTGTTAATTAACACAGCTCAAATCTTCATTCATTCTTATAATAAACTGCAAGACTATTTGTATTATATACCTTAGTAATTATGAAACCTCATAAATCTGTACTCATGAAAGATTCTGTGAGGGGTTATTTCATTGTTCTCGGTGTGTTTGAAAATATTTCCATATCAGTGTATGTAAGAAGCGTGGTTTTGTTTCTTTGAAATACTGTCAATGGCAGATGTAATTTATTAATCTTATAAATGCAGCAAGAATCTAAGTAGGGGCCAAGTTCAGCAGAGTGACAAGTAGATGACAATCTCCTATGTATTTTGGCTGTTTAAAATTTTAACAGTTTCAAATGGTGTTGTTATTGACCGATAGTGAAATGTTGCCTATTCCTTGTTATCATACACTGGCATAGTGGCCATTTATGATTGTGTGGTCCTCCAAATGAAACAAAGATCCCTCATCTTTATCTTGCATTTTGTTTTGTGTTTATAATTTTTATTTCCCCTCTTCTGCTGATTTTTCACAGGTTACAATTTGGTTAGTGAAGTCATAGGAGCTTCTGATCTACTTCTGTTGTTAGGTGTGTAAAAGCCCTTTTTCCTGCCCTTAAACTGCCTTTTTACAGCAAACTCTTAAAGCACTACTATACTAAGAGAAGTGAATATCAATATAAATACAAGTATTTACAGCAACTCAATATGTATTTATAAATACTATCCAACTATTTTTAAAATACTTAATAGAATCACAGAATCACTGAATATGCTGAGTTGGAAGGGACCCATCAGGATCATCAAGTCCAGCTCCTGGCCTTTCTCAGGGATATCCTAGAAATCCCACCATGTGCCTGAGAGAGATGTCCAAAGCTTGTTGAGCTCTGCCAGGCTTGGTGCTGTGACCACTTCCCTGGGGAGCCTGTTCTAGTGCCCAGACACCCTCTGGGAGAAGAACCTTTTCCTGCCCTAGCCTAGGTCCTCCCCTGTGAGAATATACCAACCATTCACCTGTTCATCTCTGCCACAGTCCTTAGCAGATGCTTTTTATTTCAAGCTTGTTCCAGAAGCTTCTTTTCAAAACCTGTCATTACAATATGATTTTTTTTTTCTCATTACAGTAACATCAGTGGATTTTGTATTATCCTTCTGTCTTTCTCAAAAACTAATTCTACAATATTTTTATAGTCTAACTGAAGCTCCCTGCTCCCTTGTGATATAATTAGTCTGAGTCATAAACTAGATACAAAATTTTCAGATGAATTTTAAACTGATTTTCTTCTTCAGTTTCTTGAGATGAATTTTTTTTATAGGAACTTCAAAGATTATTGAATTACTAACTCATAGGGGTTGAAGCTTTAATTTTCTAGTGACAGTCGTTGGAGAATTTTTAAGTGCCTTTTGCATCTTATTATTAGTTTGTGTAATTGTGTCCTAGGTTCTCCAGGAGAAACAGCATTCCGGGCTACTGACCAGGGATATGACAATGACAAACAGTTTAAGAAGGTAATTACTCACTTGCAAACCTGAAAATGTCTCTATAAACAGGTATTTAAATGTTTGAAAGTGCATCAGTAGCCCATTGCAGAAGTTCATTTGAAGCAGCTTGAAAATCATTTATTGTTGAATATTAGTTCAGTATCCATTACTGCTTTTTGTGTATAAAAGTATTGCAGGCATAATAACCATTTTGGTGTAAGGAAATACAAGGCAGACATGAAAATGTTTAGTAATTGCATTTAAGAAAATTGGTCTGTAATAAGAATGTAATTGTATGTACATTTGCAGTTTTTCAGGGCATGGTCTCCATGGCACTTGAGTTTATAACTTATTACTCAAGTTGGTTTAGGTGTAACATTATTTTTAAGCATTTCTGCTTGCAGACTCATTTCTGTTGACATTTTCAGAGTTTTAATTCTTACTTAAGAATTTCTGCCTTAAAGAATTTTCATTTCTTAAAGTAGTCTGTTTTTTACTTTCTTTATCTAGATAAAGCATACCTCATATTTTGTTGCTATTTGCTGGAAAAAAATGTTACTGTATTTTGATAACCTCAAGTTTTAGCGCTTTTTTTCTTGAAGTCAAGAAGGTGAAGTTTATTTTTTTGTTTTCATGAACATTTCTATTAAATTCCTAAATTGTCATATTGCTCATTCTTTAAAGGCTTTTTATTTTTTCTGTGTCTGCTTTTAAAAATTGTTTTACAAAAATGGAAGGAAAACAATACATACCAGGGAATTTGTAAATTATCATATAGTTATTTTTGAACTGAAATTTTCTGAGCTATAACTGGGGCTTTTCCATAAACAACTTTTCTGTATATGCAGGCATGTATACATTTATTCTATGTTAATTCTGCATGGTAACATAGTGAAACATGTACAAAGCTCAGATCTTACAGCCATTCTTCCCCCTGTAGAAAGTGATGGATTTTTATATGAGACTTAAGTTTGTATGAGCTTTTTATTTCCCCTTTGTCTGTAAACTGTCTATATTTTTCTCCAGAGTGATTGCTTTGCACAGGTTTCACTGTACAAAACATAAAAAATACTTTACTATTGATTTGTGAAGAAGTGGCCATCATAGTTTATTGTCTCTGATGATTGAAATAGCTTACACTTTTGTTGAATATTAGTAATATCATTAAAACTTGTTGCGATCCTGTGGTTGTTTTGGGTGCAGTGATATCTGCATTTTAACTTTGACTGTGATGTGGAAAATATCACCAGATTAAATTAATATGATTAAGAAAATTTTGTCTGGTCTAATGATTATATCTGATAAGAAACTGTTAATTTTCTAATTAATATGATCAGTTTGGACAGAATATTTCAGACTAGGCACATATGAATACCTAACAGAGCATAATCACCAAGTTTGTTGGCAGGCAAAATTACTATTTTTGTGACAATGGATAAGATGGCCTTTTTGCATTCGCTGCCAGCCAATGCTAGTTTAAGAACTGTAAGTGTATGGGTTCATAAAGTGATTGTATGGGTGCTGTAGTACGATACTAAATGTGCCTGATGAGCTGGTTTTCTTTGTTTTGTTGTGAAGAGATTAGTAACTGATAAATCTAGCAATTATCTGTTTGGAGGAATTTTCTATACAATTGTTACAGGATGTGATCCTTACACAGGTCTCTAAAAGCTTCAAGTAGACTGAGTGAGAAACCAGTTGTTTTGCAAAGTAACTTTACAAGAGTGAAAGATGTCCTAAACACCAAATCAGGCTGTACTGCTTCTTGTCAGCTAATGTGTTTATCTTATGATCTCTCATTTAATGTAAAAAGTAGAGTATTTTTACAACAGAATTAAACTAAAATTACTGGAGTGTTCAGATGAGTAGTTTAAATATGTGGCATCTAAATCTCTCTTTATCTGAAATTTTGTTCTGGGAGAAAGAAGAGCGAACATAGTTACCAAAACTAGTGAAGTGAAAGTACTGTATTGTAAGTGAGGAACTAGTTGAGGCTTCTACTTGAAACAGCTATGTTACTTTCTTAGGTTATCTTGCACTATTGTCTGTCTCCAGGAAAATTTTCTTTAAGAAATAGTTTCCTCTTAAAGCAGACAAATTCCAAGCTTCGCCTTTACCATTAAGGAAAACATACGGTCATTATAGCTGTGATGGAGTTGGATTGAAAACTGTGACTCAGGTCTTGGTGTGGGACTTAGAGTCCTTTCTCTGCTCTGGTTCTTTGGTTCCTTCTCAAGCCATGAAGACCCTGCTGCTCCCTGCAGCAGTTGCAGTGTGTGATTGTCTCACTCAGCCTGCACTGGGTCACCTTCAGTTGGTGTAAGGAGGTGCACAATATCCCACAGCTCCTGACCACAGCTGCTGCTGGAGAGTGAGAGACGAGTAAGGACTGTCACTCACTTGCTTTGGTTTTTTTTAAACATTTGTTTTTTGTTTTGTTCTTCCTTGCAACTTATGCAATAAAGTTCCATAATTGCCTCTGTTTTATTAAGAGTGCTATTATATTCCCAACTTAATTTCCAGTTTCATGTTAGAAATGCTCTGGATAAAACTGTTACATTTATTCAAATTCTTAAAAATTGACCTCTTTACCTATCTTGTCATTTTCACTCCTTCCTTTTAAATTAAAGAGAGAGTCATACTCAGCTGCACTACAGTGTATTAACTATTGATACAAGATAATAGGGGGTGGGAGAAGTTTAAAGAATGCACAGTAATAATGTCAAGGTTTGTCCCAATATGTCAACTACTGCAGTCTTTTAACTCCTGTTATTCCCTACCCTTTACATTGTTTCTTTGACAATGAAAAGAATAATATAATGGTTGTAAAGAACTTGATTTTTGAAATCACATTAATTGATTCGTGTTGATTTTTCTAGCAAAAATTCTTTAAAGGACAGATTGATTTTGGTGAAGGGGACATGCAGTGATCGTGTCCTATGACAGAGAGATATAAATATTTTTGTTTGTGTCTTGGTTTATGCCAGCTGGGGTGCTGTGTGTATAGTTCTGTGCTATTTAAGAGTCTTAATTTTTTTTATATTAATTTGTTTTTTAATCTAAAACAGTAAACTAAGATCTAAAATATAAAGGAAATAATGTGATTATTGTTTGTAACATTATCTTCTTTGTATCTATCAGAGAAGTCTTTTAAATGACATAATTTTTAAATTTGAATATTTTATTAAATGGTGTGACTGTAGTTGAAAATTATTCTTCTCATACTTTATTGTGGAATAGGAGTCACATGATTACCAGATGTCTTTGAAAGGAATTGCTAGTTAAATAATTAGATTTGATGACTTCAAACTTCTGTTACATTTCCTGTTTAAATGCTGAAAGGCCTTCATGGCAGACTTTGTTCAGTGTTTTTTCGTGTATTTTTGGACCCATAGCATAATGTTTAAAGGGAATGTGTTGGGTCATACCAAGAGTTTCCTTGTCTGCAAAATACAATTATTGTTTTTCTAATACTAAATGTAGCCATGAGGCTTCCTCTCCTTGCTGCTGTGTAGGAATGAAATCTTTTGTCTGAGTTCCTGGCTCAGTTTTAGTGCATTTGGTAGTCTGGCATTAGAGGCATTTATTAAATATGAAAGTGGTGCAGTAAAATGAAAGAAGATTTTTCTGTGCTTCAAATTATACAAATCACTGTTTAACAAATGTTTCTATTTGGTCATTTGATTGTGTCTGTCCTTTTATCCATTCTCTTGTGTTGTTTATCCTTATGTGTACATGCCTGTGTGTGTATTTCATGCAACAAATGTATACCTTGATGATGGATGTCTTGAATTCTTACACCAAAGTTCTGTTTCAGAGCTTGTTTTGATTCCCGAAGTACATTTTTGAAACATTTAATTTCACTGAATGTTTTCTTAGAGGATGTAATATTTTTTTAAAGAGCTTTATTTAAATAATTCATTAATATTCTTCTCTGCATTCTCTGAAATAAACAGTTAATAAGCTTCTGGTAGAGGCTGGCACAATATTTCTCAACCAATTTTGAAAGACAGCTCACCATTATAGGATTGTTTGGCATGAAGAGAGAACTAAGCTTTGTGGAAATGCTGAATGAGTAAAAGAATAAGCATCAAGTTTAGGGATTTTTGGAATGATCAGGAAGGGTTATGACAGCATGAATTTAAATCGCAGTGTGTTACAGAAGTGGAGAGGGAGCTTTTTCTTTTTTTTATGCTCAAGAAACTATTTTTCTTCTGCTGGTTTTAGAAAGTTAAGTACCGGCCAAAAAGAATCTTTTTATAAACTGTGTCTGTAGGTTGCTAGGAATAAAAACAAAGCAAAAATACCCCACAGAACTTCTGTTGACAAAGCTGAACTGAACAGTTCGATAATATTTTAAAGCTGGGGTAGTTATAGATGGAATTTTTAAAATATTTAGATGCTTACTTAAAGTTCAGTATAATTGTACAATGTAGCTAAATGTTGGTTGCTTTGTTCTACCTGGAATTGTAAAATGCATGGTTCTGCTGGCTCTATCCACTCCAGCTAGCAAGAGATCTTGCTAATGAAATTCCACTTGCATTTGAATTGACCCATTCATCATGTTTTTCATCTGTCTTTGTCATGCCTTTTGGTTTAACTTTGTTCTCCTTACACCCCAAATTTTTCCTCTCCTTTTTGTTACAAACTCACGGCAGGGCCTGCTTGGGGAGCTCATTCTGTTACAGCAGCAAATCCAGCAGCACGAAGAGGAAGCGCGCAGAGCCGCTGGCTTCTCTTCCCAGCAGAAGCGAAAGGTGATGCCTTAAGGGACGATATGTTCTGCACTCACTCTAATCCAATACTTCAGCTCTGCATTTGAGTAGAAAAATCTAACTAATTGAATCATGGATGCAAGTAATTGGCCAACTTCACTACAGATGTGTAGTCCTGTTTCAGTTTAACCAAGTTGCATTTAAAGCATGATGTTAAAAGCAAACCAGGTACTTTGTGTCACTTTGAAATTGTATTATCTCTGCCTCTATAAGAACTGTTATTTAAAGTTCATACACTAAAATTACACTTAAGGAAAGTACATGAATTAATGTCAAACCTGTTTACTGTTGCTTGTTTCTGGTAGCTCTGTCTTGTAAGAGTGTAGCTATTTGCAGGGAATATATCTCTGGAAGTTTTTCTCCCCTGCTTTATACTGTTGCCAATCTGAAAATGACAGCAGCTCCTTAGTAATAATTTTGCTAGACAGACAATTGAATACTGCTGATAGTAACAGTATCTACTGTATATTCATCAGCAGTAGTCCCTTGTCTGTTTTCCATCTTAAAGCAGAATTTTTACTGATTTGTTGCGCTTGTTGAACATCTGTACTTCTCTTTATATATTTAATTTAAGCTCTGATCATTTTGTTAATTATTATATGGCTGATTGGAAATCCTCTTAAATTGGGATGTTTTAGTTGTCTGATCTGTTGCAATCTGTAATTCTTGACCACATTGCTTTGTTGGCTGCTTTTGTGTCTCCTTAAAAGCTTTCTGATTAGTCATACTTTTCAGCAGCTTTGGAATTGAGCACTGAATACAGAACTTGATCTTCTGTACATCTGAAGATATATCCCACAGAAAGATAAATGAACTAAATATGAATTTAAATTTAAAACTTTCAGACATATTTGCATAGCTGTAATTGTCATGCTTTTTAGTCCATCAACAGAGGAAAATCCGTGTTCTCTGAAAGTATAGTAGTACTTCAATGTTTTACTTTCTTGCCATATTATTTTATATGGTTTAGAGTTACAAGCTTCCTTGTCAGATTGTATACAGTTTATTGAGAGAGCGAGAGTGTGGAATAATAGAGTGAAGTAATAATAAAATGTATGAACTTGTAAAAATTGCTGGTAAACCAACACAATATTTGATATATAAAAATTTATCAGCCTAATAAACACATTCAGGAAAAAAAAATGAGCTTGATACAACATTTGTTTATGATTGAGATTCTACTTTGTTAGTATTTTGTTGCAACTAGTTCCACAATTCCCAAGCTGTGAAGAAACTGCAAGGGCTGTCTTTGTAAATGTTATCCTGCCCTCCGTAGCTAGTATTGTGTTTTCAGAGGATTGAAGATCTACCTTCCTTTGCAGATGGAAGATTTTCACTTAGCATTCAATGTGCTGTTGGGCATACATGCCTTAAGACAAAGAATGAGTCTTGTTTGTCACACTAACTTTTATGTTTGAATCAATTTGTAAGAGATGGTAAACTATTTTCTTTAATACCTTGATATGAGGATATGGGTCAAAGAATCCAATTATTGATCCACATTCTCTTTTGGAAGAACAAATTGTGACTGTCATTAAAATAAGCCATTGCAGGCCCTTCTGACAGGGCATAAACTATCTTTTTAATGTTTTAACTGAGTTGTCTTGCTTGCATGTCTATAATAAAACGTGATATTTTTATTTCTGTTCTTGAAAGTTTTGTTGCCCAATTTACTTGCATATTTATCTGTTTTAGTTAATTTACTTAGTATTAAATCTACTGCAGTTGTAAATTGACTAACAGTACAAACCATCTCACAATCAGGAGAAGATACTAAACCCAAAAATTTAATCTTATCTTGTTGATTTTTATTTTTTTGGGCAGCCTGTTAAATATTTAGCAGTGAAATTGTTTACAACTGCGCTCTGCATGGCTGCTTGAATGCATTTTGCCTGGGCCTTAATATTTTCATTTAAATTATTGGAAATTGTTGTAGTTCTGCACATAATCAGTTTAAAATTATTTGCAGTGAACAGATATCTGTGTGCAAGGGCCCTTGATTAAAAATAAGTCTCCAGCATTCTTTTCTCATAATTGCTTACGGTGGCAATGGGGAAAGAACTTGAGTTACAAACCATATTGATCTGGTTTAAACAAATGCTCATGTACCTATATAAACATACTTTAGTAGTTGATTTTTTTTTTGAGGGGATAGAAATCAGAAATCAGTCTTGTGTGACTGTTAGTACTTCAAATTGATATTTTATTTTTTATTGGCAACTTTAAAATTTCTAGCAATATTATGGTCCACATATTCAAAATACTGTATGTACTAACATTGAAATCACACCTGCACCAAGCACTGAGGCAAAGACATCATTCTAGAGCTGTCTGTGGTTTTGACATAACTTACCTAAAGTCCTTGTTAGAATTAGTCATCTAGTGCTAGGTAATGCTTTACTTCAGATCTTGCAATATGAGACTGTGCAATATTTTGGCTTTCTGTGTGGAACAGAAGCATCAGCCCACACAGACAGTGCCCATGGTTGGAGGTGTCTGTAGGGGAGCACTTCAGAGGTGCATCATGGCCCCACAAGTCCTTTGAGAACAGCAGAGAGAAGGAAAATGTTACCTCCTTTGAAAGTCTGCAGCACATGGAAACACTTTGTTTTACTTTTCTTTCCTAAATTTTCTTTCTTTTGGCTCTGCACATCATTCTCTTTGCCTCCTGTTTTTATTTTCCTCTTATATTTCTGAGGTGTTGAAGGTGTGTGTATATGTAAATGTTTATTTACATATAGCAGCTTGTGGCTGCATGCATCAAGTCCTCTGTTCAACTAACCCTGTTTCTGATGCACTTTTGCTACCAGTGAACTAATTAACAGCAATGAAAAGTTAATTTACAGCATTTTGTCTTTGCTCTTTATGAAAGAAAATAATGGCAATAAGATGGAAGTGTCAGCTTGGATTTCTTTCTGTAAAGTGCAGACACAATTCTTCAGGCTTAACAGCTCAATGATATTAACGCTAATGAATACTTGTGGATTATATTCCTGTTTCATCTGTAACAACTGTTGTGAAGTTTTAGTAATGGAATTAATTTATGTCTAAATAACAGCTGTCCTCTACATATTAGATAATATGCTCTTTCTCATTTGAAGCCAGCTTGAGTTGTAGGTGTCTCATGGGCTTTATCATGTGAACTTTATTTAAATATTGACACACTCAGTAATTGTTTAGGTTATCATTTTTTCTGAATTGAATATTTCATCAGGCAACCATTAGATTTTGTTGTATCTAAATATTTACATCATAAGAATTTGTATTCCATCATTAATGCTTTTTGTCATTGTGTTATTAAAAAGGGATTGTTTAAAATAACTGTTTACTGCATCTTGATGAACTCATTTTAGGAACATTTGGCTTAGAATGTTTCTTAGTGCTTGATCTTATTACATTAATTTCTTGAATCTCAAGATCTCTTGTACTAGAATATCCTAATTTTTCCAGTTTTAATGTAATTGAAATAATTCTGAAATAACCCTTCAAGACTGTCCTCCGTATCTAAAATGTATAAAGTTGCGTAGCACATTTGGAGTTCTGACAAACAAATATGAAACAAGAATGCGTCTGAATATTCATAAATAGTAATACTCACCTGAAGGTAGCAAGCAGGTGTTTAGTGATTTTATCACATTAAGATGGTGCTAAATCAGAAAGTGGATGTACAAGATCCTGAGAGTTTGCCCACTAAAATTACATTTAGTTTGGTGGCCAGAAATCTCAGCACCATATGAAGCTGCTTTTCCTTAAATAATTTTCCCAGTATTAAGTCTTGAAGGGTTAATTTTTACATTTGCATGTACTGAAATTCAGTCAATTCTTTGATGTAAAGCTCCTGTTGCAGATGGGGCATTCCATCAGCTTTAAATTTCAGATGCTAATTGAAGAATTTTACTTGCTGTAAAATGCATGTCAAGTCACTTTTCTTATGTGGAATGAAACTTTCATTTCATAATTTGATTACTTACAGTGCTTAAACTAAACAAGCCATGGTAGCCATGATTATTTTTCTTTGTAGGTTTCTGACAAAGAGAAGATTGATCAACTTCAAGAAGAACTATTACGCACTCAGGTGACTTTTCTGAGTTATTGATGCCTTGAGTAGTGATTTATATGCAGCAGACTCTGATTTACTAGACAAAAGCACACCTGAAGTATATTTGCTAAAAATGCAGTGCTTTTTTCAGTCCCTGAATGTATCAATGCTGAGTTCCTTGTGTTGGCACAGAGCAAAGGTCAGTCTAGTCTGTTCTTCTCTGAGAATGACTTACAGAATGCAAGACCTCATTCCAGCCAAGTTTTAATCTCGTCTTGATTAGCAAGACAGAACTAGTTATTTGTAAGCTAGATATTTTCAGGGATGATGCACATTAGTCATATTTGTCAATGTTTTGGTTTTCTTGCTCACATTAATGTACAATTAATCTTTTATCTGCAGGCTTCTAAATTGATTGGCTCTTTTGCTCAGCTACATTGTTTTTTAGGGCTTTCCTAACTTCATGATATATTTGCTAGTTTCAAGTGCATTTATTACTTACCTTTTTTTTATAACATATTGAAATTTGTTTGGTGGGATTTTTTTAAGTACACTCAGGTCAAATACATTTCCGCATTGTAGAAAAATATTTTCAGAGTAGAAGTCAAAACTATATACATCTCTCATGTTCAGAGTACTACTGCAATCTGCTAAACAGGGCTAAGCTGGTACAGTTGTCTCCATCTGAGGTTTTATGCTGAAGAAAGGATCTAAACAAGGCTTGCACATTTACACTGAAGCCCCATTTTGATTGAATGGCCAGTTCCCACTGACACTGATTTCTGTCTGGTTCTATATGTGTAGCTTCTTTAAAAATGATCCTTAAGATGCTTTAATATTGATCTTTGTGTCCTGAAATTTGAACAGTGTGCTCTTACAAAAACTTCTGAAGCAAAAGAGTTGCATTGCAAAAAAAAAGTAATTCTAACAGTCTTCTCTGGGTGACCTTGTATTCTTAATAAATAGTGATTATGAAGGTTTCTATATTTGAAAGAGCTGCCTGAAGGATTATAAGTTTTTCATAGGTAAAACTTTGCTCACATGAATCTGTTATGTCCATGATTACACAAATGTGTTTGTACTACTTTTTATAGCTCAAATACCAAAGAATGCTTGAGCGATTAGAGAAGGAAAACAAAGAATTGAGAAAATTGGTACTGCAAAGAGATGACAAGGGAATTCATCAGAGGAAATTAAAGGTATGTGTTACAAAACTGCATTGAAATACAGTTACACCATATTTTCCATTATGCTATTCTAAATTGCATTTGTTAATTCATGTATAAACTTCTAACATTTGTTTTGAGATACCTCTGTTAATTTTTGAGTCATCAGGACTTTATACATCCTTTATTTTTTAACTATATAACTTGTGGAAGTGGCTTCAATTGAAAAACACAAAGGGGTGACCATGTCTAACTAAATAACTTACCGAAGTGATGTGGAAATGTGGCTTGGTTTTTTCATGTACCTTCACTGTATTTTGGATAATCTTGCTTCCAACTCTTCTTGCACACACAGTCTGATAGTGCTTTGTCATGGGTCTCACTGAGTTTGGTAGAGTAAGTTACGGGGTCAGGGAACATCATTTAATGACTGTAAAAATCCAGTGAGACTGGCTTTTGTTTTTGTCTACCAAGATCCTGAGCATTCTAAAAATTGATGTTTTCTGCTTCTCTGTGTCATTTGTATGGATCCATCAGTATGGATCTTGTTCTTTCCTCTGGGAACTGAAAGATGAATCCTACTTGTGCAGAGTAAGACTGATAACTCTATATCCTTGTTAATGTTAATTGTTCATCAAACTAATTAAGTCTAGATTTTTAATGGAAGAAACTCAATTTAGTTTAACTTGAAAGCTGTGAAGTTTGCACTCAGTTGTTCTCTTATGCTGGGACATAGGAGCTCTCGTTTTCCTCCTTCACCCACAGGAGTCAAGGAGAGACTTTACTTGGTACTGTATTTCATAGAACAAAGATCTGTGGTGCACTATGGACAGCTGTGGTTTCAAACCATCAGGAGAAAGTAAAAACATTTTCACACAAATTTACAAAAGAAGTAGTCTGAAAGCTTTGTTGTCTTATTTGTCTGTGTTTTCTCTCTACTTTTTTTTGTAGAAGTCCTTGATTGATATGTATTCTGAAGTACTTGACATCCTGTCTGATTATGATGCCAGTTATAACACTCAAGATCACCTACCTCGAGTAAGTAGATAAGTTCAGTGATTTCTACTGAAACACCAGTTTTGCAGTTAAGTAGAGCATTTCATTATATTCCAGAATAATCCAGAGTTAGTGCTAGGCTATTTTCTTGTAACTCCACCTTTTTTCTTAAGACATGTATTTCATTTTAAAAGCAATGAGATTGAAAATAACAAATTTAACTAGCTAAGGCAGTTTTGGCTCTTTGATAAACCCTGTCCAGATTCAGTTACTGCTGCTGGGCTCAGCTTTTCATTTTAAATCGTTCCAGTCCATGCACCCCATCCTCAGCTTTGTAAAATGTTCGTTGTTTCCCACTGTGTGTGAGTGGAGCTGAGTGAGTAAGGTGCCCTGTCCATCTCCCCACAGCATGCTGCTGTTGGGGGGGATTTGGGAGAGGGTTAGCCTAGTTGCTGGTGTAGGAGAGAGCCAGGAATGCTTCCTCCTTGCACAACCACTTGTAGCATTGGTAGCTTCTATATGAAGCCACTAGGATGGAGAAACTCAGGATTCAGCTCTTTCCAGGCAGAAGCGGCATCTACTAGATGAGTAGCGTTTTGCCTACTGAAAGGATTTTGTGCAAGAGAAGAGTTGCCTGCCACAAGAGCAACAAGCCCTCCCTTTCTTCACTAGATGCCCTGGCAGGATGCTTTGTGCACTGTGCTGTCTTAAGCACAAGTCAATTGTTTTGCTTGACTACAATTTAGTATTTCTTCAAAAATTCCATCTTTATACCCATACATTTATTATCAAGCAGAATACAGCTGGTGTTGATACAGATGTACGTCTTCCTAGTCAGCTTTTGTTTAAACTTCCAAGATATCCTTCCAAAAGCCAATGCTGTTTAAACTTTCACTTAAGGTGGTGGTGGTTGGAGACCAAAGTGCAGGAAAAACCAGCGTGTTAGAAATGATCGCCCAGGCCCGCATATTCCCTCGAGGCTCTGGGGAGATGATGACGCGTTCCCCCGTCAAGGTAAGAAACATCCTTATCTCTGAATCAGCATTTGCTGTAAGGTTCTACCTCTGATTATGACATTGATTGAAGCATACATGGACATAGGTTTATAAAATGGCCTGTAAGCAAGGGAGTTGTTTCAGCCAGTGGCAGAAGCTCTGCAGATCAGTATATGATCCATGTGTACTGTGTGAGTAGTAGCAGTACCATTTAGTAATTTTGTGCTAAAAGAACATTACCTATAATTGTGTATCTACAGAGGGAAGTGTACACATGCCATGTACTTCTCATGTTTCTCTCTGTTAGATTTGTTACACTTTCTCATTAAAGCTTTTAACATTTAGGTGACCCTTAGTGAAGGTCCCCACCATGTGGCTTTATTCAAAGACAGCTCTCGGGAGTTTGATCTGACCAAAGAGGAGGATGTAAGTATAATAAAGTGACTGGAAGTTAATGAGACTTCTGCTGATTGTCTGAATAATTTTGTATCTCTATGATCTCTAAGCCCCTGTTTAATTAGAGTGACAGATGTTTAGTGGGGCAGGGCATTGTATTAGCTATTAAATTATCTCTTTGGCTGGTGCTGAAGTGGCTAAAATGTTGTGTGGTCCTTGTGCCAAGACACTTTCTGAAGCATGAAGGGATCTGCAGTTAAACTGTCATTTAGTGCCCTCCCCATTTGCCAGACTTACTAAACATGCATCTGAAATAATACTTGTAAACGGAGATCTTCATCTCTAACTAAAAGTGTTTTTCTCTGTGGGCAATTTTTCATCTGTCACAGTTATAAAGAGTTTTCGGTTTGATATTTTGCTTTTCTTGTAACAGCTTGCAGCTTTGAGAAATGAAATAGAAATCAGAATGAGAAATAGTGTGAAAGAAGGGTGCACTGTTAGCACTGAGGTAAGGCTTTTCAAATATGGTAAATATCTGTATGTGTATGTGTTTTGGAAGAGTTCTTCAACTGGGGGACTGTGATGAATCCAGTCTGCATATGCTTTGTATTTTGCAGTATACAAAGTGTATTTGGACTGTTAAAATCAGTTTTAATACTGCATTTATACCTGCATTAAAAGTTGTACTTCCTATTTAAAATGATGGGTTGTTGCTGAATAAAACATATGTGTGTAAATGTGTTCATATAGTTTTATACATGTGTGTTTGTCTGTGTAACTATTTTCAAAGCAGATGGTGTATAAACTTCTAATTTCAATTTTTTTTCACAGACCATCTCCTTAAGTGTGAAAGGTCCTGGTTTGCAGAGAATGGTATTGGTTGATTTACCTGGAGTCATTAGTGTGAGTATGCAATAACTAGAAAGATGAAGACATGTGAATGAAGTAGTGTTATTGATGAGCACGTGAGCTGTTGGGAGGTTTTTAACTTTTTTTCTTTGTTTTTCTTCAAATATTTATCTCCATATGCATATTAAAGACTGTGACATCAGGTATGGCTCCAGATACAAAAGAAACTATCTTTAGCATCAGCAAAGCCTACATGCAGAATCCTAATGCCATCATCCTCTGTATTCAAGGTACTAAGAGTCTAAACAGTTATCCATTTGTGTTTTTAATCATGGCTCATATGTTACTCTGGAGTCTGTTCTGATTGTATTTTTCCTTTTGTGATGATTTGTGTAGTGTACAAAACAGCATGCTGTGGAATATCTGTTTATAAATTAAGGCAATCTGTGCAAAATTTGTGACAAAAGCAACTTTTTGCTTAGAGTTTTTTTAGCATTAAAGAAGTATGATGGTAATAATAAAATCCAAGTTTTCCACAGAAGTGTTTTTGGAGGTAGCATGCAATAATATTGAATATAATATAATGTTGAATATTTTCAGTAAGCTGGTACTTGTTGAAAACTTACAGAACTACAACAAACTGCTTTGTTTTGATTCTGGGAACAAAGCAGTTTTTCCACTATGTGTATCCAAAAATTGAACATGAGTCTACTTTTATGGGGTTAAATTTGTAACATGAAACTTACTTGATGATGGCTACTGTGTTTTCCGTACTGTGTGTTAGATTACATAGTCCCTAAAATAAACTTTGTATTTGTTTTAGATGGGTCAGTGGATGCAGAACGCAGTATTGTCACAGACTTAGTCAGCCAAATGGATCCCCAAGGAAAAAGGACAATATTTGTGTTGACTAAGGTTGATCTTGCAGAGAAAAATGTGGCTAGTCCAAACAGGGTGAGTCCAAACTGGTGAAACTCTTTTTCTCACGTTGTGCTGGATGAAGTCACACATGGTAAAATACTTGAGATGTTGGCTGAGATATTAGACCTGAACTGTGTGTTCTAGATAATTCTGAGTGCTTATTTCTGTATTCACTATGATTTTTTTGGGTGGTTGTTGTTTTGTTCTCTCTCAGGCTTTGCTTTTAGTGATTAGCTGTGGGACTTCAGTCTCAGCTTGCTATAATACTGATTCCTTTCATGAAGGTGACCTGAGCAAGTTCCATTTCCCAAAAAGGCTAAGGATATTCTGATATAGGCAGTTTTGTTGTGTTTTGTGCTCTGCTGTGTTATGCCTTATTAGACTTATGCCTTTTTTTTTTTCATTTGTTTTGTTTTCAATCTCAGTAGAACTCATAGTCCCATGACAAACTGCTTCCTGCTGTAGTCTATGTATAGCTTTGACTAGAGCTGGCCTTAAACTGTGCTGAAGGAAAGAATGTCTCTGTGCAAAGTTCATGATGGTTTTTTTAATCCTTTATTTTCATAGATCCAGCAAATCATTGAAGGCAAACTCTTCCCAATGAAAGCTTTGGGTTATTTTGCAGTTGTTACTGGAAAAGGTAAAGAGAGCTCTAGCTCTGCTTATTTTGTCCTTGGTAGCCCAGAAAGCTGTCTAAATGGAACTGTTGCAGCACTCTTTTCTTTCTGCAGGAAACAGCAGTGAAAGCATTGAATCTATCAAAGAATATGAAGAGGAATTTTTCCAAAATTCGAAGCTTTTAAAGTATGTTGCTATTTTATTCTTTTTGTTAAAATGAGCCTGTGTTGGTAAATGCTAGCATCAGTTTTTCATGTGGAATTTAAAAGCATTGCAATGTGGAAACACTAATTGAGATTTAATATGCTTAAATTAAGTATCATGTTGAGGTGACCAATTTATCCTGGTTTCCTAATGCTTGCTCTAAGTCAGTGGAGACCGACAGGCATCTTCAGGCAGCAGCTGATTCCACTGCAGTTCTGGGCCACTCTTCCAAGGTTTGTGTGTCTCTCCATCAGCTCTACAAGAACTAAGTTTCAGCCTGTCTAAGCACTTAGAGCTGAGAGGAGTAAATCCAGCCCAAAAGTGAGTTTTAGTGTCTCTAAACTTCTCTTGGTGTGACTGTGTTGTATTCAAAGGGTTAGTTTGTGTGCTCTGAGGGAAGCTCACTGAGTGGAGATTTGATTTCACAGGCTGGTGTTCTTCAGGAAAGTACAATACATGATCTTTGGGACTGTAGTACCTGCACTGCAACCTCTAGAATAAAAACTTATTTAGGGTGGGGCTTTTTGTTCCTATGTTTTGTTTTGGGGCTTTTTCTCCTTTGGTGATGATTTGCACTGAGTATTTGAGAGGAAGAGACTGGAATTTGGGTTAAGTACACAGTTACATTTTATTTTCTGCTCTGAGAAGGAAAGTTTTATTCTAGAGAGCAGAAAATGGGGGCCTGAAAGTATAGGTAGGCAGAGAACTTCCTCTGGCTGTCTTACTTTACAGGACAAGTATGCTGAAAGCACATCAGGTAACAACCAAGAACTTGAGTCTTGCTGTGTCAGACTGCTTTTGGAAAATGGTGAGAGAGTCTGTGGAGCAGCAAGCAGATGCTTTTAAAGGTAAATGTGTTTTGAAAAAAAAAAAAGGGGGAAATAGCAACTTGCTGTTAAACAGTTAATTCTTCTGTGTGCATATAATACTATTCTGCCAGCATGCTTGGGCAATTGTTTTGTACATTTTTATTATTAAAATTTCCCATTAATTGATAATTGCCCCAGGTAATTTCTAGAAAAAAACTAAAGAAAGGAATTTATGTTGCAAAGTATCACTTACTCTAAAAACCAAAGGAGTAAAAAACAATGAAAAATAAAAATCAAGTTGGGTGGTTTTTTATGGGCAAAACACAGTTCTTCCACTGGATTAAGATGTTTAAAATGGCTTCCTATATAAAGGTACCATCTGGTCAGCCAGGGCAGGGCTGATTTGTGAAGAGCTGGAAGCTGATTTACTCCATTGTGCTTTTTAAATGCATGAGTTCTGCAATTCGTAGACAGAGTATCTTGGCATAGACAGGAAAAAATTCTGCTCATTTGCAGACAGACTTAAAGTTCTTGGAGAGTTTTTCATAAGCAACATTTGTTGCAGTTTTAAGACCTGCTGAACTTCTGAGGTAGTCATGAAGTGCTTATGGACAATTAAAAAAACAAGGCCCTGTTTCTGATTTTTGCAGCCACACGTTTCAATCTTGAGACGGAATGGAAGAACAATTACCCCCGGCTGCGAGAGCTTGACAGGGTAAATTACACTACTGCTGTTACTGTGTGCTGTGAAGGGTTGAAGACTATGAATCTAAACTTACGCCTTTTAATTTCATTTGTGAAGGTTTCTTAAAGTTAACATAAAGTACTGACATTTCAGAATGTTAGGACAGTGTAAATTATTGTAGGGGAAGGAAATACTGTTCTTCAAAATTGTGGTGCTTCAGCACTTAAGTCCTTCACTCATCTAGTATGCAGTTACCTGACCTAACTTGCCTCCAGGGACAGATGAGTGTTTCTTTGTGATCATGGTAGAACTGGCAAAGAGAAGTTACATTCCCTGGTCTATTAGACATAGTAACAAAACAATTGGGATCTCATGTTGTAATTCTTTTATAGAGATCCTGAATATTGAAATACCATGCATGGACAGAGGCATGCAAGAGATGGTGGGGAAGATGTATGGTAAACCAGGGCAGCTGATGATATGCACACACGTTGTTCAGAACATGACCAGGAGGCATCATTTGATGCTTAAAAGTCTTAAGGAAAAGGTCTTGAATTTTTTTACCTTTTGTATGGAGACATGATCAAACTACACTTAATGTTATTATTTCCTTTTGCACAGAATGAACTGTTTGAGAAAGCAAAGAATGAGATTCTTGATGAAGTCATAAGTTTGACTCAGGTCACCCCAAAGCACTGGTACAGTAATTTTTTCTTTTTTCTTTTTTTCCATAATTTACTAGGAGAAGTTTGCCTTTAAAATAGAGTTCTAGAAAAAACATTATCAATTATAAGTAAGAAACTGTTTTTCTTGGACAATGTATTGTGTTCCTGTGATCTGTAATCTTGTTTTCTGTGTTCCGAACAAATTGAATGCACACCTATTAGTCACTTGCTTGTGTACTGGAAACCATCACTTGTGTACTGGAAACCATCACATGTGTTACAACTCTCATTTTAGGGAGGAGATGCTTGAGAAAACTTTATGGGAAAGGGTATCTACTCATGTGATTGAGAACATCTACCTGCCAGCAGCACAGACTGCAAACTCAGGGACATTTAACACCACTGTGGACATCAAACTGAAGCAGTGGACTGACAAGCAACTGCCTAATAAAGCAGTAGAGGTGAGAATTTAGTAATTTAAATGCAAAAATCAAATAAAAACATAATTAAAATGTGAAATGAAAGTATAACTCCAGAGAAGTAAGATGATGTTTGAATGGCTGACTGCATTCTTTTAACTAGCTTACATGTCAGAAAAGGCTGACAAGATCTTGGTGTCCCAGAACTATTCAGAGCAAAAACATTGTATTTTGCTCTTCTTTTGAATTTTGTCTATTAAAGAAAAAAACCTATTTTTGCAAGGTTAACAAACCCCTCAAGTAGGTATATTCATATTTAATGGATTTATGCAAGTTTAACAGAATTCTGCTTGCTACAACACAGTGAAGCAAAGTTTAGTGTTGATTTTATTAGTAGTGGATAAGGCAGCAAGGGAAAAGTCAATGATTTATGTTTGTGTGGGTTTTTTTGAAAAATCTCCAGAATTTCATACTTGAAAGAATTGTAGTAAATGTGCCTTTATCAGCTGGTGCATTGTGTAGTGGTCCACTTTAGGAGAAATTGTTTGCTAACTTTCCAGGTGGCATGGGAGACTTTGCAAGAAGAATTTTCCCGTTTCATGACAGAAAAAAAAGGAAAAGAGCACGATGACATCTTTGATAAACTGAAGCAAGCTGTCAAAGAAGAAACTATTAAGCGACATAAATGGAATGAGAGAGCAGAGGATAGCCTGGTATAGTGTAGTGGGGGTTTTTGCCTTGGAATGTTTTTATTAGAGTTGGATAACCAGTATTTTTGCATTGTTTTGCTGTAATCATAAAATGATTATTGTTGTGTCCATCTCACCTTTTTAATTCAGTGTTTCTCATTTCATTATTATCTTTTTATTAGTTACTGCCCTAAATGGTATCTAATAAAACTGTTTTGATTGGTTCATGAATATCCTCCATAACAAGGGCAGCCTGGTGAGAATTATGTGGCATCAGCTTATTTGTTCTGTTCAGTGTAGCCCTATGAAATAACATCATTTAATTTCCATCTTTAAAGATTCTGTAATTCTTTTTTATATATATATTCTATATATATATATATATAATATATATATTCTATATGTATTTATATTCTTTTTTATAGGGATTTTATATATTTTGCTTTATTTTTTCCATTAGTTATGCAGGCTGTAGAAAAGAATCAGAAGCACACGAAAATAATTTTGGCGGTGCTTTGAAAGGTGCCTCTTGAATATCTTATGCAGGCCCAATAGAATCTATTTTAGCAGACATTAAAAAATGAAAAGGATACTAGAAATGGGTTATTAAGCAAATCCTGAATGCATGATTTGCTGTGTGCTAAAGTGACCTTGTGCATTGCAGCGGGTGATCCAGCACAATGCTTTAGAAGATCGGTCAATATCTGACAAGCAGCAGTGGGATGCAGCCATTCATTTCATGGAAGAGACGCTCCAGAGTCGGCTCAAAGACAGTGAGTGGTGTCATGTATTCCACTCTTCTTCCCTTGTTAATCTGAGCCAGTCTTGGGCTAGCTCACTTCACTGAAGGGCAGCCTTTGTATCAGCCCAGCTGTCACAGTGGTGACTGCTTGCAGTGGTACTGATACTGATAGAAAATACAGCCTCAAAAGCTCTCATGCTCTTGCTCTTAAAATGAGGCAACTGAATGAGAAGCAGTAGAGATCTATAGACTCAAAAAATGGTCTAAATGTACATGTAGGAGAACAGGATGAATTCAGGGAAAATAGTTGGTCTGTTTCTACCATAATCAGTTTTGATGCAAGTTGCAGCCACGTTAAGATTTGAGTATTTTTAAATGCATGATTTGGAACCAGGAGGGTGGTCTCAGTAGAGGGCTGTTATGTTTTTTGTATGCTTCTTGAAGTATCTATTGGTTGGAAGTAATTTTTAAATTTTAGTAAAATACATCAACCATTGCTTGTAGTAAAATACACCTGACTTAACTCAGTGTGGTGTATTTTATGTTCTTCAACATAAAATGTTCATTCTTGTTCACATACTTAATTTTGAAACCATACATTTGTCTGGTTGCATATATTTTGTTTGATAGTTAATGTCATGCCTCCTTTTTCAGCTGAATCTGTTATTGAAGATATGGTGGGTCCAGACTGGAAAAAAAGATGGTTGTACTGGGTAGGCCGCACCAAAGAACAGGTAAAAGGAAAATAATTGTAAAGAATTTACAGGTCACTACCTTTATTAGCATGCAGTTTCCTGTCATCCTCTATTTGGATTTAATTAGTATGTGATAACATTATCACTTGCATTGTAGTCACAGTTGTATCTTCTGATTGGCCATATTCATCATAACATCTCATTTGCTCATAGCTTTTGAAAATTTCCTTTGAATTTTATTTGCACCTTTTGTTCAATGCCCAGAGGTGATAGGCTTTTTATATTACTTTTCTTAGATGTTTCTCAAACTGATTCATACTTTAAAGAAGTAAGCAGAATTTAAAAGGGTAGAGTAGGAAGTAATTGTTTCAGAGAAAGGAGTTTTACAGTCAGCTATATGCAGCCAGGTATTGGAGCATGGTAGTGACTTCAGCCTGTATTGGTTGACTTTTATGAACAGCAGCTTAAAGGTATGAACCCATGGAGAGTTCCTGCTAGCTAATAGTAAAAAATTACAATTTTAATCAGTGTCACAAGGGGTATATGAATGTGAAACCTGCTAGCAGGTATTCATGTAGGAGAAAGGGGGCTAACACCTATGATTTTTTTCCCACCCTTCTATTCTTGTTCTGCATTTTCATGTATCATAAAAAGGGGAAAAAATTAAAATGACAGTGAATTATCAAATGGACTCATCCATTGATGTATCTTTGCTTAAATTCCTTTTGAAGTGACTTAAAAGTAATAGTTAATAATGTCAGAGGTTTTTTCTGCCCTGGCTTATTAAGCAAATAGAGCGTTTATTGAGGAGGAGCTGATGATCTCTGTGTTGCTAATAATAAATTCCAGCTAATCATTCTTATCCTAGAATATTCGTAATGAAACAAAAAATGAACTTGAGAAATTAATCAAGTGCAATGAAGATCATCCAGCTTATCTGGCGAATGATGAAGTAACGACTGTCAGAAAGAATCTGGAAGCAAGAGGAGTAGCAGTGGATCCTTGTCTGGTGAGATGCAGAATTGTAACAGGACACATGGAAAGCCCCCTGTGAACATTTGAATGTTTCTAGATGCCAAAGAAAAGACTTCATCTGGATACTGAGTTTGTGATGCAGATGTTGCCAAACAAATCACTAAGTGGCTGCTTGCACGCAATTCACACACTTCTGTTGGCTGGCAGACAAAGGCTGTGCAGCACTTTGGAATCTGTCCCTTTAGGCTGGGATCAGAATCTGCTGAGCAGACTTTCTTGCCTACGTTGTAACAAAGCTTGTTAGAAATTATTGCTCAGATGTAATCAAGGCCTTTGCCAGCAAGTTACAGTAAAAACATACTGTGTATCCTAAAGCTTTCAGTGTGGTTGTGTGTGAAGTTTACAGGTCATTGTTACAATGAAGAGAGAGACTTTTTTTAAAAATACTTAGAAAAAGGCAGGGTTTTTTTTGAGTGTTCTGAGGGATTGTATTGTACATCTGAAATGCTCTGGAAAATTACATATCTCATTGCAGTGAAATGCCCCTAAGGGTAATTAGACCTCTTATCTAATTAAATGTGAGATTTTAAACAAATGAGAATTCAGACATTAATAAGTAATAGATGTAGATTTTCTATAGCAGTGATTTATTTTCTGCAATAACTTTGGCTACCTTTGCACCATTAATACATGCACTTCTTCTAGGAAGAAGAATTGTAATATCTGCTGCTCTTTTCCTATACAGCACTTAGCATTTTTTATAAAGGTCGTAGTAGTGATCCATATCCTCTGCATGAAGAGCCTGAGTGCAAACTGAGGTTTTTTCTAGCTAAGCAACTGATTTTCTTAATTATGTTTTATGGGTTTTCCAGAGAGGCATCTTGATACACATGTTTTAATTCTGAAGAATTGAAACATAATAAGCCTAATCAAGAAAAGTTATAAATGTTTGTTTACGTAAGACCCATTAAATATTTATCTAAGCCTTAATCTGGTTTAATTGGTAAATTAATGGGTACAACTCAAAAATATGTTCTCAGTGTTAATGTAAAGAATGTTTTGTAGAATATAATCTAAACATGTTTTGGCCACAAACAGTATTTTTAACCATTCAGTTATGTTCATGAAAAAGAAGGTTTTTAAATTGACAAGTCATCTGTAGTGTTTGCCAAGTGTAACTAGCACATTAATCATATCCCAGTTGTAGACAAATTGCTGAGAAATATTTAGATGTATGTTACATGATAGGAACAGTGGAATTTGGAGTACATTTTAAAATTAAATGCAGTCATTAATCTAAGCACGATAGTGATTGTATGTATTCATTTATTTAGTCAAATTTAAATACTCTTTTCCTAGATTAAAGACACATGGCACCAAATTTATAGAAGATACTTCCTGAAGTCTGCTTTGAGCCACTGCAATCTATGTCGAAGAGGCTTCTATTATTATCAGAGGCATTTTGTGGACTCAGAGGTAAATTGAAGAACAGATGTTCTTCATCTACACTGGTGTTTTGCCTTAATATTTCTATTTCAGTTGAAAAAAGAATCTAATAATACTTCAAATTAGCCTGACCAGGTAGCTGGTCATCTCAGATACGTTTTATATGAGGCTTGTAATAGATAAAATGCCCTCCTGGTGGTAATTATGTAAAATGACCACTAGGTATCAGCCATGACCTAAACTTCTGTTTCTAATGGATGTGTATTGAAAATGCACAGTTAAAACCAGTAGTGTACAGCTGTTGATATGTTTCTGATAGCCATTTCTCCTGCTTTCCCATTGATAGTTACTTACTTCACTTATACAAAAAAATTTAGAAAATATCCCTATGGATTTATAGGAAAACTGTGGTCAGTAAGTATTTATAGTTAATGCTTCAAACCATGTGTGATCAATGGGGGAAAAAATGAACAGCTATGACGTTTCCAAACAGGTCTTTATAAATAACTTTTCCAGTTTTGTGAACCCAAGCTTGTGCAAGAAATGACAGTATGCATCAAATCACTCAAATAATACACTGTTTTCTTACCATTATATTTTAAATCAAAGAGAAATTGCTGGAAAGGTAGAGCTCCTCACTTTTTCTCTTAATGAGCCATGAAGGTAGAAATTTTTGTTACTTTAGAAATACCTTTGCCTCTAAGAGGTAAGAGAGAAGGAGATCACAATATGGAGAGCTACCTCTTCATGACACTTAAACTCCTAATCATGTTCCTGTCTTCTTTAAGGTGCCCTAATGTGAACTTAATGCTCCCTCCTGCTGTCCTTGCAGGTGTAGAAACTGTCTCTTCTGTTGTTAACAAATACAGCCCTTGGCCCAGCCCTGTCTTCAGAAGCATTTGTCATGCAGGGAGGCACAGCCTGGAGCTCAGCTGTTGTCTCTCAGTGTGTTTGCTACCAGCAGTGGTGTTCCAGTGAGCATTAGGTTACATTCCCCAGCCTGCATAAAGTGTGTGCAAATTGTTTTCCCATGGTTTCCCATGATACAGCTCTTTCTGTTGAAAATAGCAGACATGAAGGTGATGCAGTGCATTAAATAAGGCTGATGTGGTTCTTGTGAAATATTTTTCATATGTTTCCTTGTTACCTACACCAGTAATTCTGTGGGATTTTTGTGCAAGGTCTGGATATATATACATGAGGCTACAGTTGCTGCTGAAGGTGTCAAGAGATTCTTGTGTGTGTAGGATGTTCACTGGGCATCAGGGGTCTGACACCACAAGTTCTGTCGTTCCAGCTCGAATGTAATGACATCGTCCTCTTCTGGCGAATACAGCGAATGCTGGCCATTACAGCAAATACCCTGAGGCAGCAGCTCACCAACACTGAAGGTAAGCCTCACTCGGAAGGGCTTGAAAAAAAAAAATTTCTAAAAAAGTCTTACAATAATAATTTTGTTCAGAGGGGAAATACCCTTTGAAATTTAAAAATCTTTCTCAAAGAATTTCTATTCTTAATGGCCCGAAGAAGGGGCTTCTGTGTACAGAGGTTTGCTTTTTTTCCTATCAGACTAATAAGTATGGTAAAATATATATTGTATCTCCAACAGACCTTCCCAAAATTCTGTCCTTGGGTCACTGGAGTTGCAAAAGTGTTGCCACTCACTTTTTTTTGGTTGCTTTGTTGTTTTATTTTTTTCCAGTAAGGCGCTTGGAGAAGAATGTAAAGGAAGTGCTTGAAGATTTTGCTGAAGACAATGAAAAGAAGGTGATGCTCCTAACTGGCAAGAGAGTCCAGCTTGCAGAAGATCTCAGTAAGTATCCACTCTACAGTGTTTTGGAATGAGTTTGAAATTAAGCAAATTCTACCACTATGCTTGAGAATATTCAGTGTGATGTGGGTTGTTCATGTGCTGGCATTTATCTAATATCACCCAGATTTTTTCTTAAATATCGTCTACTGATTCAAAGGTGGACATGGATATTAGTGTCATAATATAATTTGCAGTAGATGTAACTTCACTTTTATAAATGTATTGAAAAAATTATTGAAAATTGTATTGAAAATTGTAGTTAAGACAAAGTAATATTTAAAGGGAGATTCCCCTTCCAGAGGGATTACAGTAGTTTAATGCTCTGGGTAGCTCAAAACGTGCTCAAAAACCATTAGGCTTTTATGATTAATATAATAAGATTTTAAACAGTGAAAGTTTTTAAGGTGGCAGTCCAGGTTGAGGTTGTTTTCTGTTGTCTGCCTGCACACCCAGTAGGGTTTAGACTGACTTTTAGCTGATGGACCTCGTCTTCCACACATACCATTGCTTTTTTGGCAGCATTCTGCCATTCTGTGAGACTTCCACTTAAACCCCAGCTGTGCACCTGGTCTGAGAGGGGAAAAAACAGTGCTGTGCAAAAGGGAAAAGAAAAAAAACTAGTGATAAATGAAGTTCCTGTAGTTACACAAATACCTGCATGTTCACATGGTTCACAGGTTACCATTCTTCTTAGATTTCTATTTTGTGTTTGATGTAGAAACTAATTTTTCTCTTAAAATATGACTTGGTATATTTCATTTGGAATAAATGAATACTGTGATCAGTGTTTTTTCTTTCAATTAACAAAGTAATTAAGAAAGTTCTTATATCCAGGGTTCAGTAGGACAGAGAAGTCTGCTATAGCAGTTGGTTACCTAAATATGAATAATATTTTTCATATTTTACATCCAAAATGTAATAAAAACTAAATGTTTGCTTAAAATAAACTCAATTAATAATGCTAGTTTGGCTACACTGAAAATGCTTATTGGAAGTATCGTTACTGAAATCCCAGTGAATTGTGTTTGTTTTCCTTCAGAAAATGTAATATTTTGGAATTGTGAATAGGAGTTCTGGTGATCTAGGGCAAATTGCCTAGGTTTTCTTGACTGATCTCTGAAACAGGTGCTATGACTGTATAATTTTCATGATAGGTACATAATTTTTTCCAGACATCCTGTGTGGCTTTTGAAATCTTGTATGAACCTTTATGTAAACAGTCTTTTAGAGTAGGTAGAGCATGTTTTACAGCATAAGAGGTTCTCCTCTTCTCTGTATATGTTGAGTAAAGCAAGTGGTAGCTACATAGTAGGATGTAGACTTTTATTGAGGAAGTTCTCTTTTTCAAGCAGTGCTGCTTGCTTTATTGCTTTGATGCTGGTTGCTGATTTTTTTGGTCTTTTTTCCTGCACAAACACTGGTATAGAGTGAACCTTGGTGGTTTTGATTTACCCTCAAGGATTCTGTGTTTTAAAACAAAATTAAAAGACCCTAACATGCCCATGATGTTTAAATTAACGTGTCTTTATTTTGCACTGAAATTGACTTAGAATTTTTGTATTGTCAACTATGCTTTTCCCCAGCCTCAGTAATAGGCTCCCATTTCAAAGCAGTGGCAGCTGAGGTCATTATTTTGTAAACTAAGACTAGACCTGTAGGAGCAGCCTGTGTGTGTTCATAACCTGAGGTGTCAGTGCACTGGTATAAATGCTTTAAGTGTATGGTTTGCATTTCATAAATTACTGTGTAGCAAAAACATGTCACGGCACTGTATTCTTTTAAATTCGGGAGGTCATAGATCCCCCACACATTATTCTAAAGAAATAATTGTTACTCAGTACAAAACAATGTATGATGACATGTTCTGCTTTATTGTACCTGTGGGAAGATTTTAAAACTACCACTGCTTAGCTCTGTACTCAGATCAGCTGTGTTCTTTCTGCATGCTTTTATTGCTAAGTGATTTTTATGGGAATATGACTCAAAAAGGGGGTTTCTTTGCATTTCCCTTGCTGAATAGAATGCTTTTCTATGGTGCAGAGGGCTTTTTTATACCCCTGAGACAGATTTTTATAGCATAGAGCATTGAACTCTCAGATAGCTGTAATTTCATTCTAGTAGCACTTAATAAAGTTCAGGACTCTCCTAAAGGAGAATCCTGACTCTTGTGACACACGTTCATAAAGTATTGGTATTTTAATTAGGAAGGGAAGTGATCTCCTGAGTCACGAAGTCCAGTCTCTCTATTCCATGCAGCTGTGTTTATATAACCCAGCTGATTCGAATATCTTGAGCTCTGTCTTCAAATCAGTTACTTGTTGGGGCTCACTATTGACACTGAAAACATGTTCCAGGATGTCTTTCTTCTGGTGGTTACAAATAGACTTCTAATTTCCAGTCTAAATTTGTAAATATGGGGCTGGGATTCACTTCCTGCTTAGAAACTCTACTTGCAAATGTAAATTATTTATATACCTGAGGTTGGGATGACTCCTCTTGATGCTGGTTATATGAGAACACTGTCTCACTGCTGTTTTATTAGTCTTTTAATGCTGAAGCACTGAAAGTGTTCTATTGTTTATTCAGGATACTGGTTAATGGCTACTACTAACATGGGTGACCGAGTCTCATGATAAGAGCTCACATAAGACTCAAAACTTACCTGAGGAGGTTTTGTTGTCTGTTTTCTACAGCCTTGAATGATACTTTAATCCTATACAAGAATATTTCTTATCTGACATTTATGCCCGGAATCTTGCTGCTTCTTACTGTTCATATCTCAAGTTTTATTCTAGGTATTTTAAAGAGTGTAAACAGATCTTTGAAACAAATTGTTAATTTCTTTAAATACCGAAGGTTGCTTTTTCTTCAAAAATATGCTTTAAATGTAACATAAATGTACTCCTTAACATAAGTATTGCCATGGTACTTGTACCAGTAAATAGTTACTAAGTTTATGGAAATAAAGAAGCCCTAGAATTAGAGTCCTTTGGGAAAAAAGGATCATGAGGTGCAAAAAGGGGCAGAGGAGAATATGAATAGCTGAACTGGGAAAATTGACTCCAAAAATGTTCTAAAATGCAATCACTCTATAAGAATGCTTGTAATGAAAGATACACCTGTGGTTGATGTGTCCCAGAGTCCTGACCCTGGCAGTGAGCAGGCGTGGGAACAGCATAAGCATACAGTAGTACTTGCCTGTTATGCTCTCACAGCAGCCCACAATCCGTGGTTCCAAGATTTCCTAATCCTGAGGTAATATCTTTGTGATTAATAGGCATTCATGGAGGCTTTTTTTTTCCTCCTGTGAATTTCTCTAATTGCTTTTTGAACTCATGTAAACTTTGGCATCTGCAACATCCTGTGGCAATTAGTTCCAGGGTTCAACTACACATTGTGAGAAAAAGTACTTCCTTTTGTTTGTTTCTGAGCCACCTGCCAGTTTCATTTGGTTCTCCTTAATCCTTGCACTGTGAAAAACATTCAGTAATCTTTTTCTTTTCATTTTTTTTGCCATTCATGACTTCACAGACAAGTATGCTACCTGCACTTGATGTTCTTTTTTCTGACTTGAAAAGTCAGTGTAGCTGCTCTTTGCATGGACATTTTTTCCTGGTTTCAGTCAGCCTTGCCACTCTTCTCCTCTTCCTTAGTTCCATTAAACCCTTTTTGAGGTGAAAGAGCAGACCTTGCACAAAATATTTGAAATGTATCTACATTATAGATTTATACACCTGTGTTATGGTGCTTTCTGGGTTTTATTCTGGTCTTTTTACAGTAATTCCTTGTGGTCTATTTCCTCTTTCACCAGTTACTGAACAGTGAGCCGATGCTGCAGTGGTCTATCTGCTTCAACTCCTAAGTTCTTGTGTGAAAAGTAACAGCCATGATATTTTCCCTTTCTTGTCACATTTTAAAACAGTAGGTACAGTTGAGATATGTTAGTTGTTTTTTTAATATGAGGATTCAGAAACAAGAGTAATTTGCTATCTGTCTCTTACATGCCTAACTGGGTACTGTAGGCTTATTGAACAGTTGATATGAACCTGTTTTAATGCAGTTGTTCACAACCTCCCTCACAACTCTGGGGCATTATTTTTATTGAAGTTCTTCACCAAAGTTGTCTGTCATTTGGGGAAAACAGCCCTGACTTGGATAGCTTTACCAGCAATAGGAAGAATCACATTTACTTTCCTGCTGGCACCTGCATCTTGATTGTGCTCATTGCTGGCGGACAAATTATTTTGATTTGAAATTTGTATTTCACACAACTAAGTATTTGCTTATCTATATCAGTATCTTAAATATGCTATGTTCCATAAGAAGTAAAATGGGATAGAAGGAGCTAAAAGTACAATGGTAAACATTACTATTTTGAAAGAAGAATTTCACAGAAAAGCCTCTTGGCAAGACTGCCCTGTTTGTATTGCAGGCTTTAAGGCACTGCTTTGGGCTGGAGGGAAAATCTCAAGGGCAAGTCAGTCCCTTCAAATTCCTGCAGCTGTTACACACGAGTGTGTGCACCTCTACACAAATCTTTTCCACTTGCCTTTTTTTTTTAGATATTAATTACCCTTTATTTCTACAGTACCTTTGAAAATGGATGAGTCAATATATATCCTTTAATTTTATCAGTGAATACTTGCAGTATTTGCAAGTTCCTACTGTTTTCTCCAGTAATTGTGTTTAACTTTCGAAAGTGAATGATATTGAATATTCATGCAGGCTGCCTCTGAGGTTACTGAATGTTGTAATTGTTCTGTGTATTTTAAATTACAGCTTGGTTGGTTGTTTATAAATTTGAAGTCACACCTTCCGTAGAACTGTATTAATTATGTCCTTCAGTATTGGGCAATACTTTTTTTTAAAGAAAAATAATACATAGGTGAAAGATTTCAATTTCAACATGAATAATGCATTTTCTGCTGTTTTATTTTTAACACAAATGACAAACTAGTAATTTCAGCAGAAATACCTGATAGCACGTGGATAAATCTGTTTATAACATGGTCATTGTTGAAAACGTTGAGCTCCCATTAAAACACATGGGAGAAGTTGCTCGGTGCTTGCAGGATCTCTCCGGAGCGCTTGGGGCGAGCCCCGGCGGTGCCGGTGCCGAGCGCGCGGTGGCGCTGAGCGGCCGCGGAGGGAGCGCGGGGCTCCTCCCGGGGCTCCTCCCGGGGCTCCCCTCCCGGGGCTCCCCTCTCGGGGCTCTCCTCCCGGGGCTCCCCTCCCGAGGCTCCCTTCCCGGGCTCCCTTCCCGGGGCTCCCTTCCCGGGGCTCCCCTCCCGCCGCCGGCAGCAAGATGCGCTCGCCTGTCCCCGTCCCTCTTGTTCTCCGCTCTCCCTCGACGTTTTCTGGTTTGTTTGTATGACATGTGATTTATGAAGATTGTAGAGGACTGTCTTTTTTTTTTTTTCTCTCACCTGCACATTTCTGGTTAGCAACTGTATGGAAAGTACTAGTTTAGTAAGCTTTGTTAAGAAAAGACTGTTAGGAATTGAATCCTTTAATCATTTCAGAAAGGAAGTGGATCTTCCAGTGTCTTACCCTGAAGCTAAGTGTCATCTCTCCCTGTTGCAGTGGCACCTAAAGCCTGCTAGATGGTGCACATACATGTTGAATGCTTCAGGTGAATCCAAGCTTCAGGCAGGCTGCAGGAGCTTTGCCATTCACTTTCCTAGAGTTGAAATCTCACAGACCCAAACGAAATACATATGTCCTATCTTCATTTATTTCTTCTCCTTTGAGTCCTTTTGGACAGCAAAACTATGAATGTTGCAAAGCCACAGGGTAAACAAAACATAATACATACAAAGCATCTTTCCTAGGTCAGCACGCTATTCATCCAATATCCTGTGTCCTCACAAGCTGGAAAAGAAAACCCAGTTCTTCACCAAATTCTAAGTAAAACCATGTGCATGAGAGAGTCATTGGCAGGAGGTGGGAATGCCTGTGGAAACTTGATTCTGAAATTGCTAGGAATGAATGTGAATGGATCAGCCTCCAAGTTCATTTGTCAGTAATGCTGACACCTGTACAGGTGTCGTGAGCTAGCTGAGACTTTGTTCTGCACAAAAGGTTTTTGAAACATTTGAGGAGTAAGCCCTCACATGAAGAAAATAGAGCTTAGGGCCATTTGTTTCAATTCTGTCATATGTTTGTAAGCTATGAAATGTAATAGTTTGCAGAACTTAATTATTTTCTTGTAAAGACTAAAACGTATAAAAACCAAGCAAACCAGAGTTACAGTGAAATACTTTCAAGTTTTATATCTAAAGTCATTGCTTTACAGTCACAGCATTAAATTTTTTATTTACTTTTTCTCTTGTTGAATGTAAGCAATTTGCCAACTTGGAGCATGAAATATTTAATATCATATAGTCATATAATAAACTTGCCATTTTAATGGAGTTAGCTAAGGTTGGCACTTCCATATGCAAGTTGCTGACTCAGGACGTGAAGTTCCTGTGATTTGGCTAAGCTGAGTGGGTTCTGTTGTGTCTGTTCTGTCTAACAAACTGGTTTTAATCCAAGTGAGTCCCCTTTTTTGTTATGCATTTATTCAAAGTTGGGGATAAAGTCTGTGAAGAGTACTTTCCATATAATTACTTGCTCCATGGTTAAATTTTTTCTTTCATTGCTGTTAGCTGTAGAACAAAAATGTTGTGTGAAAATAATCCTATACTGTGGTCATTACTGTAGCCTAATTAAATTGCAGTTCCTTCAGATGACTGCCAATCGTGTTTTGATTTGACCTCTATCCTTCATGGCATTGTTGATTGCATGTGCTCCTTAAAATCAGGCTTTGACTTGGCTTTCTGAAGCCTTTGCTTCCATTTGCTCTTCTATTATGAGCTTTAACTTTTTTTTAAAAAGGTCACAGTGTTTCATAGGGGCAAAGCTCAGCTGTAGGGGGAAAGATCTCTCAAATAAGCAGATCATAGGTAATTTTCCTGTAGAAACTAGAGGCAGACAAAACAGCTCAAAAGGCAGTGGTTAGTAGTTCTTAAATCAGAACCAATGTGTTTTTCAGTGTTTACAAGATACAGAAAAAAGGTATCGTTTTCAAGATATTTGAAGGTAGTGCCCAGATGTCACCCTTGCTGCCCAAAGACAGGTATAGGAAAGAGAAAAGCATCTTAGGAAATGTAAATGGAGGAGTAATTTTATTAGAATCTGATTAATTAGGGTTATTTTCTGCTCTTATTTCTTCCACAGTGCCTAAATATTGGAGTTTTAGAAGCTATTTAAGTAAAAATATGGTTACTTGGTAGTTGTAAGACAATTCCAGAGGTGTCAGCAGTCTCACTTTGATCTCATTCTCCTTTCACCTGGTCATAGCAGTGAGGAGCACTCACTCACCTCATCCTGGGCTAGCAGAACATTACCAGGAAGATGGTGTGGCCTTCTACCCAGAGAGATGCGTGGCAGCCATCTCCCTCTGGGAATCACCAAACAGATCTCCAACTTCTGCTAAGCATGTGCAGGCAGCTGCTGTCTTCAGAGTCCCCTGCCAGCAGCTTCCCTGAGGACATTGGTATGGCCTGTGTCTTATCAGGGGCTGCTTGTCATTTAGAGCACATTCGTTCTGCCCAAATCTCAATCAGTCACAAAGTGTGGGCTGTCTGCTTCTTAACGAGTTCAGGCTTGTGCTGGTGTCACCAGTGTGCTGGTGGCAGCATGACTCCTGTGCTCCCTTTGAGCTCTGTAGAGGTCCTGGTGCTCTGTGACACAGGAACTTGGGGGACAGTGTGCTTGGAATCAGCCTGTAGGGTCGTGTCTTTGATTTCCCCTAAGTTTGAACCCAAGCAATATCTCACAGTAGACTTGCAAACTTCCTGTTAGGATGCAAATTAATTATTTTTGCATGACTGTCATGTTTTTAATTCCCTGTAGATAATTTAAGAAATTCACCCAAGCCAAGTGTACTTTGATGTGAAAGACACTGGTTAAATGTTCAGATTCAGTTTTTTTTTTTCTCTTGAGTTTTGGGGCAGCAGCATGAAACTAATGAATTAAAACCAGAAGAATGTGTAGGATGGTCTGTGTGTCAAAGTGCAGATAAGGTAGTTCCTGCTTTGTGTCATGGCAGAAAGTGCTTTAGAAAGCTGCATCTTCTCACAGAGGGAAGTAATCCTCAAGGGAGAACATACATCACTTGCAGACATCCTGTGATGGAGTGATGGTTTACTTAACTTAAGAATCCCAGATGACCAAAGCCTGTCTGCTGTGATTTCTTAGTTATTGATGAAGAGTTAGGCACTGATGTCCAGGTCCTAAAACGGATCCTTACAAAGTTCACCACATTTGTCAATGACTAAAAGAAGCCTATCACTTAAAGTTGACATTGAAAAATAGTGATAAACTTCTACATGAATAATGACACGTTGAATGCCTATTAATCTTTCTCTAGACCCATGTCTCTTGTACTTGAGGGTCATTGTGGTGTTGTCTGCTGAATTTATTTTTTTGCTAAAATTTTCTGAATGATGCAAGAATCAAAACATGTAATTTTTTGGAAGCTATTGGAAGCTATTTTCTCTTTAGTACTGGTTCCTTGTGAGGGTACTTATTAATCAAAATTTAAGTACTTATCATGGAGAGATTAACTTATCATGAAGAGATTTACTATTGGTATAAATTACAAGCTTGTAAATGGACCAATATATGCTTTTGTTCTAAAGTAGTATGGAGCTGTGGAATGTAACATTGCCATTTCCAAAAACTGGAGAGGTCAGTGTCGTGTATGTTGCACATTGTCAATTGTAGTAGACTCCACTTTGCCAGTAGGAATGATAGCAAAGAAAAAATAATAGAACCATTTAGATATGATGACTTAAATTTCTGACTATTAAGCGTTATAATCTAAAAATTAATCACCATTTCATTTTCTGCCATATTCTAGAGACACTTTAACTTAAATAGTCCTGATGGCATGTTACTTCATTATCTAACTAATTACTGAGTATGCTTTCTTTTGGGTGGAGAAACACTCAAAAATATATCAGTTATTTTCTGTGTTAAAGTCTTTACAGTTTTATAGCCTTAAGGATACAGTAGCCTTTACGTAAGTAGTTTATCTTCATCGCTGGGTATATCCTTTCTGCATAAGGAAAAGTTTGTCTTTTGGTACATCACTGCATGAATCATTGGGTAGTATTTCTGATTTGCCTCTGTGCTTTTCACTGTTTGCACACTAAATAATGAGCATCACCATGTTCTGATTCATCATGTTTTGATTTGGAAGTTCAATCTTCCTGTATCTGTAAGTCTGATTCAGAGTATGAGATTGTTTTCTAAGGTTGCCTTGTCATTCTGCTACTGTGCTCTTTCCAGCTGTCCCGTAAGCAACACAGCTAATTTCTGTTGAAAGACTGAGTTATTAGAGTAGTTTTAATTAAAACTTCTGAGATGGAGACAGATGACTGAAAGATGCCCGAGTCCTACCTTGATATTGCAGACCTTGTGACTCTTATAAACTTGCAACTTAATACAGGGTAATGATCACTGGTACATTAGGCTAACCTCAATGACAGTGTAGAAATAGTTTGTGACCTCACATCACGGTTTGGTAATATTTTGTTTCCTTTTGTAGACAAGCAGGATTTCCATGAGCATGAATAGCTCATGGAAATGTCTTTTATATAAAGTCAGTAGTCTACATAATTGTCAGTTTTGCTTTAGCCCCGTAGCTCAGTTCTGAAATGCTCTGTCAGAGACAGGATTTCATGCTTACCAGCCTGAGGAGCCCCAGGGATTGCTCCAAGAAGCTCAGCCAGCTTCTGTTCTGTTCTTCTGTTCCACCAAAGAGGGGGCAAATGTGTGGCCAAAACTGTTTTGTTAAACTCAGCTCTCTCACCAATAAATCTGGAGCAGCTGTAGATCAAGACATTGATTAGTAATCTAGTAATTCCACAGCACAATACACAGTTCCCTTTTCTGCGGCTGAAGATCATTGTTAGTAATGCTAAAATAATTGTTGCAGTGCTTAGTAGCTTGCAAAAACAGCTGAAGTGTTTTCAGACAAGCTGCTTCTGCTGCTGCCTGTTTATCTTTAGTGTGAAATAAAGGTAGTACTGTTTCCTACAGGCAGCTGACAGCTTTGTTCAGGTGTGCTATGAAGGGATTAATAATTCATATGATAGTAATACTTGCAACAAAGTAACTTCAGTGATGGCAGCTGTGTCTTGGAGTTTTTTCTGTCTAAGAATTTTTTTCTTGATTTTATTATGTTTCTACATCAGGCTAAATATACAACTTGGAGGTGATCTGTTCCTGTTTAAGAGATGGATTTGCCTACAACAGAGAAAACAAAACTGTATCTTTGTAAGAAACAGGCTCCTTGATGTTTTCTCCTGTTATGGCCATGCAAAAGGAGATCAAACTGGATACAAATTCAAAGGTCCTGATAGATTGCAACACACATAAAAAGTATAGCATTAAAGGACAGGTACTACCATGTAGCATCAGTTGGCATCTTCATTCAGTCTAACTACTGGTAACTAATGACCATGCCAGCTACGTTCTGCAAGCTTGCATTTTAAAGGCTGTATATTCTTAATGATTCATGGATTTACTAAATGAACTATTATAAATTCCATTTAAACTTTTCAGGATTCTGCAGTGCTTTTATTACACTAATGAGCTAATTGTTTAAGAATCATTCACATGATTCATCCTCCTGCTCAGCTTTTTTTTAGAAAAACTTTTAGCTGCTGAAACTCTTTTGACAAACAATATTTATAGCAGTTTGACAGCAGGATGAAGAACAGCGTTTGTCTTTGTAACAGCTTAAAGAAAAGACCTTTCCAGCACCCAGCCATGCAGTTACAATCTTGACCTCTTTCTTTTGCTGGGAACATACATACAGCATACAAGCAGCACCTCCCATGTGTTTTCTTGACCCTTTGACTGTCCATTCACTTCCCATCTGTTTTGCAGCCTTAAAGGAACAGAGGGGGCCCTCTACTTATAAATCTGTCTTTGCAGCTGACAAATTATGTTCTGTCTCTTTAAGGGCATCCTGGGTGGTTTTGCCTTTTTTTTTCCTTCTTCCCCCTTAAAACTTTAGCTTTCCTCTCAGTCTTATCCAGAGGAAAATATAGTATGTGAACAAGAGGAAACTGGCAAAAAATGTGATAGGTACTTTCAAAGGATTCTCTAAAATTCAGCAGGACATGACCTTGCAGTGATCAGGGAATTATGGCAGTGTTTGCACAAAGCATGAGTAAGCGTGTTGCTGCAGGTAACTGTGGCTGGGAAGTCTGCTTTCTGAGGCATTATTTGGAGTGCCTGGGAGTGTGCTATCTCATACCATTTTAACAAGAACTAAAGCTTTCACATGGCCCTTAGAAAATCAAGGAATGTGGTACAAAAGGCTGAACTCCAAAGAGATGATTCCTCCCTCCCCCCTTCTCCACCTGACTGTTTATAGGGGTTTATACAACTATGGAGTTTGTGTCTTAGATAGCCCTAAGGTAAAAATCAGCTTTCAATAGAAAACTTTGGATTGACATCTCTAGTTTTAATGGTGTATTTCTGGGCATTGTGATGAATTCTGACTGACAGGGCTTTCCTTTTTACTAGAGGAAAGATGATGCATTCACAGCAGTAAATTCCGAATTTCTGCCTTTGTGGTTAACTAACCATAACATAGAAGTAGCACAGCAAGCAGTGAGAATGTTTATAGGCAAGGAAGGGATTAAGAAAGGAAGGAAGATGGGGAAAAAAAAAAAGGGAAGGGGAGAACTCAAGTCTAAACACAATCCAGAGCAAAAGGAGCAACAACCATAGGCATTCAAATATCAAAGCCATGTAAACATGAGTTGGAGCTAGAAGTCAGCTTAACATAGAACGTGAGGATTTATAGTAAGATATTAATATATTTTTGTGGTCATTTCATACTGTAGGTTTCATCAAAGTACAAAATAAAAATGGATTTGTGTCCAGAAATATCTTAGAATTTGTTTTGTTGATGCAGTTGAAATTTGATATCATATGTGCACATTTGTAATTTGGAGGGGAAAGCTTTTTGATTTGCCCAAAGTACTCTGGCACAGACAGACATGAACATATTTTAAATTCTGTGCTAAAATTATTGGTTCTTTACAGGTAAATATGTATTTGAATGCCTCAAAATAAATTTATCTTCAGAACCATAAGCAAGACAGGTTTTGTGGACAGAGGCCACATCTCTTAGTAAACCAATTAATACTGCTGGGAAATACAAGAAAACCTTTTCTTGCCTCTAGGAGTGTGTTTGAAATAAATCAGTTTTGCTGATTTTACTTTGCTTTTGAAATTTGTGTTTCTTGTTTGGGATTACTTGGCCTTACATCAGGAGATTTGCTTGATAACTTTCTTTAGCTGTTTCATTTTAGCACTGTTTATTGCTAGCTAGCTAAGCTTGGGTATCTCAGGCAGCAATCAGAAAGCAAACCTTCCTTGTAAAACTGAACCTTTCAGGGGGGTTCCCTTCTGGCCAGGTTATGATAGTAGGAAGGGCAAACTCTATCTGTGCCTGTGTATTTCTGCATTCACAGTGTATTCCAAATCCTCATTACAGTTCAATTAGTCTGGTTTTGAGCCTTTTAGATTTGGGATCACAGGATTAATGAAAAGAAAATGAGCGGGTAGCAATATCATTTCATATGGAGATAAGGAGAGACTGAGCATGAATGAGGATCTCAAGACTTCTGAATAAAGAATTTCCTCATTCTGTCAGTGAAGTTTTATGGGATATGGAGGAAGGATTATGGGAATATTCATGACCAGATCAAGAGGCATAATGAGTTGATGTATGAACCAGCTTATCTTTTAGGTAAACATGGGGCAAATGGGAAATAGAATAACCATTCATGGCTCCTAGGCCTGTGAATTTTACTGTTCTAGGTTGGAAACAAGGGTTTAGTTACAGTTATTCTTCATTGATTTAATTTGATTTTTGATCAGTATTTAACAGGTGCTGGAAGAATTGCTTATTTGTAACTTCAGGTCTGCATTAGAGCTAGCAAAGAGCACATTGTCTTTCTAGAATCCAGTGTAAGCAATATGTGTATTAAAACTTACACAGTACCTTGTAATAAGTGTAGCACTTTTGTTAAAGTCCCTTTTGTGACATGGGAGCATTGTATAAAAGAGCTTGGGTAGTTCAACCAGTTACAGAAGTAATTTGCTAGCAAGCTGGATGCTTTTAATCTGTGGTTTACTTATCCTTGGAAAAACACAGTGTCACAAGACATAGAGCAACAGGTCACTTTTTGTCTAGCCCAAAATTTACTTCTGCATTAAGTATTCTTACCTGAAACCCAGATGCTTTTCTGTGTTTGGCATGCATTCCTCAAAACAGTAATTGTAACTTACAAGTACAAATTGTTACAAACACTGATAGCTTGATCTAAGTGTCAGTCAAAACCCTACAGATGTGGATACAGAGCTTGTGCATTTCACTTTTCCTAAAGTTGGGTAACATCTTATTCTTGAATTGTGGGAATGAATAGTTGTTCCACGTACAAAGTCACATGGTGCTGATGAAACTGCACAGTTACACCAGAACTGCAGGGCCTGCACTTGCACTCCTCTGTTAGAATTCTCTCCAAGCACTTATATTTACTAGTTTATTAAGATGAGTGTTGTGTAAATGCATAACTGCCCTCAGCCTGTTTAAAAAGTGAACCAGTTGAGCAGACTGCTTCTCTGAGCTACAGAATGGACTTGCAGAAGTGTTACAGGTTGCCTGGGATCTGCTGCTGCAAAAGGCTTTACCATGGCTAAAAATACAGGACATAGCATGAATAATTGCAGCTATTTGGCACTCATTGTAGCTGTTCTTTTTTAAGAATAGCCAGCATATTATTTCAAAGTATTAAATTACCTCAAGACCTCATAATTACTACAGTTAAGTAATCATTTCAATTCAGTCCAAGTATAAAAACTAATAAAGTGCTCATAGTATGCAGTCAATTTTAGTATACGTGTTCTCTGAGCAAACAGAGCTGATTCAGTATGTTCTGGTGGAATACATATTTGCTATCCTGTTATTTTAATATGCCTTAATCAGAAAATTAGAATAGATTTGTTGGCACAAACCTTTTTTTTAAGGGTGAAATAATAATTACAGGGTTTTGCTGATGCTATTAATTTCCAGAGCTGGAATATTTCATTAGCAAGATGTTGAGAAAGGAAAATACTTGCATTTAATACTGATAAATCTGCCTGCTTTCACTGGGTCTAATGGCTTGATCAATACAAAGAACACACTTGGGAAAACATGTTGCAATTGGGAAAAAAGGTGCCACAGAAAACCACTGAAGGCACAACATAAAAGAGATCTTCTGAGTGAGATCTCATTCCCAGTTATCACAGGTAACTGCTGCTCATTTTGGAGAGCAGGGTTCAGGATTAATAATTTCTAATCCCAGAATCATTATAAAATATTTGGGGTTGGAAGGGACAGTAAAGATAATTTTGTTCCAACTTCCCTGCCATGTTCAGGAGCACCTTTCAGGTTGGTCAAAGCACCATGCAGCATGGTGTGGTCAATGAATAAGTTATTTCTGTCCAAAATAGTAGAACATTATTTCAAAGGCTGTTTTTGTAAACATTCATTGAGCAACAGTATTGGAAGCTGAGCTAATTAAGTTAATTAATTAAGTTACCTGAATTAATGCCATAGAAATATTTTCTCTACACTAGAGGTTTATATACTGTCATGCAATGCCTGTTCTTTTTTTCATTTAAAATTACAGTAGTGAAAACAGTTTGCATGTGCTCAGTAAGGAGAAGTGATCATAGGACTACCTTTTCTTCCATTGATGGCTTTCAAGGTTTCTACTGAACTAAATCAGAGTTAATTTTTTTTTTAACCTGGTAAAAATCAGCTACTGCTGTTTCTTAATTGCCAAGGTACAGCTTTTGCCCTCACACTGACTGTAATCTTCATTTAATATCAAAGTACCTTAAAAGAAAAAAAAAAATCAGCTGAAATTCAATAAGATTCTTTGGTGTTTTCTGTAAGAGTTGAGTGTGATTCAGCTCCACTGTACTTCTGTTTGTAGATAAGCACCACTGGGGAGGGCATGCTGAAGTGTTGAAAGTGTCAGTGGCTTACCCTTCATCACCTCAGAGCTGCAAGATAAAGAGAGAAGCTCGAGGTTTCTTCATACTCATGCAGGCTATTTTCCATACTTTATTTCAAATACTTACTGAAATTCTCTGTTTCTGTTAGAACAGGACTGCAAGGGTTTGCTGAGTTGTTGTTATTGTTATTATTATTACTCTAGAATGGATTTTATGTTTATGTTTGGGTTTTATGTTTGTTTGTGGGGTTGATTTCTGTTAGAACAGGACTGCAGGGGTTTGCTGAGTTGTTGTTATTATTATTACTCTAGAATGGATTTTATGTTTATGTTTGGGTTTTATGTTTGTTTGTGGGGTTGTGGTTTTGTTAGATCAAACTTTCAGTTTCCGTATCTACGTTAGAGTTCTCTTTAGAGGTAATTTTTTTCCACTTTTGCTTACATATCCTATTTAAAGCTGATTGTTTTCTTTTTGTTTTGCTATTACTTCAGCTCAGCAAAGTTGATAACATATGGTATTGATAAAGAGAAGAAAAAATAAAAGTTTTTTTTAAAAAGCTCAAACCCTGTATCTCAGACAAGGGAACATATGGCTTTAATCCAATAGTATTTTTAGCTTGGAAAAAAATATTTGTCTGTGTTTATGCTCATCTAACTTATTTTTGTCTGTCCTATTGCTCTCCCCCCGTTCCTTCATATTTCTGAAGTGTGTGTTTTTCATGCCTATAATCACACACAGAAGGAGCTTCAAATGAGGATGTGGTGAGAGAGAAATCAGGAAATCTCACAGGCTTTGGATTCCAACTGTGTTCTAAATCTTGCTTCATAAGCAATTTAATAAATCAAATAGGTTATATGATGACAAGTGTTGTATGGAATTGAGAAAAGAGTGGAAAAATGCCTAAGTCCCTGGATTTTTTGCAGTCTATTTTGCCTTTTCATTCCTAATAACTATTTGTAGTTGTGGTCTTGTTTTGGTAGGGAAGTAAACTCCCAGACTTAGTTTTTGTATAAAATGAGATTCTGCCCACATCCATCTGGTTACTACTGAAATGCAAGAAAACAAAATGCAAGTTTTAAACATTCTTAAGATTGTATCTGCCCTTCGGAGGAGGTGTCTTGAATACTGACCTGTTTCCCTGAAATTCTCTTGGGTGAAAGGGCATGAGCTTTCAACTTTATTTAGAATGATTAGTGGTGTTTGTTACACTTGCTGTGGAGAATGAGGACATTTGGTTAAAGAAGGGGCTGGTGGGCATTATTTAAAACCTGAGAGCTCCCTGCGTGTAACAAGTGTACAGTAGTTCTGCTGTGCATCATCTGATGGAAGTTTCAGGTTTTTGAAATACACTTCTAGTATTGGATTCCTTCAGGAAATTTTTGAATTATTAAATTAGCAAGATAATCATAAAATATATCTGTAGTTCTTTGAACAGGAGAGGGTTTTCTTTTTTCTGATGCAGAAAAATGTTGTAAACCTCTGTAACTGAGAAACAAAAGGCTTGGGGTAATATTGATGACAGCATTAATTTTTGTTTGTGCTTGCATGTTTTGGTTAATGGTTTTTGTGTGGGTTTTCTTTTCTTTTGGTACCTGTCCTCAGGTTCTTAATAGTAATAAGTATTTGAACAGGGATCTTTTTATTTCCACCAGAAAAAGTTCGGGAAATCCAGGAGAAGCTTGAAGCCTTCATAGAAGCCCTCCATCAAGAAAAGTAGATTGTTCAAGTAGGTAATCATGTTTTGATCATAAAGAGATTGCTACAGTTATCTCTCTATAATTTCTCTATATCTCTGTATATTATTGCTCTATATAAAATTATCCATCTCATTTAAATGCATGTTTTCATACAGATTTTGTGAAAATTCCTATTTGTTCTGTTCTCTGGCTGCTGCTGCTTCTTGCTTCTAATCTGCAGAACAACACTTGCTGCTTTTACACTACAAGCAGATATGAAACTTAGTAAAAATACAATTACTGACCAGTTACTTAAGTATTGTGAATCACTGTAGGCTACTTGATTACTTTCAGTTCAATATTTTTTTATTTGTATTACGAGAAGAAAGCATAACTAGCTGGAATCAAAATTAATGGAACACTTTTCTATGGAAGCATTTTGGTTCTTTTGTTTTCCTTAAAGACACTGTATATTGTTAGCAAAAATATTTGCGTGCAGGTAATTTCCAAATCTCATTTCTATTAATTCTCAAATCCACAAGCTCAAGTGCTGTCATACATTTGTACATATTTTAAAATAATTGTCATTCTGTTTCAACAGCAGCTTTACGCAAGAATGCGATCTTCTCCAGGATAACTTGCACAAAGACTGAATTGAAATGGCTTTTGTGTCCCATTCTCTTTCCTGTCTTTTGGGGAGCATCCTGAAATGTTGAAGGAGAAAGAAAATAATGTCCCATGGGATTGAGAAGTTCAGTTAAAATCCACCTGCTCATTTAATTTTTGAAGCTACAGAAGAATCTGATTTGTGTATTAATGAGATCACTTGGGAGCTTGCTGAAGTTGTACATTTAAGTGGTTTTTTTTCCTGAAAGGGGAAAATAAGCTTGTTATTTTTAGTGTGTGTCTTGTATGGTAGAGCTGGATCAGATTCATAAAATTATTTTATCTGCTGTCATTTTCTTGCCTGCAGATGATGCTGGGAGTTTGACATAGCATTTTGGTATTTGTATGTACATCAAAATGCCCTTCTAAGTAATGCCATTTGTATCTGTTATGCTCTGTGCTGAAGCATTTGCTGATCACTGTGGTACAGATTGAAAAGCATTGTATTGACATCCTGAGAGGAAGTGGTGGATTTTGTTAAACTCCTGAACTATTGAGAGATGTCAGCCAAGCAATTCTTGTAGTTCTTTCACCTGAAAGCACAGACTGCTATTCAATGACACCTTAAAAGGTTTAGGCTCAGGAAATAATGTCAGCAGCTGGTCCTTTTACCTGTTCTTTCCTTATATATGTTGTTACTCTTGAATGTCAGCCGATTACATTTCATTTCTGGGATTGCACAGACTCAGATTTCCTTGTTAACTCCTCCCTTCACCTTAGGTACAGAGTAACCTGATGGAATAGGTGTGAAATGTAAAAAGAATGTACAATTCCAACTTCTCCAACTTCCTAACTAAAAGAAAAAGGAAAAATGTTATTAATTTAATTTTTACTAATAGCTACTGTAAGACCAAAATCACTTATCTAAGAATGTTATGCACAAGGTCCTTCCACACCCACTTGATGTCTGTCATTCAGTAAAATTAGTAAGGCACTGAAAACTGCCTTTCTGTTTTGCCATAGAAATGTTACTTCAGACAAATTTAAGCATGATATAAGCTCTCTATCATAGGTGCCTGGTGGTTAATCACCACCACATTTCTCTGCCCACACTTTGCCACGAATGATCTGGATACACTTCTGAATACTTGTGTGGAAGAAGGTGTTCGGCCTGAAACAGTTTGTGTTGCAGTTGTCTGATTATGTACATTGAAAAACTGACCTGGATTTATTTGCCCTTTGGAAAAGGCAATTGATTTTGATATGTAGAAATTAAAAGAGAGGAATCTGAATGTTTTCCAACAGATATTCTTTTGGTTTGCTCTGAGAGGAAACAATACAAAGTTTGGAAAGATGTTCCCCAAATGTTTGGACATAAAAGATTCAGCCATGTGGACAAAAAACCTAACATAAAGCTTAAAATTATGTTGAAAGGGTGATCTAACTGAATGTTTGGAGATTTTCTGTTTAAAATTAATTCCTGAAAATGAGTGTTTAAGAACCGAAAAATGAAAAAATGGCTTTTGTCATGACCATCCTCTGAAGATAACTTCAGAAATGTAAGTTTGCCTAACTTTGAAGGCAGACACCTTTGTGTATAGCAAGTGAAAGAAGTCTGTACTTTGTAAAAAAAACCAAACAAAGAAACAAACAAAAACTTTTGCATTTACCTAGAGATCACTGTTTGAAACTTCTGTGTAATGTAAATGTTGCAAAATATTGCATCCAGTGGCCCAACATTCATTTCTTTTAGTGTGATGTTCCTATGGGTTTAGTTCCAACTTCTCTGTGCTGCTCATCTAAGACTTAGCATGATGTAGTCCATGGAAACTAGGTATTTATTGAATAAAAATGTAACTGAAGGAATAATAAAATGTGGGTTTTGAACACGGTGTTATTGCACCTAACTAAGAAGTCGCTTTGACCTTCTTTTTCTCGTTTGTTAAGTTGTGAACAAGGGTACATTAATGATATCAATATGTGTTAGTGATATCAAAATGTCTGGTTGAGAAGAGCTGGGTCAGCACCAGGTCAGCAGGTACTGTACCTACTTTTATCTTTATTATATAATTGTACCATTTATGTAATACATTTAGACAAAGATCTTATATCAAGCAGCATGATAAGGATTTGCTGAATATTACAACAGTATTGAGAAAATACTTTACAGAAAACACAATTATTTAAACTGCCTGAAATTCATGTGGCTCTGAAGGGTATGTTATTTCAAACTGGTTTGCACAAGTTCATGATATTTTTCTGTATTTCGTAGGCTACCTTCAGATTCTGGAAACAGCAGTTCATTTTAAGGAGCAGTGACTAATCTGAAATGTCTGTATCTTTCTGAGTTTAAGGAGGAGAATTACCAAATGTAAATATTGTTGTTGTTCCATAAATGGATATTTCATTTCCAAAGCATGTTCATTACTATTATGTAGATATGCTAAGCTATTTCTTTTTTTTTTTTTTAATCAAATGAACCATTTATGAGCCACGGTTTAAATACTAATGGCCAAGAGGTATTCTGACACTTTTTCGTAAAAAAAAGATACAAATAATGTCTTTTCAAATATCAGGAATTACCCCTCAGTGGCTACAAGTAACCTCATCCTAAATTATCAGACTATCAGAGAAATATAATATTTTGGAAATGTTTAGAAGTGTAAAAAGCAAACATAGAGGGTGAATACATCAATGAAATTCTTAGTTATTTCACATGCACTGGTGTGTGCTCTTTCACTATCAAAGCCACATGAATCTGGTTCTTTGCAGAGAATATTTTTGAACATAAACTGAGTTATGATGTAGTTCCAAGGCTAAAGTTTTAGTGAATTTTCATGTATCTTAACGTAGCTTAGTAATTCTTAGCAATTGTATTTAAAAAGATGCAAGAAATTTCATAATTTGAAATGTAGAAATAGGGAGATTTCTAAACCTGACCCAGGACTCCTTGAGTCAGCTAGAGCTCTTTGTTCTCAGTGGGATTTGGTACTGGAGAGCTCTGTGGGATGTGTCAGGGGAGATACTGCTGTATGAACTGTCTGTAGATACCTCTGTGTTCTTGCAGAGTTGCAGCATGAGATTTTTTTTGACTGTTTGGAATGTGTTTCTGGGTCCTGAGGTGCTTTAGGGAAGTCTTCCAGCAATGCTTCCTTGCACAGATGGGATGTACAGTGGTAAAGTTTACTCAGATTCTGAGAATACCCTCACAAGAACTTAACATTAATGGCTGTCTGAAGAAACTTACCATCTTGGTGAATTACCATATCCAAGGAACCTTTTTAAATGTCAGTCTAAAGTTCTTGGATCATGTTCTATTTTTTAATTAGTCCACTGATCCATCTTCCCTTGCAGTAATCTTTATAGACCATGATCAATCACTTGCTAGTTTTTATTCAGTAGGATAAATTAAATGCATTATAAAACCCTTGCAAGATAGGTAGGTTAGGATAACTCCTAAAGCTGTAGTGTCACACGTGCTATGAGTTCTAGGTGGCTGCTATCACAGAGCTTTAACAGCATATAGCTGTTTCCAGGAATTTTTTAGTATAAATTCTATATAGAAAGGATGGGAAGAAGCTGAAATGGTACAGAGATTGTAATGGTTGTGTATACTGTGGTGCTGGTATGGAAAACCCATGCATAGTTCTGTGTATACAAATCTTGCTTGTATCTGCCATCACCTCAGTGCTTCGGCACATCAGGAGGTGAAATTATCCAGGCTGTTTTTCTGTAAGAAGTGCTGAAAGACAGAGACATTATTTTAGTTTTGACTAGTAGTGATTGAGGAAGTAGTTCTGAAAGTACTGGTGAGACAGTCGTAGAGCCAACCTCACAAATTGTTCTAGAAACATTTCTGAAATTGACTCAAGTTTCTTGGGACTGGCTTTAGGTGCTGTTCCAGTGCCAGTTCCAGAAATATTTCTAGTCCTATCTGCTGAAACGTAGTTCATTGCACATAGCTGCAAATGCTTGTGTGTTTGTGTTGCAGAGCACTGATAGAAAACTGTTTATTTGCTGCTCTTGGAAGTCTGTAGGCTCCAAGAGGACTTCCAGAGCAGTGGTAGTTTCCCAATATGACTTTAAAACAGCTTTCTAAACTATCCTTGGTAGTGACAAGCAGCAAAGTGAGCTTTGTTCAGGTTTTTCACCCAAAGGACAGCGACAAACTTTTTGAAGGTTAGTCAGTATGGTGCAATAACACCTTGCCTTACACCATTACTAATATAGGGGAAGATGTGAAGTTTTAATTAAAAGGGTCTTCTGTAATAAGTTTTAGAATAGAAACCTGAGTGTTACATCCATTTTAGAGACCTTTTCAGGAAACACCTGACTAACTAAGTGAGCATTACTGGACAGGACTTGCAGCTGCCACATCCTTAGAACTGCAAAGGACAAACATGTTTGTGTTCTATTACTACCAACCTTACAATTTGGAAGTGACAGAAGCTTTGCCTTGGACCGAATCTTCACGTTCATGTTTCATAAAGGATCATCTCTTACAGACTGCTGGAAAACAGTAAATTGCACAAAAGCCTCTTTAGATTTAGATATTATTTCACTACAGAAATCATAACTGAAAACCATTTTCATTTCTGTTTCAAGCAAATGCCCTCTCTGTGCCAGCCTCATGAAATAAGTATGAAGGTAACAGTATGCCCCATATATTTAGGAACATTGGAAGCAGTGTTTGCCTCATGTCCACAAGCCAATTGCCTGTAGCTTTTGATGTTTAGAGATGGAACATTCATTGCAGCCTTTTTTACAATGAGTCTGTTCTGGTTCATGTGAAAATCAACATCCTTTTTTGTGTTGCTGCCTGACAGGATGCTACAATACTATTAGCATTTGCAAAGGGTTTGCTCTGTCTAATAGTGCAACCCCCAGATCACAGGCTGCTCAGTTTGTGTTTCTCTATTATGTGAAAGACACAAAGAAGCTGAAGGCTGGCAAAGGCCTGTCAAATCTTGTAATGTAGCGAGCGACCCCAGAGCTTCATTCCGCTTTATATCATTCCTTGTTCCCCATCCCACCCCTCTCCTTGAATGGGCTCTGAGGTAGGTAAATGAATTCAGTGGTATGGTAGGCGGATGATTCCTTTCTGACCTTGTTCCTGTACCATTTGTTTCCAGGCTTGTTGGAGGGAAAAGGACATATCTGAACCTTTTGTTTCAAATAATTTTCTCGCAGGTTGGGGAGTTAATGCAGACCTTGTCTGAACTCACCCGAGCGGAAAGTGCTCTGGGTACAAGCCTTGACACGCTTGGTCCCTTGGAGTTGCCAGATTAAAGGAGAAGGCAATGAATTGGAATTCTTTCACATTTGGCATTGCTTAAACACCTGGACACCTTTTTTTTCCCCCCAGTATGCACGTGTTTATATCCTCTGTCGTGCCTTGGAACATCTGTCTTAAGAGCAGTCAAGAAGCAAACAAAGAATGACCTTTGAACAGCCCAGTGTTATGTGTTTCATTTGGGCAGGAGGTGAGGCTGAGGCAAAAGCTGACTACAGCACACACCAAACACCAGTGGCTTTTAAAGGAGTATTTCAGACTGATGTCTGAAATTAGCACAGCACTACTTGAAGAGAGTCAGATTTATTTTAGGGATTGATCTTGGATCATGTCTTTGATGGTAAGGAAGGCAAAGCTTTCCTGCATGCCAGGACTGAATCTTGGGAGCAATGACACTTTTTACACCAGAGTTGTCTGAGCTCCGCATCCTTGAAGATATTTTGTAGAAAGAAGACCAGAGGAATGTGACCAGTAGCAAAACATGAGGTGTGAATACCACTACAGCTGTCCTGCAGAGTCATAGATTTGCCCTCTGCACTGTTGGTGCCGTGAGGTTTGGAGGACTGTTCATACCTCCTGAGTAATGGATTCCAAAGGTCTCGAACAGAGCACAAGTTATAGAATCATAGTCTCTGCTGAGTTGGAAGGGACCCACAAGGATCATTGCAGTACAGCTTCTGGCCCTGCAAAAACAGTGCTCTCTCCAAGTGTTCACTGTACACAGTAAGTTTGCCATGCCTGAAGTGTCCAGTTCAAGTTTCCCTCTGCCTCACAAAGCTGGTGAAAGGCCTTTTATCATTTGAGCCCATCACTTTGTGGTGCAGTATCCTTCCTAAAGGCTCCACAAGCCAAAACAGACATTGGGACAAATCTGTAAGAACATCAGGCCTCAGAGTTGATACCAAAGCCACAGGCACAAAGGGGATGAATGAGGATGGTCATACCCCATGTTGCCTTAAAAAATGTAGATACTAATGATTTTCTGTTGGTAGACTGTAGCTTGAAAGTGCAAGCATAAGGGATGTTACCTATCACATTGATGCTTATGCATATTAACATATTTTCTGCATACAGTTATATATAATAATGATGTGTTATGGAGTAAGTAGTATTAAGCTTGAAAAGCAAACATCCACATCCTGCACAGATTTGTGGCATCCCCAGAACAAACTCTGCTCATGCTTCCTTTGTGGTTCCTGTGTTGTGTTTGTATATCTCAGGGGGATGAAGAGTTCATCTAACAGCTGTAATCTCAAACCCACCTAAACTGAAAGTTATTTGCATGTGCAAACTATTTTGTAATTTGGGACTAATTATGGACTAAATTTTTTATCCAAATGGATAAAAGCTTTTCTGCCCCACTTCCTGGATTCCTTGCTAAAATACTTAATGCTTTCACAAGATTCCAGTATTGCAAATGTATAGCTTTTTGTAGACCTTCCTTACTATCTCTTGTCTTATAAGCAAGACCAGCAGGAATATCATCTGTATAAGGCCCTTCAAGAATACATAATTTAGAATAACTAATTTACCAGGAAGACAATGTTATCCCTTTTGTTCCTATTGTAACTCTGCTCTCACCAATGGTCAGAAAATTAGTTTTTATCTGGAAGTTCTGCTCAATTAGATCTTTTTGCAAGAAAGCATTTTTTAAGCTATTAAAAGTCTCTTTTATGATCCAAGACTTGTTACCACTGGAAACTATTGCTATAAGGAGAATAAGAGCTTCCCTTTTAAAAAGTCCTTTTTTCTCTCCTGTCAGTTTATGCCAGTCCCTTCAGCTGGGGGAAATAACACATCCCTTGTCAGAAAAAGAAAATAATTTTCCACTGCCTAGTGCCTGAAAATTGGAATTCCATAAAGTTTATGGAAGTACAGCTAGCCATAGGTTATCTGGCGAGGTTCATTTCTGGACTCTGCTTTGTTGGATGTTTTTGCACACCCTGTTTGCTTTCCCTGCCAGCACAACCTCCTTCCCTGTACTTTTCTCCCTATGGGCATGAAAATTACACCCTCACCAGGTGACATTCCCTGGCCTGTGAGGTGCTGAATGTCAGATCAGATGCTTGCAATAATCTCTCTTGAAAATATATGGTAAAGTTTTCCTGTCTACTACTGCTCATGTCCCTTTTCAGTTTTATTTTTAATGCCTTGGTTTTAGCTACAGGCATGTATCACATTTTATAAATATACCTGTATCTCAACATTTATATTACATATGCGTAATTGTGGGAGAAAAAACCGTGCTGAGTGCCTCAGAAATCGTGACTTGCTGACTGATCTCTGCCTAGCCCAAACCAGAATTTATCTAATCCAGTCTGAAAGATGAATGCCACTAGTAGATGAGTAACAGAGAAGAAACACTGGAGAGTGGTTCATGGCAAGAGGTTGTTTTCATATGGAAACAAGGGAATATTATAGCACTTGCTGAAGCTTAGAGCAACTCCCAGATCCTCACTGAAATCAGGCTCTGTGATGAAAAGGCCTGTAGCCTGTTGGGCCAAGAGATGGGGATTATGAGAATATTCATGACTCCTGAGAATCAGCAGGTGAGACCTAATGCACACTATTGCCCCTCACCCCTTTCCCCAGCTCATCCTTTTGGTAAACAGTACATAAAGGCTGAGTTCCCAGAGTGACTGAACTCAGTTCCTGATCCTTTTTTTTCTCCTCTTTTTTTCACCTCCATTCTTTATAAAAAAGATTGCAGTGGTTTTGCCACTTGTCCCAAGCAGAAGCACGGAATCTCCTTTTCATTTCTAAAAAGCAACTGTGTGGCCAAACCAGAAGTCTTGTGACATTACTTAAGAAAGCAGAATGGTATCTTAGCATCCAAGGCCTCTTTTAAAACTTAGTGAAAAGCCTTTCTGAGAGCTTGGATAAGCTGGAGAGGAATCTCTGTGACATATGTGCATTGTCTTAGAAAAGCATGGGTTGGAGCCAACTGTGGGCCTCTGCCTTTAATATACTGGGTATTTGTCATGCTTGTTTTGGTGTGCTTGCTAGTCAGTAAACACCCTGGTGTAGAGTCCATGAGTTGGAAGAAGCTGCAGTATGGGATTGATGCAGGACGCTGTTCCAGGCCAGTGAGTGGCAGGGGATGCTCTGAGAAAGGGAGATTCCTTGGGCAAGATTGGCAGAAGTATTTTGCCAGCTTGTCTCCAGTGCAGCACAAGGGCATATTGTACAGCAGACTGCATCAATCGAGGTTTTGTAAAATTGTCTCACTGTGATGTAGGTGGAGAGGGATTCTCACAAATGCTGATCCTGTCCTGATTCTGACAGCTTTTACCTGCAGGCATGAAGCTGCATGCTCAGCTCGGTGGGGTAGGGAAGATTGTCAGGTATTTAGCTGAAGTCTAAGTGTTGTCATCCCTTTGAAGCCTGAAACAGTGCCTGCAGTAAACTGAGGAGACCATGCTAGATCTTTGCTCCGACTAAGTGTTGTTGCTTGCTTTTTCTCTGCAGGAATGTGTCGGCCCATTCTGCTGGTTGTGACTCTCTTGTACAAGGATTGCAGCTGTAGATTGGTGATTTGGCAGTGGGAGGTGTTGCAGAGAATGCAAGCACAGGACATTTATGTTGCTGTCAGCCTCAGGCCTGTGCCACTTTTCCAGGACTGGGAGAAACTGGAGTGCTAATCCTCCCTATATGTTCCCTGGTATATGAGAAGGGCAGGCACTTTTCCAGGCCCATCAGCCTTCCCAGCACAGATAGATAGTCAGCTCAAGCCTTTCTGGCTGTGCTGAGGCAGGTGATTGCAGAATAATGGTTTGGTAAAAATGTACCCTCATGCCAACATTTGCTGTAGCCTGATGCTTGCAGGACATCTGTCCATGAAGCCAGAGTGATTATTCTGCATTAAGGAAAAGGTAACATCTTTTTAAAGGGTTTTAGCCTTTCCAGGATGGATGGCTACATAATTTTAAATCCCTCTTGGAATTTCAGTCTGAGAAGCTGTAGTGCCTGGCTCTGACAAAACTGTTGTTACAAACTTGCATTCAAAGTGTCTCAGCATAAGGGTGTTTGTCTGTTGTGTCCCTGTGACAGCATCCAAACAATACTTCAACAGTTCTTTCTGTTAATCTGAATGTAACTAATAGCACTTAATTCTATGTCTGGAATTTTGTCCCCAACAATTGAAACTAAACTGCTGCCTGCTCAATATAGTTTTTCTAGTAACTGATGCATCTAGGTCAACAAACTGACAGGCATTGCTCATTTTACTGCTTGGCAAATATTGAACTAAAGTCTTCAGCACTGTAACACTGTTGACAATTGCAGGATAAAAGCATTGTCCTCCTTTGTTACCATGAAGTGCATCTTCACGTCTGATTCTGGCATAACACACTCGGTAAACAACACGGGATGTTGTGCTCTGGAGTCCCAAGTGTTTGCTCTGACTATATAAACTTACTGCCTGCTCTCTAAAACCAAACATCTGTCTCTGCCATGGTTACTTCAAACTGATATTGAAACAATCCACTCTCTTCCTGAAAACACTGGAGGATGACAGCATGACTGCTGTTGGAGGAGCTCTTTTCTCTTTTTGAAAGCTATCTGTACCACCCTCTCTTATTATGTTGTGGGTCTACGTTGAGGAGCCCAGACTAGGCTTCAAGAGTCTGAGAAATAATTCTTGACAGAAAAATATCACTCTGGATTGGTACAATTAGGACTAATCCCACTGGAAAGGAAATGCTATGTTGCAAGTCCACTGGCAATTCCTTCTTTTCCAGGAGAGCATGTTAGGAGAGACAAAAGACTAATCAGACAAAATGCAGCTGAAAAAATTCCATCACAAGCATCCTGTTACCTGAGCTGAGCCTCTTCCTTCTCCTTTCCAAATCAAACCTCCCCATGACTACTGTGAAGGCCCAGGGTCATCTGTGTCCCAGCACCCACAGCATCAATCCAAGGCCTCTCCCCCTGCTTTGCCATGTCTGGGGTTCACTCCTTTGCTGCTGAGAGTGACCCTGTGGATCAGGCTGGAGCCATTCAGCTGGTGTGATCCAGTGGGATGTGCCCCATAACAATGCTGTCATTCACAATGCTTTTCTCCCCTGCTACCTTTGGTCTTTTTTCACATATACAGCTTTGTTATTTGTTTCATATTTAGGTCAAGGGTGAAGATTGAACCCAATCTGCCCTTCCTTTGCTTCACATCTTGGTGAACTAGGTCACTTTGACCTAGTTTGTTTTGCATGTAAAGTGCATGGAATCTTTATTTAGACCAGTTTGTAAGCTATACTGGTAACCTGTATCATGCTGAACAGGTTTGAAAAGTGCACACGTGTAGTAACAATATTACATATGAAACATTGGCCCAAACGGTGACTGGAGGTGAATCTGCAAGAAAGAGCATTTACAGCCATTTGGATCCTGCTGCTCTAGACTGATGCCCACAGTCACAGCAGTATTAAAAAATTAATCCACAGCTTTTTATATCCTTGATGGAGACACAGATAGCAACAGCATATGCTGTTTGTTGCCTTTTTGTGTTGAACTATTGGTGCTTCCTTTTCCTTTCTGCCTCAGGAAAAAAACCAACAGCTTTGCCTTTGAGTTAATGCTGTCACATGCTAAAAAGAAATTTAAGGCCCTAGAAAAAAAGAAAGAGGCAACCATGGGTTTCAGTACCAGGTGCTGAGACAGGACAAGTCCTGTGACCATTCTGCATTTCAGACTCATCTTGGGTCACTCAGAGCTGAGGGGAATGAGAGATGGGATTGTGATTGTGCTCCCAGCAAAAGGGAGAGACAAAGCTGCACGCTTCAGGAAAATGCCACCGTAATTCTTCCCATATTAGTTCAGAGGTTCGTTGCTCATGAGGCTGGAAGCTTTTGTGGCTGATGTCAAGTGACTGCTTTTGGGTATGATTCACCTATTGTCTATAAGGCTCCTTTTACCAGAAAGCAGCTGGTGAAGCCTCTATTTCCCTTAAACAAAACTGTCTTGAACTTTCGGGGGAAAACAAGGCCTTCACTGTGCTGCCTTGACTGAAATCCCAGCCAGGAGGGAGAAGTCAGACCTGTTTCTTGCTTTTGCAAAAGCAAGTACTTTTTTTTTTTTCCCAGCAATAGCTGTGAAGTAGACAAAGGAAGCAGCCATCAGCCCTATGAGAGAGATGAGCCTGACCATCCCATAAAGCTGCAGCATTTTTGTGTCACCTGCAAGAGTGGATGGCAGAAGTGGCTGCTGTTCTGGCTGAGCCAGCCAAAGCCTGATACAGCAGAGACTGATTTCCCAGCTGCTACCCAGTTCTGGTGTCTGAGTCTTCTACAGGTTTAAAGCTCATTTTTATACAATACGCTCAGCTCATGTGATTTTTCCTTTTAGATGGCATTCATCTGTATGCACTCTGTGCTAGAAATGAGACAACTACACTTGCAGAGCCTGGCTTCCCTTCTGGAGGAAGCAGCTCCCAGAAAGGCTCAGCCAGAGCCTGGGGGCTGTTTGGGTGAAGGAAGCAGAGGGGGAAATGACAGCCTGGCACTTCAGTAAAGACAGCAGTGAGTTCATGTGGGAAGGGGAATGGCAGCCTTCTGATGAATAAGCTGGATTCTGTGTGAGGCAGCATCTTCCAGCTTCCCTCCCAGCAGGAGCTCATCAGGCCAAATACAGCTGGCAGCACTCTCCACCCTGCTGAGGCAGTGGAGATGGACTCATGACATGGAACAAACTCCCGTTCCTCTACAGATGGAAGCTGGCTCTGTATTAAACAAAGGCAAGAACATTTTATATTGCCATTTAAAATACGTGTCTATTTCTTTCACAGGTTTGGTTGTGTCTGCCTTGAAAACTGAATTTATGTGTATGACAGCCTGGGAGCTCCTTATGGACTGGTGCCAGTTTATTTACTCTGCTCCTGCAGAAACTGTTGTCTTCAAATACATTCTTCAAAATTATCTTAACCCCAAAAAGGCAAATTTTAGTTAAGAAGATATTTGAGAACTAGACTTCTAATAAATGTGAAGTCCAGTTCCTAAGTAAAGAAGCTCCAGATTCTCAGCCTTTTTAGTCTATATTCAACAGCAATAAAGAAATCAACTGGAACCAACCAACCAGCAGAAGAGATTTTATTGTGAACACTTACATGTTAGTAATGATTCTTTCAGCCACTGATAATCAGAATCTGTAATAGAAAAGAGCCAAGCAGTCTTTAAGTAGCCTCCGTCAACTCCACCTCAGAAAAAGTGGAAATATGCATAGTCAGAGTGTACAGTAAGCACTGAGCTTGGAACTTTTGGCTGCACTGATTTTTACCTGCACAGTTGATTTTAGGATGAAAATAATTCCTGAATAAGACTTAGAAATCCCTGAGTAAGACCTTTTATCTCTCAAAATGTTCATTCATGTATTGTAGGAGAGTTTTCCCAGAATTTGTCAGGTTCATTGTGCCTGATAATTTTAGAATAAATGCTAATGTGAAAATTGCATTCTGGTTTAAGGAAATACTCACTTGAGCAAAGGCTTCACTGTGACCTGAACTGAGCATTTCCTGGAGTTTGCTAACACCTGATCGTAACATTATCAGAAACACTACTCAAACTCAACAAACTACAACTCCATTCCAACATTTAGGGAGAAAAGGGTTAGCATGGAGCAGAGGAGCTGCCTTGGGCAGACAAACCTGCAGAGAGAAGAGAATGGGCAGGGTATGCCACACTGCACACTCACACAGGGCTATTCCAGGCTCAACAAAGCCCTGGAAGAAACTATTGTGCTTTAATTGTGCAAACCCACGTGGCTGATGAGAAGTACAAGGCTGGCTTTTTTGCTTGTTAGAATTCTTAAACTAGTGCTTTGCTACAGCCTTTTTCTCTGGAAATGCCTCATGGCTGAAATATGCTGTGCCTGAAATCCCCGCGTTCCAAGTCCTTCTGGAAATAGCTTTCCTGTATGTAGGGCTTAATTTGTAGCCAAGAGACAAAAGGAACACCTTGAAATCACATCAAATTAGATGATAGAGGACAGATAGGGTGTGCAAAGAATAAGTCTAAACCTTTCAGGAGAACTATGGCATAAATTCCCAAGAAAGCAAGTACATCCTTTTGTTTTCAGGAATTTTGCTAGTGTTCCAGTTTTCAGGTCCCTCAGAATGCCATTCCTGTTAGTTATGCTTTGCTCGGTCATCACTGGGACAGTGATGTGAACTTTGCTTCCAATTACTCTAATGAGAAACAAGGGCAGAACTGCCTCAGAAAAGATTGTCCCAGTCAAACACCCCCATGCAAAATTGAGGGCTTTAGGTGATAATGAAGACAGCAGGGTTAAGGAGAGGTGTAATGCTTCAGGTAAACATTTTCAAGATAACACCATTTCATTTATAATAAGCTGAAAACAGACCTGTTAGGTCCAAGATGCAGAGGTAAGGTGAGTTGTTTGCTTGGCCCGATGTCCTGGTCTGGAACTGGATCTTGGTTTTGTGTCTGTGTGGCCCTATCTGGCTGGTTGCCATCCCTTGTGGGATAGGCCTTGCAGTGAGCATTCCCAAAGGTTCATGAGGTCTTCAGTGCAGTCAAAAAATCCATTCTTGGAGCTAATGATTCCCCAAAGTCCCACCCTGGTCATCTGGGGGTGACTGGCAGCTCAGCCCCTTTCATCTTTGACTTTTTTAACCCAACTTGCAGGGTCTGGCAGAACTTTAGATCACTTTGCTTCTCGTTTGGCATTAGCCCACTTGAAGTAGGAAAGTTTATGCCTGGAAGCAGTTGGTTGAGATCTGAAAGTAGAAAATATTAACTCCAGGCATGGAGAGCTTTTAAAAGAGCAGGAATTTCATGGAAATAAAACTGTGTAGTCTATTAAGTTCCTCTCATGGAGTTTTATGAGGACAATTATTAATATTGTTGAAAACTATACTCATGAAACGTGTTAATGGGAATTGTGCTGGCTGCTGCCAGAAAAATCTGCAAGCTTTACAGCTCATTTGGAGACAGAAATATTCAGCAAAGTAGCCTACAGGGTGCAAAGGTTCGCGTGGTGCCGGCTTAGGCCAACTTAACATACGCCCTCTGTAGCCCTGGTATTGTCCAAAACCTAATGCCCATAATAAAAGAGAGGAAAATTGGACCCCAAGTGGCAAGGATTGTAAGCCCTTGGAATTCTCCTAATCAGAGATATTCAGCTATTTTTGGTTCATAATGTTTAGTCAAATAGCAACAATGATTTTTCTTCTTTTTTTCAACTCAGCTGCACGGTGTGTTGGAGGGGGTCTCCATGGCCTGTGACCTTGCCTTTATCTGTCAGTCTGTCACCACTGGTCTTCAAAGTGCAGCTTAAAGGATCTGAGGCTTCTGTGTGGCCTTGATGTGATCTGCTTTCCTGGTAAAGTTTTTCATTAGCGGGTGCTTTTTTAAGCTGGTTGGAACTTGCTTTGCTTGCTCTGTGGGATGTTTCTGGCTTGGGGGCTCTCCTGACCCCCACAACCAGGTTTAATAACCCTGCACGGCCTGTATGTGCAAGCATTGTGTGTATGGTGGATGCTGCTTCTGCACAGTGGATGCTGCCTCCTGCCTCATTGATCAGGCTCCTTCTTTTCTCCTCCTGCCTCTGAAATCTCCATCAAAGACTCTCAAAACAAGAAATATTTTTTGAAGTACAGTTGGTTAGATACAGTAACTGAGCAACAAGCCCATCCATCTGCACAGTGCTTACCCACCTGCTAAGGGCACTGCCCTTCATCCAGCCCAGATCCTTACTGCTGCTGTGCCAGCCACGCATTTCTTTCCCTCTGAATCTTAGGGAGAGAAGGTACCTAACAAAAGAGCAGTCCTGCTGCATCAGAGCACTGGTCTGGGTAGTCCAGTATCCTGTCTCCAACTTTAGCCAGCAGCACATGCCTGGGGTAGAGTGAAAAACAGGACAAGTGTGCATGATACTCCTGGTTAGGAGCCTGTTGAGCCAGAGCTGTTGTCTTTGTGCTCAATATAACTTAACAAAGGACAAAAAATATTCTGGGGACATGTGGTTCACTTGTGTGATCCCTGCATTTGGGTGGGTTTTTGTGGACAGCTGGATGCAATTATTGATGATGCTAAAAGACCTGTCTCGGTCACCAAAGGAAGATTATTTATACATCCATGGCTGGAGCAAAGGTGTTGGGTGACCCTGTGCAAAATGAGTGGAAGGGCTGAGTGTAAAACAACTTTGCCATGGCTGTGGCTGGCTCTGAGTGGCACTGACCTGTCACTGCCATGGGAGGGGGCTGACTGGCTCCTCTCAGAGGAACAGGGTGTTCTTGCAAAGATGCCTTCTCACGGCAGCACAGCCAGCCCTGAGCGTTTTGCCCATCAATAAACAGGTGGGGCAGCAGCACTGATCAGCTGGTGCCCTTGCTCAGCAGGTTCTGCAGACATTTGACTTCAGCTTCTCTGCTCAGGCTGCATTTGGTCTCAGCCAGCTGGGGACCCATGGAGCACTTCTGGAGAAGTCCAGACTGGTCACTGAGCACTGGTGTGGGGAGATGCAGCCCCTGCCTGTGCAGGCTGGGCCCCTTTTCTGCAGAGCTGGCCATCGACATGCAGCAGCTCTGCTCCCCCACTTCCAGCAGGAGGGTCTGACAAACACCAAATCCAAGAGATGGGAAGAAGGATTCCTCCAAAATGTTTGGCTTGCTGAAGTGCAGTCTGTAAGGGGCAGGCCAGAGCAATTACCAGCGTGCACAAGATGCCTGCTATGTTGCTTGGAGTGTTTTTCTTTACTACGTGTCAATACAAACCTAGAGCCATTTTTCAGAGTTTGCCAATGGCTATAATTGAAAAGGCATGAATTGCCCTCAAGAGATTCCCCACTGCTCTGCATTATTATCTGCTGGATGGCAGCTCTATAGGCCATGTATCATTTTTTTCAAATAACCAGTTAATTACTAAATAAAACAACCTAGCTTTCAAGCTGATTAGCCTAGATTAATGACCAGCAGCATGTTTCACTCTCCTCAACAATTTATCATGGAAAAGAACTATGTCTTTAATGATTTAGGTACCTGGTCTATTGAGGCTTGCTCCAATCTGTACAGCCTCCAATTTGATTTAATTGCTCTTCTTAGTTTGTGACCTGGAAAAAACCAAGTGACAGCTCCCATTAGTGAAGCCCAGCTTGCAACTTGCTTACAGTGTTACAAAGGCTCACTGGGTGTCTTTCTCTGCTGACTTCATTAAGAAGATATATAGAGGTCAAGTGTCACTTTGGCACAGAACAAGTACTATGCCGTTTATCAGCTGAAACAGGTTGAATCAACCTGTGTTTTTTATTTAAGTTTATATTCATTCTTCTCCCCCTCTTACTGTTTTTAAAAGACGTTTTTAGAAGCTCCTTGTTTTGTTTAAGCTAAGATTGAATTTACAGACTGGCCTTAAAGGCATTAATTGCAGTTCATTTATTGTTACTTTGGCATGGAAACTTTGGCATTGCACTCCTCTACAGTTATTCAATAAAAGATCTTTTGTTATAAGGGCTTATTCAGGGCCCTTGAGTTTGCTTCCTAATTAATATTAGACTTCCTCACAGTTGTGCTCTGGAGTACAAATGCTCACTTCCCAAGGATGTTGCTGCAAAGGCACATTGAATGTGTCTTTAAGTGCATCCTGAATTACTGACTTATTATTGGGCAAATCTCCGAAGTCTTCACTTAGCCAAAACTCCCACTTAAGACAATGGGCCCATGGGAGTTGTCTGGTCATTAACTGAGCTCCAGCAGTTGTCTGGCACTCAGTGCACTGAGTCATGGTCACTGCCCCTGAGAGTTTACCATCTACCCTAGAGACTCAACAAGGCTGAGAAGATAATGAGGCAGCACGAGCTGGAGCTGGGCTCCCAGAGCTGGCATTGCACTGGGGACTCAAGGTGTTTGTGAGGGCAGAGGAGCCACTGATAGCACCCCTGGTCACTGCTGTGCTGTGAAAGGCAGATTTCAGTGTGAGCTATGGCTAACCTGCTCTTTCATGGTGCTTTTCAGCAGGGAAGCCAAAACAGACCAAGTCCCTTCTATGTCCTCTCTTTCTAAGGAGATTTGTGGCCCTCTTGGACTGGGAGCTGCTGCCTGCTGAAAGGGGCTGCTTTGCACTGTCCTGTTCCAGGATTTTCCTGCCTGAGGGAAGGTTGCTGTCTGGCTGACCTTCTCTAAGATTTTATATCCCTGAGGTTCAATTGCCTGGTGGCAAGGTCAGAACAAGACCATCACAAACTGTGGATAAATGCGTGTGTGGAACCAGCCAGTCCCTAACTGCAGCTCCCTGAGCCTGGCTGTGCAAGTCCCTGGGCAGTGATGTGGAGAAAGCTCTCCTGCAAGGAACAGAGGTGGCCACTGTGTCAGTATCACTGGGACAATGGCAGGAGCACATCCTGCCCCTAACAGGCTCACTCTGTGCTGCTGGTTACACACCAGGGCCAAGGAGAGAAACCTAGAGAAAGAAGATGCTCTGGTGGGCTGTTGAGGTGGAGAAGGGTTTGGAGAGAGCAGGAGCTGTGGATTGTGCCTAAGGAAACTACAGCAAGGTGGGGAAGTGCTAAGTCTTTTCACAGATGAATTGTTACCTTACTGGGAGGGGTAAGCAGGCTCACACAGAACCCAACTTCTTTTTTTTTTTATCTATCAGGAGCAAGGCAGGTCTAAGAGGGGATGGCTGTGACTTCCTGACATATTCTCAGGGATGTCTGACAAACCCAAAATTTTTGTTCCTTCCTTTCCACAGACAAATGTTACTGCTAATCCTTTTTGCAAGAAAGCAGTGTCTCAGGGAAAGGTTGATGGGCCTGACTGGTACCAGCATGAGTTTTATTATCAGTGTCCCAAACCTATGTTGAATGTGCTGCAAAGATTCCTGTCAAGCCTGCTAGAAAGCTCTAAAAGTCCAGAGACCACCTTTGATCTACCCTCAGTATAAGCCTTATTACTGCCCACGTGCCCTCAGTGCTGTTCTGCATGAACACTGAGCTCTCATTTTACCATTGCTGGAGAGGAGCCTCTAAAAACCCCTCACAAAGAAATGCAAGATTAATTTCATTGCATATAGTCCTTGCTACTACTCTTGACAAAGAATGCAGTACTAGGTACTAAGAACAACAAGGGAAGAGCAGGGTGTAGCAGAATAACTCCCTGCAGTCAGCCTTGGAGCTGCTTTTGTGCCATGGATAGGCACATGCATGCATCTCCTTATCCCATGGCTGGATTACTCCAAGTATGGAATTCAATGTAGTTGAGCAATTCAGGGTTACTGGTTTATTTGCCAAGGTTGTACAGGAAATATCAAAAAAATTTCCAAGTTTTTCACCAATTTTCAGTCCTGCAGATAGACACCACTGTGTTCTTATGGTGTGCCCCAGTACAGATGTGTTCCGGCAGCAAGTCCTTGTGGGTGCAGGAACCCCTAAAGCACTCCTCCTTCCACAGGGCTGTGAGCAGGGCTGGGACCTGGACGAGAGCTGCTGGTGGCATTCACAGAGCACAGCAGCTCGTGGCTCTGTCAGATCTGGGTCTGTCTTAATCACTTTGCAAGGGTCAGGAAGCTCCATCCCCCTGACCCCTTCCTTCACCCAGCCCCCTGCTGCTCGAGCCACTTGATCAGAGCGTGAGCCCAGCTGTGAGTGAATGTGGGCAGGTGTAAAGCCCCTTCCTAATCCCCTGGCCATGCACCTGGGCTCCCGTGGTACACTTTGAACACGTGCCTCAGATCTTCATTTCGGGACATAAGAACTGCTTCTCCTCTGAGCATGTCTCATGCATGCTTTTTGGCTTTTCCTAAAGCAGCCTAAAAATCTCCTAATCCTCCCTTTCTGCTGCATATTTCCTGCTGGTTGCACTTTTGAGCCCTGGTGCACATTTTGTCACGAGAGAAGGTGTGTGTTTGGTCGTGCAGTGACCGTAGCTGCTGCCAGCTGACAGCAGAGGTGTGACAGAGCCAGTGCTGGTCCCAGCTGCTGCTGTCTGCAGCACTTGGGTGTGAGGATCCACACAAGGGATGCCTGAGGGCAACAACTCACCTCTGCTGGCTGCAAGCATCTCTGTACTGCCAAGCAGTACAAACCTCTCAAGGGAGAAAGGAAGGGGAGGTCTCTCCCCTTTCAAACTCTCTCCTGTTACTAATGGGGACAGGTCACAGCCATGGGAATAAGGCACGAGGCACTGATTCATTGAGCATTTTCTTGTAATGCTGTAGATCTTCATTAATGTTCCCACTTGTGCTTTCTGCTGTTCCCAGTGGGGCCACTTAATGACATAAAGAGCTTAACAAGGAGAAGCTGTGGTCACAGCTGAGGAGAAGGGTCTGGTTTGCTGTTGCCAAGGGTTGTGCTGTTTATCACATGCAGCTTCAGCCTCTAAATATTTCTTACCATTGGGACTGAGAGAATCATTTTGCAGAGGATGTTATCCAGTAAATCTGGCAGGGCAGAAACAAGAGACCAAGAAGGGAGCCTCTCTTGTGACAGTACTGGTCTCTGAAAGCTTTTGGCAGGTATCTGGAGAGGGCTGTTCCTGTCATAAACGGGGATTAGGTATTGGCCATGGGTATCAGGTCTTATGAGCCATGCAGTGGGGTTTTCTACTGCTGTGTTTTCTTATGTGTTCCACTATCTTTCCTTGGGGAATCCCACAGCTCCAGGCAAGAAGCTTCACAGAATCTGCTGGGTTGGAAGGATCCCCTGTGTGTCCCTGCACCCAGGCTGTGCCATGCAGAGCCCATCACTTTCCCCTGCTGACCTGCACGTGGTTGGTGGTTGCCCAGCCCTCTGGCTTGTTGAGGTCTCTCTGCAGGGCTCCCAGCCTTTGGGGGAGTCAATAGCTCCTCCCAGTTTTGTATTGTCTGTGAGCTTGTTCAGTCTCCCTCCCAGGGCTGTGTCCAAGTCATTTATGAGGATGTTGAAGAGCACATCAGCTTGCTGATGCTGGGCCCAGTGCTGTGGAGCTGGGAAAGCCCAGAGCTCTGGGAAGGAGGAGCAAGCAGAGTGAGGAATCTGGTGTATCTGTGAGAGAAAGGAGCCACAGGGAAGGGAAGGCACCTCTGCAGGATGTTCCTAGTGAAACCATCAGGTGCAAATATACTGCAATTTATCTTTTCTACTTGTTGAAGCCATACCAAAGTACATATTACTGGCAAGAATACTTGAAATGTAACTGTACAAATGTGTCTTAGAAGTAGACTTCCCCTTATTTATCTCAACTGCCTTAGCTCCTGCCTTCCCAGCACTTAATGCATTTGCTAAGCATTAATCTTCCCAGTGGTATTTCAGCTGGACAAGTTTACTTTGCAGCTGGAGTTTGGACAGGCAGATTAGACTCAAATAAGTTATGATAGTTCCAGATCTAGAAGTCTTTACTTCAATTGGAGAAAGCTGTGTGAGGCCACAGCTCAGCTGGACACTTCAGGGTCTTTCCTCCAGCTGTCCACCCAAAGCCCCCACTGGGAGAGCTTGTTGAGCCTTTGCCATTATTTGGGATACCTTCACTAAGATATTGGTGTGCAGGAGGACAAATCTGCAGCCAGGGGAGCCACGGGGTGCTGAGAATTTGTTAAACCCAGCTACAAACCCAGTTTTCATCTTGGTGTGAATTGATACTCAACATTTATTGCAGAGCAGGTGTTAATGGAAGGTCACCTAAGGCTTCTCTGCAGCATAATTGTGGGGCTATTTCAAGCTTTCTCATCTGGTTTTAATGCAGATTAGTGTCATAAATTGTCAAGAATCATGAAGTAAGAGTGTCTGCAATGCTGCTGGATCACCTGTCTTCCAAAATTGCTCCTTGCATACTAAATTTAGAAATTCATCACCTGAGATCCAAGCTTCCAAGCATTTGGAATGCTTTCCGACATGGAAAGCATTACCAGAGGCTAAAGACTGGATCCTGCCACAAGCATAAAAAGCATGCAGATGGAGCTGCTGCTGGCTCTGCAGTGGATAACCCTGCAAGGGCTGATTTTCCCCAAATGACACTGCTTCTCATGCTTGTTCCCATTAGTCACCCCGTCTCCGCTCTCAGCCTCAAATCTCTGTAAGCACAAACTGGGGCATTGTGCTCATCCAGTTTGGGGCGTAACTAAATTCTCATTCATTTCTACCCCACATAGAGCAGACCTGTCTCTGTGATTTGAGTTAAAGGATCTTTGGCAAGATTGACATCAGATAACTTTTGTACCCTGGGATTTGCTGTGAGCACCAGAAAAGCTCTCCCCACAGCAGCAGGCTGGTGATTTACATTGCTGACAGGCGTGTGTGTTGCAGCACTTCACACCATCCCTCTGCTCCATCCCTTCTGTGCTGGGCATCCTCTGGTTTCTCTCCTTCCACTCAGGTTGCTGTGCTCTTGTTGCTTAAATAAGTTTTACTGCAAGGAACAAAAATAAGTGTAGGGGAATTGTTTTTAAAACCAAGACTAACCCCTAGACTTGGTGGTGTGCCTAAAACAGGGATTCCCTTTGCTGGGGAAACCATAACTTTTCTGGGTTGGTGTTGCTATAGAGATGGTGTCCGATCTCTCTCTGTTAATATTGCCCCTTTGGAAGGGCCCTGAATAGGCACTGAGGTAGGTAAATTTATGCAGTGACACCGAGCGGGTGATTTTATTCTGACAAATTCCTGCAACGTTTGTTTCCAGGCTTGTCTGAGGGCTGGGACGCAGTGTTGGGCTTTTTGTCCCACGTGCTGCCCTCACGGGGACGGAGTTAATGGAAGCCTTGTTCAGAGCCGCTGGGGCAGAAATTTTTTTGCTGAGAGAGACAAAAGCTGAACGGGCCACCTCAGAGGTTGCTTTGGGAAGGCTGTGTCTTGTGGGCTCTCAAAGGAAACGGGAGATAACGCTTGGCCCAGGAGCCTCATGGAGTATTTGCAAGCACCCTCCTCTCTGCCCCGCTGCCTTGTGCTTCCACATCTGCCTCCTGCAGCATCTTTCCTAGGGTGGCAGGGAGGGGGCTTCTCCAGAAAACACTAATTAGAGTTGTTTTCTCACAGCCTGGCAAGAGAATAATTACCAGCATTGTGAGGCATGGCCCAGAGCTGCTGTTGGAGTGGGATGGGGCCAGCAGTGGAAAGCAGCAACAGGAAAGGGCACAACATGGCTGTACCTGACTGTGGACCTGTGCAGGCTGGTCCCAGCACAACAGGGCTGTTTGGGTCCCCGTTCCTGCTCAGTTGTCACTGTACCAGCCAATGCAACAGGGAGTTGAGCTGGGACTGAAAAAGCACCATTTAGGCTGCCAGCACCAAAGCTGCGTGTCAGCAGCTCCCGGTGGTTTGGTTTGAGGATCTGGATGTTTGAGTATTTTCTAAGTACTCATGTATTCTCAGGAGGACTCCGGCTCCTGGAGTCACTTGGTTATGGCAGACCATCAGCTGCACTTCATGGAAAAAATTGTATGGGTCCAGGAAACTTTGCAGACCATGAAAGCTCTGAGGTGAGCACTGAAGGTAGCCTGGGATCACACCATGCAGAGACAGGATCTCACTGACCTCCTCCTACCCAGGGCAAGCTCAAGACCCAGATTCAGCATCACCTCACCCTGGGGCTGGGAGCACAGCACACAAGGGGCAACAGAGCATCTGAATAATCCTCAAGGATAGTGGCCAGTTGTGCTGGTGCAGAAAACTTCCAAGACAGGGCTGGATAAAGCACTTAAGACTGGAGTCAGGCTGGTAGTGCTCCATGGCTCCTGCTGTGCTCTCTGGGGATAGCAACATTTCAGAAAAAGGGAAATGCACTCAGCATAAATTTATCAAAGAGCACAGGATCTTTAGAACTAAGAAAAGCTTTATCATTAAAATATGGCCTTTCGATTCTGCCAATTTATAAGGGGGGAAATAATTTCTAATTAATAAATTATTGAATTTCATCTGTTTCTGCTATTTAAGTGTCCAAGTTTTTCAGATGTACTTTGTAATTTTTTGGCATTATTTGATGGCCTGCCTGGAATGGACAGTGTTTTGTGGTGAGTGGAATCTGAAATAACTGTTTTTTCTAAATTCTGCTCTTTAGCCATAAATGATCATATCACTATTCCTCTTACTGGAACTGAGTGACTCTTATAGTACAAATAACCAGATCAATCCAACTGGGTGTTGGCATTTTTGATGCAACATATTTGAGTATTATGTCAGTTGCAATATTGGTGCAGAGATTATTAATAAAAGGTAGCCCATGGGCTCTGATCAGTAGGAGGCTCCAGGCTGCTTGTTGTCTTGGGTTTGGGGGTTTTTGTGTGTGTGCGGGGGGGGTGTTTTGGTTTTTTTGGTTGGTTTGGTTTTGTTTTGCTTTCCGAGAATAATTTTTCTTTTGTTTCTTCCTTTTCTCCCATGCAAAGCTGCCATTTCAGAGCTGCTTTTTTACAGAGAAAGGTAGTAGGCCTTCAGAAAGATGAAGAACTAGAAAAACTAGTTGCATTCACACAGAAAATGAGGGTTAGCTCCATATGACATGAGGATGCTTAGACATTGGCTGGAGTGTACAAGATGCTTTTAGGCCTGTCAGGAAGAGCAGCACTATGGAGGCATAAAGCAAGGCTCTCATTAGGATGTCTGTGTGTGGAGCAAGCAGGATCCTTGATATAAATTTCATAGGAGCAAGCTGCAAAAGAGTAAAGGGGAATGTGTGCCTGTGTATTTGTAGTGGGTGCTGGTGCAGAGCAGGGAACAAAGGCCTCTCAAGTGTCAGCTAATCTGTCCCTTGGGCTGCAGGTCCCAAACCAAGCCCTGGTGTCTGAGCTGTGCTGTGCATTCACGTGAACTGTGCCGCTGAGCTCACGGACGAGGCTCACGTGCAGAGGCTTTTGCAGAACAGAGACCCTAATCCCAGGAGGTTTGTCGGGGTTACCAAGGACTTTTCCCAAGTTACGTGCCTGCTTTAGTGGCCACGCAGGGTTCCTGCTACCTTGAGCCCAGCTGAGAGTTGAGGGCTGTTGCTTACTTGCTCCTTTTGTTTTAATAAAGAGGTTCATTCCCCCAGACACACATGGGCACCTGCCATTTGCCCTCCTGGTGGCCCACAGGGGGCTGCAGGGCTCTGCTTCTGCTGGCTCAGTGCAGGATGCCTTTGTAATGCAAACCGAGCAGGGTTACAGCTCCAGCCCGGATCATTCACAGCCATATAGCTAAGCAAGAAACCACTCTCAATAGCACTCAGCAGCATTTCCAGCTCCTGTAAATACTCCTCAAAGCCACACAGCGCTCTTATGAAGAAAGTCTGGCTGGATGGCTTGGGGATACTGTGCTTTAGGGATGATATACCATTCCACAGCCTCAAAGGTTAAAAAAAAAAAAAGGCTTCTAATATAACACTGCCATTTAAGAGAAATCAGAACTGAAAAGCAGCTGTCAAACTTTAATTTCCTGGCTAATGAATGACCATGAATCCATTCTTTAATGATTCTTGACCCTAGAAACAAAATGTATTAGCACTTTCAGATTTTGCACAGTAGTGCTAAATGGGGCATGTAATGTACTAATTTAGTGCCTCTTTAGCATAATCACAACCTACATGCACAGCTACATTTCCTTGCCAGGCAGCTTTCACAAGACCTGCAAAGAACTTACTAGGGTGTTTCACCCTATTATTCATTTCACTGATGCTTGAGAATCAATATATGTGGTTTTTCCCCCTATCCTGTCTTTCTCCACAAAAAAGCATAAAATCATCCATTGATCTTCATGGGGTGATTGAGATGCCAAGAAATCTGTGCTTTTCTCTACCTGCAATGAGGCAAGATACCTGGTTTTACTGTGTTTATCTTGTGAATCTAAAAGCCCAGAAAAATGTTGCATTTGGATATAAATCCTACTTTGCTGGAGAAATACAGGGTCAGACTGAATAATGACCAAACACTATATTTTAAAAATAAAACAAAAACTAAAATTTATTTTAAAAAAAATAATTTTAAAGTAAAATTTTCAAATTTATAATCCTAAAAACATATTTCTAGCAAAGCTTATCCTGGCTGTCCTATTCAGAAAGCAAGCAGTCTGAGAAATGAAAGCACTCAGCTTGATGTGACTACCAGCTTCCTTTTTTTGGCTTCCCTTTGGTCCCTATTTGGTTTATGACCACTCTCACAGTAAATATATGTTTTCTTCTGTTTAAGTAGAACTTGTGTTTCAGTTTGTGCCATAGCCTGCTGTCCTTTCTCTGGGCATTACTGAGAACAGCCTGGCTCTGGCGTCTTTCCTCCCTCCCTGCAGATATTTATACACATTGATAAATCTCTTTTTCAGCCTGAACAGTTCCAAACTCCCTCTGATTGCATAAGTTCAAATGAACCAGAGAGTGCTCTTGGCCATGAAAGAACAGCTTGGGTGCTTCTTTGCATGTTCTAGCCTGGGGTTTGCTCTCCTCTGTCCTCTCACTGTAAAGTATTGCAATGGATGAACACTTTGGAGGGAATATTTCCAATGCACTTTCAGGGGATGTGGATGCAGATGGAAGAACAAACATCCTGAAGATGTTATTGTAACACCACAACAGGATCCTTGTAACAGTTTGCCTGATCCTACCTGGTTTATACAGATGCACGGGGGTGTCCACAAAGGCTTTGTTACAGGATCAGACCCATCTTCAAAATGCAGTTAAGCCACTTGTTTTTTATTACATTAACATTTACTTGGTCTAAATAATATTGAGGCCACTGCAAGGAGTTCTGCATACCTGTGTGGTCTGCAGCAGGCAGAGCACTGTGTGTGCTGTGCTCCTACATGGGTTTTGTTGTGAAATCAATCCTTCCTGAAGCTCATTGTCCCTCTGCGTGCAGGAGCCCTGCCAGCTCTGGCCTGGCAGTCCCTGCCTGCAGATCAATACAGAGGCAGCTGAGGGAGACAATGCACAAACAAACACTCCTGGCACTGCAAACAGGCTGGCTGCAGCACAAGGTGTGAAGCTCCACACCTCTTTCTGTTCCCTGTCATCTCGGGGCTGCTGGAGGTGTTCGGTCAATTAGCGCGCCCAATACCTTTCTGAATGTTTTTATTTCCATGTGTAGGCTGCACTTTAAAGAGAAAAACTTGGATCTATGCCACACTCTTTCCAGAAATTCAGGAAAAGGAAATGGGATTGTTAAATAAAATAGCATTGATCTGGGAGTTGCTGAGGGCAGGCTGTGCAGCCTGGCAGCGCTTGGCTCCGCTGTGAGCAGAGAGGCTCTGTCCGTGGGGAGCACCACGCACGGCTGGGGCTGCTCTGGCAGCTGGCATGGCTAGTGTAAGGTCTGCTCCGAGCTGTGCTTGTGAGAGCCCAGAGAACAGCCAGATTGCTCTGTGGCCTTGCATTTCTGCTCTGTGACCGGCTGCTCGAGCAACGGGGCAGAGTTTGAGACTGCCTGTGTGAAAAACTTTCCTTTGGTGAAAAACAGAGTCCTGCTGCCCTCTCAGAGAAGACTCTGACTTCTAGGGAGGGTCATTGATGCTGAAGGCACAGCACTGCCCAGCATTTGATTGATATTCATTCTCAGGGCTGTGTGAGCTGCCCCAGCTGTGGCTGTCACTCCTTAGCCTGCAATTCCCACAGATATTCACAATGAGGTCTTTGGAGGCAGGTGTGTTTGTGGTGTTTGAAGGGAGCAGTGCAGTTTTTTAGGAGAGATTTCCTGTACGTCATTACTGCCATTCCCAAACAGCAGAAATACAGCATGTAATTGCTACATCTGAAACTCCTGAGCTGCCACATTAACAAGGAGTTAACAGGAACCAGAGGCTGCAATTGTTGCAGCTGTTTTTAATAACACTTATAGAGGAATTGCATCTTTCCACAGATAATTCACAAAGAGTAAAATTTCTACTCAGTTGACCAGATAGCAATTTTTCTTTCATCTCCAGCAACAATTAATGCTAAGATTTGGTTACACAAAAATGTATAGACCATAAGGAGGGGGGTTTTGTGATAGATGCTTTAAAAATGGTATTAAAATAATAATTTAAATATTTTATTAAAAATAAACTAGTGCTGCCTTGTGATGTGCACAAAAATTACAGCTGACCATTGCAGTGAACAAGCAGTGAACCAGCCACTGCTTGCTGGTGTCTGCTCTGCTCTGAATGAAGTCAAATCTGTCTGCTCCAGTTCAGACCCTGTTTTCATATGTTAATTTTTAAGGTGATGGCCATATCATATCACCTGCAAACCTTGAAATGTGTCTGAGCCTGAGGACTCTGCAGGACACACGGATGCCTGTTCATCAGGGCTGGGCTTCTGTTAGTGGGTGAGCAGGGAAAGTAAGCACCCTGCTGTATCTGGGAATGAGGTGGGAGTCTGCAGCCTGGCTTCACACAGCCCAAAACCTTGTGCTTGATTGATGCCCAGAGGGCTCTGCTGTTGCTTGGAAGCTGGTGGAAGGCATGCTGCCCCTGGAGAGGATGGGGGAAGTTGTGCTACAGGCTGGATTGTCAGATGTGGATTTTTGGGGCCACAGCCTGCAGAGCCCATACTGTGGGTCTCTGGGCCAAGGCTATAAGAAAATCACAAGTCACTGTGTCACTCCTAGCAGCATTTTGCAGCCTTGTGAGTACTTGGTGTGATCCTGGGCCCAAACTCCAATTACCAGTCGGAGTTGGAGCTCACTGGTAAGTGGGAACAGTGACGTGGGAAGCAGCAGCTCTTCCCTGAGCCGGGCAGTGAGGGCTGAGCCCTGCTCTCAGCACGGTGCCTTTATGCCTCTGCACGTGTTGAGCCATCAGCCACAGCAGGGCTGCACTCCTTCCTTTAAAAGAAAAAGCAGATTTCATTGCACATGTACTGTTTAGCTGGGAAACCCGGATGTGATTTCCATGGACTGTTTCAGATCATCCCTAAATATTTTGGAAGGCATCCTGGGATGCGCTGAGATCCCCTGGCTGCTGCAGGCAGAAAGTGAAAGAGCCAAGTGAGCTGCTCCTGCCCTGAGTGGGTGCAGGAGCACGGAGCCCTCCCTGCAGCGAGCCTGGGCTGTTCCCTGTGAGCTGCAGGCTCAGCCCTGTCCCAACACCCGCGGCAGCCCAGAGCAGCCCAGAGCAACCCAGAGAAACCCAGAGCATCCCAGAGCAGCCCAGAGCAGCCCAGGGCAGCCCAAAGCAGCTAGCAGCCCAGAGCACCTCAGAGCAGCCCAAAGCAGCCCAGGGCAGCCCAGGACACCTCAGAGCAGCCCAAAGCAGCCCAAAGCAGCTCAGAGGAACCCAGAGCAGCCCAGAACAGCCCAGAGCACTTCAGAGAAGCCCAGGGCACCTCAGAGCAGCCCAGAGCAGTCCAGAGCAGCCCAGAGCAGCCCAGAGCAGCCCAGAGCAGCCCAAAGTAGCTCAGAGGAACCCAGAGCAGCGGGGCCCGTGGGCCCATCGCGGGTGGCTCGTCCCGTCCCGGCAGCTCCTGTGCGTTCTTGTGACAACAGAGGGCACCAGCGGCCCTTGCTGGTGCGGCTCTCCCTGCGGACACGGGGGATGCTCCGGCTCTGCCGGCCCGGGGAGGAAGAGCCTGCGAACCCAACCTGCTCCTCGCCTTCGGGGCACGGCTGCTCGCCCTGGGCCCGGGGCTGCTGCTGGAGCGGTGCTGGGGATGGGGGGTGCAGGGGGGCTCACAGCCAGGAGGGCACCGTCAGCCTTGGGGAATCCTCACTCTGCGCCTCCTGCCTGGCGGGGCCGACCCTGTCATGGGCACCCCGAGGGAAGTCACTGAAATGCGGAATCTGAGCTTAATCCGTATGGCTCCCGTGGGCAGAAGCCCAGCAGGGAATGCCAGTCGTCCAGGATAGTTCACGGAGGGCCAGGATCGCTCAGCGGGGGGGAGCTCAGGCAACCCAGGTCAGGCCTTGTGCCTGCTACAAATCCGCAGTGAAATGGTGCAGGTCCGAGCTGGGCCCGAGTCTGCCCTGCGTGGCAGCGGAGCTCAGGCTGGCCGGCAGCAGTGTGAGCTCTGCCCGCAGGGACAGCCCTGAGCCAGCCCCGGGCTGCTCCGCTCCAGCGCCGCTGCCAGCAGGGAAAGGAGCCTGGAGCAGCCCTGAGCCTGGAGCAGCCTGGAGCAGCCCGGAGCCTGGAGCAGCCCTGAGCCTGGAGCAGCCTGGCTCCTGGAGCAGCCTGGAGCAGCCCTGAGCCTGGAGCAGCCTGGCTCCTGGAGCAGCCCCGAGCCTGGAGCAGCCCGGAGCTCCCAGCCATCCTGAGCTGCGGCCAGCAGCCCCAGAGCTGCTCCGATCAGGGCAAGCCCTGCACCGTGGGGGCAGCCGAGGCGCACCCCGCTCCCTGCAGCAGGATGGGGAGATTTTTGGCTGGAAGAGGCTCCCAGCCGGCTCAGCCCCTGACCCGCACCTCCTCCCTCCTCCCGCCGTGCTTATCCCCGCCGCAGGCGGCTCTGATACGGGATGCTCACGGAGGGATGCCGAGAAGGTGAAAAGTTTGTTGCTTTCCTGAAGCACAGCTGTCCAAGCAGGTAAGCAGCAGTCACTTTTAGTGATGACCCACTGCTCTTGATCATTGCATCACACGACAAAATAATCAGGGAGTACAGCAACAAAATTCAAGCACGTCCTTCTGTTGAACAGCCCTTTAGCAGAACATCCTGATTCACTGCTTCTGTGAAAACAGAATGAGGCAGTGACTTTATTCCTGCTTTCTTCCATGCAGCACTGGGACAGAGTTCATCTCTGCTCTGGTTTGTGGGACACTTTCTTTGTTTCATCTTAATTTACATGAGGAAGATGAAGGGAGAAAAAACAATGGAGGGGAAAGGGCTTCAAGCAAAGAAACAACTTATCACACAGCATGAAAATGCCACCCAACCTGTGACATTGACTACTTGCAAGAATAAGAGCTCTTGTGCATGTAAACCATAACCCAGAGTTTGTACCAGGGCCTCGTCCTCTTCAGTCCTGCAAATTTGATATATCTTGCCTATTGCAGCAGGACTATTTCCATACCAGAAGATCTACTCAGATGAGCACAGGACACTGGATGCTCTGTTTATCCACAGCCTAGAAACATGAAGGTCCAAAGTTTCTTCCACTGCCAGCGGCATGTGAATGCTTTGAGCACATGCTACAGAGATAAATAGAGACATATGTTTTATGCCAGGCCAAGATGTTTTTATAAAGAGTTTCTGGCCTTGTCTGGTAAAATATTTTATAACTTTTCTGCCAGCAGCCAAAAGGCAGTCAAATATTTAAAAGCAGTAATAAAAGTTCCTGTGTGAGTCAGAGTCCTACAGAAATCCTGCTAGTGAATTTCCCCATGGTAGCCTGCAGGACTAGCAAGAAAAAAAATCCCACAGAACTTTGCTGGTATGAGGTATTTTTTAACAAGCCCTTGGAAGTGGCATGGAATGTCCCTGCAAAGGCCCTGAAACCAGATCCCAGGCTATGTGAAGCCTAAAAAGCAATTCTGGTATTTTTTTCTTAAAATATTATAGTCTCAAATCCAATTTTGCTCCTAGGGAATCACAGAGAGGTCAGCCTCAGTGTGACCTTTAAGTGGCATCTCACTTGTGGATAGCAGAATATGCACAAGTGTGTATTCCTTTAACCTGGAATCCAGCATACTCAGGTGTCCATGCCACGGATGAGTGAGACACTGCCCTGCCATGTGCATGGCCTGGGCTCAACTCTGCTCTCCCTTCCTGCCGAGCTCTGCTCTTGTGGCACTAATGAAGTGCCTCTTCTTTCCCTTTCAAAGCCCTCAGGTGATCTCCTTCTGCTTGGAAACTGCAGTGAGGCCCTGGGCTTTTTTGGAAAAGAATCTCATTAAGCTCCAAGGCCACAAAAGCTTCTCTGCTAATTCTTCCTGCTGCTAAAGCCCTGTCAGTAAGCAGCTTGCTCAGGTTTGGCTCTGCTGTGGGCAGGGCACAGGTATGGCACAGGTATGGCACAGGTGTGTCACAGCAGCTGACTCTGACCCCAGGTTCATGGGCTGGCAGAGGCAGGCATTCACATTTTTGATCTCTCAGTTGGCAGATGACACTAACAGAGAGGGGGGAATGGTGCAGCTGGCACCTGCCTGGCAGGATGAGTGCAGGGGCTAGTTGGTCACTGATTTGTCACTGATTTTGTTTTACAAACTGCCTCCACACTGCAGTTCAAGTCTGGTTTGGATGCTCTTCCCTGGAGCATCTCAGAACTGATCTGGGAGCCCTGCTTGGCCTGAATTCCCCTTATTGCCTTGGACCTTGCTCCTTTTTTTTTTTTTTTTTTTTTGCCTCTTCCAGCCAAAAATCTCCCAAGACCCAACAACATTTCTTTGGTTATTCCTGTGCTTTTGACACTAAGATGGGAAGAAGAATGTCATTTCCCCACAACAGAACACCAGGAAATGTTTCACTTCAGCTTGATGGTAAAGAGTGAAGCAATTGGTGGTTCAGATAAGTCTTTCTTGGAGCTGTTTTGCAGATCCCCCACAGACATGTTATGCCAAGTGTGACAGCACCAGCATCAGCACAGCACAGGAGACCTCAGCAGAAAGGCTTTGAGCTAAGCAGGACTGGGCTCACACAGACGTGGGATGTCACCATGCCTGCCAGGCTGCTCAGTCTGTCAGCACAGGTCCTACCTGGATGTCCCAATTCCCTGTCCTGTGCTCTGGCCCTGATCTCATCCTTCTCTTACAGGAGAGCTTCATAGAACCCGCCTGGTCCCCCTCCCCAGTTCCTCTGCTGTTTGGTGTGAACGTGTGATCTTCAGAGCAACCTCCGTGCAGGATGAAGGCAGTTGCTCTGTAATTGTGTGAGAGGGCAGCACTTCTCCCTGGGAATGGAACATGGGCCTTTGAGCCTGCAGGGAGGGCCTGTGAGCACAGCACGGGTGGTACAGCCGAGCTGCTCTCCAAAGGAGCTGGGGAAAAGCTGGGGGTTCATCACCCAGGGCAGGAGGCAGCCTCTCCTTCCTCCTGGGCAGAGAGCCCAGCTCCCATGGCCTGCCTGCTGAGCAGCCTTCTTCCCAAGTGTCCAACCTCCAAAAATGTGCCCATGGCAGGCTGCTTTGAGCACATGGCAGAGAGAAGAGACAGTGAAGAAGTGTCTGGTTACCCACCTCAGCTGCCTCCTTCCCCTCCTCTCTGGGGAGGGAGGTCTGCCCTCCTGGGTGTCAGGAGTGATTCTTTCAGGGAATTTGGCAGTGCAGATTTATGACAAGCCTCTTACAACTCACTGCAGATGTGGAAAACACTTGGGGAAAATGCTGTCACCAACTGCATGATTCTCTCCTTGGAAACCCCAGTGTTTTTCTGTGCTCAGCTTGCTGCCACAGTACTGTCAGTGGCTGGGAGAGTAGCTGGGTGTCCAGAGCCAGCCCTTCCTGGCAGCATGGGCACGCCTGGCTCGAGGATGGCTGCCTGTTCCCAAGGGACCACAGCCCTTTAGGGTCAGCCTGGGTTTGCTGGTCATGGGTGTCCCAGTCAGCAGAGCAGAATACCAAAGCACAGTCCTCCCACCCTCAGATCATCACAGGATCTATTGAGCAATTCAGAGTGTTTATCTCATAGTGATAGTGCAGCCCTGGGCTGTCTCTGAGGTCCTGGCTGGTGCAATTGCTGCCTGTTGCATCAGAGCCAGCAGTCAGAGCAGTGGGGTCATGCTTCCCGCAGGAGGCAAGTGCTGATCCCAGCTGTAAAGATTGCATTTGTCTGTTTGCATTTGCATTTTCAGCTGCAGGATGAATGCCAGGCTCCTGGGTTGGGCAGAGGGGATTTAGGTTAAGCAGGACTTCCAGATCAGCTCCAAGTTTGTCACCCTCTGCTTAAAATCTTCACTGGTGGCCCCTGCAGCTGCTTCTGGATTCACATGTATTTCTCCTGGTGAATCATTAAAGCATATCCCAGCAGGGGCAGCATGAGGCAAAGCTGGGAGTTTGGGAAGGGAAAATAACTGTTTGTTTGTCAGATGCCATGGGAGAAGCTGAAGGGATGATAAACAGTGGAGCAACTTGGAAGTGTGCAGCACTGAGATACAGCAGGCATCCCACGTGCCAGATCTCATTCCTGATCCTCACCATCCAACCTGAGACCACCAGCAGGAGCAGCTGGTGGCATGGATGGCTGCACAGTTGTGTTGGTCACCTCTTGCTGATGGCATGTACAGATGCTGGTGTTTCTTGTATAGTGGGCAATTCATGTTCCACAGCAGCCTGCAGGGTTGTGGTGATTAATGGGGAACAGGAAAACCTAGCTTTATCTTCAGGGAGAAAACTGCTGAACTTCAGGTTTCAGAGCCTTTGGTTTGGTGGAATTACAGGTTCACATCCTGAGGTTCAAACAAGGTCTTTCTTCCTCTCAGACAAATGGAGTGTCATGCAGTAAATCGCCAATGATTCTCTTTGTTGGCTGCTGTGTTACTTTGAAAACAGCACCATGACATATTTCAGCTTTCTGCAAAATAAATAACTGCACCATTTATCAAAAAGGTTTGCTTTCAGAAAGGTTGCCACTCTTTTAAGGCATCAGAGATTCCTGGGAATGAAGGAGATAAGAGGAACACAAGATGCCTGTTTTCTTTTTTTACTGTATTTTATTTGACATTTCACTTTTTTTTGCTTATTCGAAAAAGCCCTGATGAGGAGTGATCCTTGGCGTGGCATGTCCCAGCAGATTTGGTGGAGTGTGACAGTGAGTGTGACAGTGAGTGTGACAGTGAGTGTGACAGTGAGAGCCACGTACTGCCTGACTGGCCCCTGAGGCAATGGGGAGCAAAGGCACCCCTGCTGCCTGCAGCACCCCGCTGCCTGCAGCACCTCGCTGCCTGCCATTACCTCACGCAGGAGGAGGCCTGAGATTGCTCTTCAACCCATGGCAGCAAACATCACCATCAAACCCATCCCCAGGTCTCTTGCAGCTCCTGGAACACCAGCAAAATCACAGTATCAGGAGTGATGGGCAGTGAACAAGCAGCACATTCTGCCTCCTCAGCTGAGATGGCACATCCAGAGCATGGACACTTGCTGGAGCATGAGGTTCAGTGCTCCTTCCTCACAGACCATCACTGCAGAGCAGCTCAGCTCTGCTGTGTGCAGTGGTTGTGCAACACCGGTGTGCTGCCCCAACACGGCACCTGTCAAAGGCAAACACTGTCACGGGCAATTCCTCCTCAAAACTTCTACAGGGAGAGCTACATGAAAAAAAAAAAATTTAAAAAAAATCCAGTAAGGCAGAGAAACATTTTTGAAACTTTGTATTTATCTTCTTTTAAAGCAATCTCCAGTTTTCAGCTATTTCCACACACTCATTCTTTGTCTAGGACAGGATATAATACAGTGGATGAAATGTCAAAAAGCAGCCCCTGTATTCAAATTTGTTTTACAGTGTGAGTAACAGTATCTTGTTTTGTGCTTGACATAGCAAACATTACTAGTGTCCAGCCAGCACCTCACTAACTTTTTAAAAACAGAAGTATTGCAAGCAGCTTTTTGTGCCATCTATGGGATGCCCCCAGTGCTTTCCAAATGCCTGGGAGTCCTAAGTACCAGCCAGGAACTGGCATCCTCTGTTTACACGTGGGAAAACAGAACTAAAAGAGTTTATGTCTCCTGTTTCCAAACACAGTCACTAGCTTTGGGTCTCTGTCTTCTTGGTGCCAAACTGTGAGAGCTTTTAATTTCTGGCATGTGTGCAGAACAAAGAGCAACTGTTCCCTGGTTTAACTGGTTTGACTTGTACACAGCTCCCTTGAAAATGTACCTTAATGTGAAGTCTGTGTCGTGCAGTGAAGAAGCAGATGTTCCCTCCATCCCCATTGCATCCATCAGGTCTGGATTTTACAAGTGCCCCAGTTGTGGCCAACAGTGTTTGCAGTGTCCAGTGCTGCTGAGAGCTAGGCCAGGTGTTAGATCAAATGTCTGGAGCTGTGTGTAACATTTTCTCAGATGTGCTTCGCAGTGATTTTTTTCCAGACAGATGCGGGAAGTCTGTGGTAGAGCTGGGAACAGAGCCTGATCCTGTGCTGTGAGAGGCTGTGCCCCTGACAAGACACAGGCACGGCCCTACAAAGTAAATGTTGTGATTTCATGGTGGAGTTGAATGGCACCCGACAGTTGCACCAGGGGAATATTTTCCCCCCCAGTCTACAGACTCACAGGCATTCACTCTGAGGCTAAAGACTCAGAAAACCCTGAAATTCAACAGAAGTAGTTTGGTGCTTAATTTTGGGTCACAGTTGTACCTGTGCCCCTTTGTACTCATGTCCCTGGGTGCAGCTCAGTTACAGGACAACCTTAAGGGACAATAAGCAGCCAGGAAGGCTCAGAGAGCTGGTGAGATAGAGGGGAAAAGGACCGTGGGGCTGAGTTTAATACCAGCTTGCACAGAAAGTTATTTTAGCCCAGGAGGAGCTTGTTGACTCCAATAGCATGTAGCTAAATCTCTTTCCTGTGCTGATGGAGTGAGGACTGGCCTTATGGATGGATGACAGAAGCTGTGGCAGTGCTTGCTTGGCTGAGCTGTCTGGAAGAATCACACATTTCTTTCCTTTTTAACCTTTAATTGAGCTTATCTGCGACAGCAGAGCCTGTCATATTGTGTGTCTGAGCATGGTGTCCTCTGCTGGAGCCAGCTGCATGGCAAACCATGGGCACTGCTGGCCCTGCCAAGCCTGGAATCCTCACTGCCCATCCACAGCTGGGCCACGCTTGAAAGGGATGGGCACCCCATGGGGTTTTGGCTGCACCTGCAGCTCCCTGCTCTCTGTTCTCCAGTGTTTGGGAGAGCACAGCACCACAGATTTTTCTGCCCACCTGCTTCCATGAGTTCACATGGAAAGCCTGATTTCTCAAGAAGTTCTCTTTTTATTTATTTAAGGTGTGCTGTTTCCATAGGTTGCAGTGTTCTTAAGGACAGTGCCCGTGCATAAAGGCAGAGAAGGCACAAAGCCAGAATTTGACAGCAGAATGGTCTTCAAGCACTGACCTGGCTTGGGCAGGTGAGCTTTGTAAAAAGACCACTTGAAACCACATCCCCAACCACCCCTCTGCCAGCATAGGTCAGGAATGTTGGCTTTTCTTGAGTAAAATTTCAGTCAGGCTTATTTTTCTTTCTGTTTCTGTTTTAGCAAATGCCAGATATTAAGCTGTGATGAGGCAAAAAGTAGTAAGAGGAACTTCAGACTGAAAAGCAGGACTTCTACTTTTGACTTAGATGGGAAACTGGGAAAATTTTTCAGCAAAGCTTCTTCCATGAAAAAAGGCCATTGAAGAGCATTCTGGCTGAAAGCATTTCCTGCATCTGCCATAATAAGGTAAAAACCCCTCAGACCCTTCCCACTGTGAAAATTCAGGATTTTCTGCAGTAAAAGACTGAATCTTTCAACTGTAGTTGAACTATCCCTCTCTCTTTTTTTTTTTTTTTTCTTTTTTTTTTTTTTAAATGTATATAAAATATGTAAAAGAATGTTTTCATCACTAAAACATGTAAAAGAAAGGAGTTTGGGGAAAACTCCAGCTGATACAGGGCAGGGAGCAATCGTGGGCTGGCAAGAACCTGGAATCAGTGACCTAATCAGCCATTTCCCTCTCTAATTGCTATGATTCTACAGCTTAAAGAATTACACAACATGTATTTTAGTTGGAACAAGATACTATTATTGAGTAAAGTGCATAATAATTGTGTTTCAGAAGGTGAAATAAACGTCTATCACCAGGCACTTCAATCCATCATTGTACTTTGCTAAATTACCAAAATTGCACTACATTCAAAACTAAAATTACTTGCAATAAAGTGATTGCTGGACTGACACTCACAAAAAGATCTCTAGTACCCACATTTGTTTTCCTGATTGACAATTTTAGGCTTTGATCTGGGGAGGGAGGAGCACACAGAGCCCTCCTTGCAGTTTATAGGAATGGAGGCAGGCAGCTCCTGCAGAGGCAGAGTCTGTTGGAATGGAAGGCTCCTGCCTGCATGGAGTACCTCTGATTTCCTACAGCTTTTAAGTCTTTGGTTAGGTCACTGTATAGATACATTTCAACTACGTTTGTAAAAATAGTAGGCTTTGATACAAGCCTTTCTCGTAATGATATACCACTTGATTATATTGCTCTGCAATTTATTCCCTGGCTATTCATTAATTAATTAAAGATCCATTAATTAATGCCACATTTTGCAGACTGGAGTAAGTAACTTGACCAAGAATACACAGCACAGAGATACATCCCTTGTCCAGAATCTCTGATGGCACTTTGGGGGATGCACACAACTTTTGTTGTTTCTTTTTCCTGCAGTCTCTCCACCCTGCAAGATTCTAGTTGGCAAAATGCAAAATTTTTCGATTCAGAAGTCAGAACTCTTTGTTTCAGCTCCTGGATATGACATTTAGATCAGGCCCACCTAGAAGAGCATTACTTTTTTTGTTTTAGATAGAAGTCCAAAGATGTTAATCAACTGTGTAATTAACTGATGCTGAGCTAAATTCAGTTGGTCTTTTAGACTTTGGATTATGTGTGTGGTCACATGGGACAATATAGAGAAGTCTTTTACTCAGGCTAACATCCTTTTTGCAAAGGTGTATAACTACTTTTTCATGAGACTGAGTGAACAGTTGAGGAAACCTTGCTTTCTGAAGCCCAGAACCTTCTTTTCTTTCTCAGAGGTTTTCCCAGCCTAGCTCAGAATGGATCTTTAAGAAATCTAATTGCAACATGTTAGAATTTTTCTTTGGAAGAGAAATACATACGCCATCCAGAAGACACTGAATTTAACTCCTTGCTGGATGTTTCCATGGCCTCAGCCAAAGGGATGAAACCCTTCTTCATGGCAGGTGACATAATCTGTAGGGTTTACTGAGCCTCTAAGTGAAATATCAGATGCTCTCATGGATATTCTTCAGCTTTTTCTTTACATGAAAGGAGATGTGAATGTCTCCTCCATCAGCAGTCACTATATAACATACATACTGTAAGGTCTATTAAAAAAAGTTTCAATAAGCTGAGCAAATATGAGGAATTCTGATGGGAAGGAATTAAAGCAGTCCATTTTTTTTCTTCCAAAATAAATATGCGAGTTAATCTGAAAAAGTGAAGAGTGCCAAATATTCATCCAATGTGCTAAAGTGACTCATGGCAAAGGTAGACAGTTTTATAGTGCAATTTCTTTACTTGTGTTGGAAATGGATAGCTTCCAAGTGGCACTTACGAAACAATTAGCTCTTCAAGGATAATCAGATTTGTATGAAAATGTAAAGATAAGTGATTTAGCTGTGATCTCAGCTGGAAAGTGACTGAGGGTAGTGGGCCACACTCCACAGTAGAAATTCCCTTTCTTTTACTAAATGGCACTTTTGCTGAAATGTGCTGGATTCAAGCAAGTAAGGGCTCCCTTGACTTTCATTGCTAGGATGACACACGACTGATTTGCATCATTAGAGATCTTTGCTGATGGCTGGCCTGCTTTGCATATAAATGAGACCTAACCTGAACAGCTGCCCAGCTGGTGGGTGTGAAGGATTCACAGTTCCAGATCAGGTCCCTGCTCAGTACCAGTCTCTGAGGGAACTCCACTCCAGACTGATGGAAACCATGAAAAGTTTCATACTCGCATCCCTGGAGACTGGACAAGTGCAGAGGCTGACAGTTCAAATGGCCAAAAAGCCTTTCTTGAAGCCTGAGCTTTCAGGTGAAAATGCTCATTTTGAAGATACAAAGGCACCTGACAACTCTGCAAGGAGTGTTAGGTGTAGAGCTAGTGATGGCAAAATCCTTCAGATGCTGCTTATTGTGGAGGCAGAACTCAACCTGTCATAAACACATCCTCCTTCCCTGAGTGTGGTTGGTTTTACCTCCAGGTTAAGCGAGTGTTGAGATCCCATATGGAAGAGGAAGCCGTTGGCTTTAAGAGCTTTGTTTACTTATATAAGGCCTAACAAACATGGTTGTTAAGGCCCCCTAGGAGGTCTTTCTTATGAAGCTGGGAGCTATTGGATTAGGCAAATGAGAGCCAGAGATTTGCCTAATAGCCTGACAGGCCATGAGGGATTAGACACTTGTGGGCTGGTGTAAACTTGTGGGACAGAGATGCTGTGGCATGGGTCTCTTCTTAGCCATGGATAAATGCCTTGTCAATGTGGGTTAATCTTGTTTGCCTTGTCTTCCATAATGGTGCATTGCAGCACACAACCTCTGTCAATTTAATCACTGTTGGAATGGAATTGTAGGCTTTTGTTTCATGTACTCAACTCCTCCCTAATGCAGCACTTTCAGCATCACAGGGGTCAGTGATTAACGACAATTTTCAGCTCACTTTGGTTCAAACTCCTGAAATAGTTGTTCCTTTGGGACCAAAGGCTCTGTTGTCACTGGCTGAATGCAGGTCCATCTGGGGAGGCTCAGCTGCTGATGATTGTGGATCCATCTCTCCTCACTCCTTTTTCAAGCACTGGTCTCCCATGCCTCTCCCTACCAAGATCACCAAGAACTCCTTCCCCTGAGCTGGGATTCTCCCTTGTCATTATGCTCAAGGCAGCAGGCCAGCCCTGGAGTGGCACTTTGTGGAGCATGCAAGAGACCCTCAGAGAGCAGCCCTCAGTGGCACACTCTGACACCTTTCATTTGATTAAATGTGAGAGTCAGTGGTGACTGTCCTCATAGGGCAGTAGATAGTTCTCAGTGGGACTGAAGTGCCAAGTGTTAAGGGAGAATAAAGAAAGTGGACATGGGACCCCACTGCTCCCAGATCCCTTTACCTTGACAGGGTAGAGGGCTGTGAGTGTGCATGGTTTATGGAGCATCATGGCTTTTACAGCTCCTCACTTCTGATCCTGACCAACGCAGACAAGAGCAGCCACTTCTGCTGGGCTGGATTTGCTCCCAGGGCACAGGCCATGTTTGTCTCATTACAGTGTGGAGTCCATCCAATCCAGCTCACACTTTTTAGATGTCTTCACATTTCCTCACTCCCTACCTTCCCTTGTCCTCCCTACAATACACCAAGAGCTCAGCAGCGCTGGATCCAACACAGGAGCTGGGGTCCACACACCTGCAGCTGCTGTGGACACAGAGCTCTGAACTGAGTTTTGTGTGATGAATGCTTGTCAGATCTAAGGAAGCCAGGAAAATTCACTGCAGGCATCCCCAAGTGTGGAGGCAGCCTCCCCCACAGCCCATTAGCATCTGCAAGACACGGGAGGGGACAGTGCAGGTGGGAGGAAGAGCTCAGGCCAGTCCCTTTTGGTCCACAATGGGCGGCATCTTGCTCAGTTGTGCAAATTGCTCGTGCAGTCTGGGGGGCCATAAACCCAAACCGCTCCTTTGAAAGGCCAGCCCCTCCTCAGCCCTGTGCCCAGGCAGTGGCAGAGCTGCAGGCAGTGGGGCAGTTGGGGACAGGTGTCAGTGATGCTGGACTACCAGGTGACAGCCCCATGGCACCGACAGGGGACAAGGCTGCCCTGAGTGCATGCAGTAGTGGCAGTCACTGGGCTCAACAACTGCAGAGAGATTGCTGTGAACAAGTGCCTCAGGTCTTGTCCCTGGCACCCTCACTAGCCCAGCAGAGAGCAGATGCAGATGCCCAAAGAGCTGTGAGTACAGAGCTTGCAGGCTGGTCCTTTACTGACACATCTCCAAGGCAGCATCTTTTCCAGAGGGGATGGAAGGGGCTGCAGGGCAGTGAGAGGGTGTGGGGAGAGCAGCCAGACCCTCGTGTCTGGCTGTGTCATCCACAGGCACTGGGCCCAGCTGTCCCAACACATGAAATGCTATCCACCTCCCATCCACTTCTCTGTGTCTTCCTTACCTAACAGGGAGTGGGAAGTTTTAGATTGCCATGTGAGCTCTTAGGAGGGGGTGTGTAATGGGGAATTTCTCTGGCTCTGCTCTTTCCACACCCAGCCCTGGGCAAGACTGAAGCTGTGAACCAAAAGCTGGCCAACACAGAGCCCAAAACACAATCTCAGAAGAGTCTGTGGCAGTTTATTAATTGTCTGTAGAGTGGGACCTGGCAGAAGGAGGCACAGCCTGCCTTCATGGAGATGACACATGTTTGGGACTGAAGCAGGGAAGGGTAAAGTTCACTCTGCACATGCCTTCACTGCCTGCACTGCTTTGTGCTCCAGCTTAGCCACGGCTGGCCCAGGCGAGCGGCTGGGAGAGCAAGGCTGTACTGGCTGATATTAGCTCTGCTTGAGGCTGAGAGGCTGCATCTGGTTTGGATCTCCCTGACTGCTGCTGTGCTCTGGCTGCAGATTGAGATATGAGCTAGGAGAGCCCAGAGCTGCACCCTGCCACAGCCTGGCTCTGGCTCAGCACAGCTCTGGAGGCGCAGGGTGGTCTAATGCACTTTATTACTGCTCTTCATTATCAGGCTCCACTAATGAATTCCACTAATGTGCAAAACCCTGCATGACAAAGCAGCCCTTGATCCTCTTCCACGCCCTTGCTTCCAAGCCCTGTAAGGCTTCCTGATGTAGCTGAGGAGCTCCACTTGGGACAGGCAGCACAGCTCAGCAGGTGCTAGAAGGTGTGTAATCCTGAAGTGAGCTAACTGAGCCTGGGTGCTTCCCCTCCCGGGGTCTCACTGCTGCCTCTTGCACAGGGAGGACACCTGGATTTTCTCCAGGCCAGGAGCTATCTTGCATTTTGGCCTGGAGCTGGTTTAAATCACTGGCAGTGGCTCCTGCTTTGCAAGGCAGTCCCAGGAGATTCCTGGGTTGGGACAAAGAGGGCAATTGGTATTTGATGAATGGAGCTGGGCATATCTCCCATGGTCCTGCAGCCACCATTCCTGAAACACGAATGTTCTGCCACCCTTCCTTCCCAAGGCACAGGATCCTCATGGAGCAAGGCTGTGGGCTTTTGTAATAAACTGACACTGCAGGGAAAAGGAGAAGGAAGGAGAGGGCTCCTGCTGCCCTTGGCATGGTGCAGGCAGCCCAAGGCAACTATCACAAGGAGACATCATTGTTTTTTCATTCTGAGTGCTAAGCTGTAGAAACAGAATAAAATATCATGCAGAGGACTGCTTACATATTGCCTGTGACTTTTGTATATCTTAATTTAAGAGTTTACAAATTACGGTCCTTCTGCCTAGCCAACAGCTATTGAGCTCCCAGAAGGAAGCTCTTTGGCCACTTCTGTCTGTACTGTCCAAATGTCTGCAGAAGAAATACCCTGGGAAGAGAACCTGTCACATTGTCCATCACTGCATACAGTGGGCTCTTACCTCTTGCTGTGCCTTTGGAGACCACTTTGTTCTCCTATTCCTTTCCTTTAACTGGCTCTGTCTTTACTCATTGGAGGCCTTGTACTTAGACAAGATCCAAATTTTGCATAATAAAAGGGCTCCCTAATAGCTGGCAGTGCATCCTGCTGTTCCCTGTGTCCTGTTGTTGAAGATTAAACAGATGTAAAATTAGGAGCTGAATCTCTCTGCATTTGGGGGTCCTTGTCCATAGCTGGAGATGAGAGATTAAGATGTGACCTTTTCCCAGGAAAAGCAATTTAAGAGATCAAGAAATTATAATCCTTAACAAACCTTTCTCCAAAGAATTTTGCTTTAAATGCTTTAAATCCCACTGGCCATGTACATTTTTGCTCACAGCTTTCTTTGCTTCTCTTGACTGCACACTCCAGTGAAATCCCAGATCCTTTATCAGAAATGCTTTTGAATGCTTCATCCCCACCTACTCTTTTGGACCCCTAAGGGAGACAAATAAACAGAAGGGAAGGTTTACTGCAAGCAGAAAAGAAGTCAACAATTTCCCTTCACGGCAGGAGACTTCACACAACTCAGCATCTGCAGGCCTTAGTGCTGTCCTGCCCTGAGTAACTCAAGTTCCTGGGCATGGTTTCCAGGCAGAACCAAGTCCCAGTCCATATCAATGCACACAAATATCTTCCTGGCATGTCCTACTCCATCTCTTTAGAACAGGCTCACAATTGCTTGGCTTCATCTTAGGGTGGTAATCACATAAAAAAGCTAGAAAAAGTAATCACATAAAAAAGTAGAAAGTGAGTTTAATTTCTCTCCCGGCCTAGCAGCAGGCTCTTTTGGACAAATAGTCAGAACTTGTGTTTAAAAGCTCATTGCAAAAAACAGTATCCATGGCTGATTGAGGTCTCAGTGTTGGAAAACCTTGAGATCTGTAAGTGGAGAAGGAGCCCCATTAATTCCTGTCTAGACTGGCTTCTGAGCCCAGGTTCCAGAGATGAAAGGACACTTTATTAAGACAGGACATAAATCCACCCTGCCAACAAGTCCACACTCCTCTGGATTATTTACACCTCTCTCCCTCCCTCTGGTCATTGCCTGTCCCTACATAATCTACATTAAAGTCCTGACAGGATTAAACCAACATGCCTTACACTTTAAATATCAGGCTCTGTGTGCTTTCCTTTCCACCATGTCACAAAAAAATACATCATGTTTTACAGATAGACTGAAAATAAAAAAGTAGGTGTCTAATGAAAGGAGCTTGATGTTATGACTGAGAGATAAAATGTGCACTTGGGAGTTTTTATTGTGAGTGTGGCCTCTGCTGCACCTACAGCTCCTCTCCTTGGTTTGTCTGGCACTGTGTGCCACTAAGGGCCAGCCAGGGGCTGTATGAACAGAGCCATCTGGGCTCTGAGCATCACTCTTTGGATGAGGGTGACTCTCTGGGGTCAGGCTACATTCCCTGTTTGTGCAGGACTGTCCTCCCTGGCAGTGCTGTGCTCAGCTGCCAGGGCTGGGGGGTTGCAGAGGGCATGAGCAGTTTAGGGTGAAGGCTCTGAGGACAGGCATTTTCATTCAGAGATTTTACAAACTTTCATTGCTTTTGAGGCTTTACTCCTTTTTTTTTTTTTTCCTGACATTGGAAAGTTCCTATAGTTGTCTGCGGGTTTTTTGGTGTTTATGGAAGAGCTGCAGCACTGTATGAGAGTAGTAGATCCTGTCATCTCATGTTTGCATGAGCTTCTCCACCTTCCCTTGCAGCCAGGCAATGGGGAGCAAACTGTGCTTATGGAAAAGAGCCTCACAAGGACTGTATACAAATATATTTTTAGGCTGAAAATGTAAAATGTTCTCTGTATGTAAATGTAAATATAAAATGTAAAAAATTCACTGTATGAGTATCTCTGCAATCCCTGGCTGATTTCTGTTGCAGGTCCTGTTCAGCCACAGGACTGAGAGGTGCAGTGAGTACATTAGTGAGGTGGGTGCTTTACACAGGAATGAAAGCCAGGCAAAGTGCTTATAGCTACAGGCAGCAAAGTTTCAGGATGATGTGGAAGTGCTGCAGCCTGCAAGGAGACATCCAGGCGCTTCTGCAGGGCTGGAGTCAGTGTCAGCACTGCCCAGGCACGCGTGTGCTCCCAGAGCAGGGCAGATCAGTCCTTTGGCACAGTGACTAATGCTTTGGATGAATTTGAGGGAACAGATGAGTTCATGAGCACACTCTGAGGCAGGTCTTGTGCGTGTGCAGGGCTGCTTGGTACATCCCCAGTGATAAGAGCCTGTGATGACAGAGCTGCCCAGGGCCCTGGGACTCCCAGGCGTGCTGCAGATTTCAGCACTTGTAGCCATGGCAGGAAAGGAAATGACGAGTGCTCTTAAAAGGACACTCTGAACTTTTGTGTCACCAGACAGAGCTCTCCTCAGTGTCATGGTCTGCTTGGGTCTGTGTTTGAACTGACTGCAGTACTTGCAATCCTTTTGTATGCATTTTCTCTTGCCTTTTTATCAAATGAGCTTACTGGCATGGTCTATTTGAAGTCATTAGCAAATGTATATCCAAAGTGAGTTTGAAACCTATAAAAAAGACCATTTGAAGTGTTTCCAAGATTTGCATTCATTTGGCCAAAGAAATCATGACACCTGGTTTACATGTCCAATCCAACATACCCAGACTACTACAATTTTGAATATCAAATGTCTGCATTGAGCTTGAAAGACTGCTTCCAAAACAAGGCTCAACCACACTACAGAAATAATTCTAATAAGTAAACAAAAATAAATTAATAGCTGTTCACATACCTGAAGAAAAAAAAAATCCCTGAACATATTATTCAGCAGCTTTCTTATTTACTTTTTTCAGCAGCATTAAAGGTCAGTGACAATCTCCTTGTTAGAGACCCAGCTTTGGCTCTCCATGTGCTCCAGCACTTGACAGTGCAGGTAAATACCTTGAGTTTTGCCTTTTTGACTTTACTCTTGAGTTTATTGTTAGATACTTGGGACCTCAGTAAACAATTGTTCTTAAACAGTTTCTATCCTTTCCTTTCTAGCGGCATTCTCTGAGCTGGAAGAGTACAGTAATCATCTCCACATCCCTTCTGCTCACACAGAAAAATTTCCTGTGCCTTGTCATGTTTTTCATTCCCAGGTTTGTGTGAGGATGAGCAGAGGGCTCCAGAGCTCCAGGGTGCAACTGAGCACGAGGCTGAGGAGGACAAGAGCCCCATTGAGCCAGTCCCAGGCAGGAGCCTGTCCCCCCCAGGGACAGCCAGGGCCTCTGTGTGGGGACAGCACGTGGCAGCTGCTGGATGCAGGGATGGGCCAGGCTGCGCTTGTGTTCAGGATGGAACTGCAGCAATAGGCTTTTGTGAGGCAGAAATAGACCACAGAGCCCCAGAATTGCTTCCCACTGGCTTCCCTTCGGTTCATCAGTTTCAGGAGCTCAGTGGGTAGGATCAGCCAGGAGCCATCTGTCAGTCTGGCCTGGGAGAGGAGGCTGAAGGAGGCAGTGTGGGGAGAAAAATCGCTAGAAATAGCAGACTTTTTTGCCATTTTATAGAGCATATTTTCACATTCCCACTAGTCTAAACTCAGCGGGAATTCTAGCAGGAACAGGCTCAGTTTCATGTTATCCTCTTGCTTTTCCAGCTTTTTATACAGAGATCCTTGCTGAAAAATTGAAAGCCAGTATATAAGTGTAAGGACTAAGTCACCACACATCTACATGACTTTGACCTGGTTAACAGTCTCACTGCTGTAGGCAGTGCTGTGATGGCCACGTGTGTGAAAACACTGGCTAGCTTGAAATTGGGAACTGCTTTTAGTAACTTGTCACTGTGGCCCAGAGCTCCCAAAATGCAAGGTAATAACAGGACAAATGGCCCAGGAGAACCTTCATCTGCCCCTGATGGCATCTGAGCCAGAGGGTTTTACAGCATCCACTGTTCCTGCATCTCCACAAGTCCTGCAGCCAGCTTCACTGCAGACACGCTCTGTGCAGCACTCTGGAACTCTGTTCCCAAGCATGGAGAACAGAGGTTCTGCTTCTCAAACACTCAAAACATCACCACAGAAGGGCAGCAGATGGGTTAGTGTGGGTCACAAGCATTAAAATCTTCCCCCACACTTCCATCCACTGGATGTTGCACCATTTTGGTTGGTTTGGGATTTTTTTCTTTTTGTGTATACCTAGCATCACCTCTCTTGCCTGCAGCACACATCTCCTTACAAACCCAGACAAGTCCTTGAGTGTCTCTGTTCTTCCACAGATGGAAAAACAGCAGCTGCTTCCTATAAGAAGTTGTGAAATAATTTTTAATTTTTAAAAACTGTACATTTTAATAGTAAATTGATAAAAATATAGTACTTTCCCAAGAAACAAAAGAAGTGTTTTATGACCAACCATCCTTCATCAGATAATACTGCTGAGGTAAGGACTCCTTCCAGCTGGCATGTGTCCCATCTTTCATTTCCTCCAGGAAGTGAGAAGAGAGAAGGAAATGGCTGGGAACCTCCAGGAACACGCTGATATGGAAAATCCCACCACCTCTGTACTTCAGAGATGCTGCAATCGTGTCTTCTAAAACAGTGTTAAGTAAGAACTGGGGAGAATTATCCACAAGACACAGAATTCTTGTAAACTTTTGCTATCTAGCCACATAGGGGGACATTTTTTCTCTTCTGTTTAACTTGCCTGTTATTTCCTCCTTCTGGCATTTATTAAACAGACTGGTTAACCATTCAGTCCCAGCCTAAAAACAGATCTCACCACAAATCCTGTTCTCTGTGGTGGACTCAGGAAAGGCTCTGGCTGAACAAACTCACTTCTCCTGTCTTAACTCTGAAGGGCAGAGCTAAATGCTGGAGATAGATGTTCACCATAAAATTCACACTACAGGTTTCCTGTTTGGAGCAGCCAGTAGTGCTAGGGACACTAGAGTTTCCATTTGTACACCATCTCTGTTTTGACAAGGCCCTTCACGATTCATCAACAATTTGGATGCTTCTGGCTATGCAGTATTCACTGCACCCACCCCATTCCTGATAAACAGACTCAGGAGCTCTAATCACGGGGGTAGTACACTCAATAACCATTGCTCCTTAATTGTTTATGATCTTTATCTCTTTCCCTCCAGGGTTTTTTTCCTGTGGGAGGACCAGTGTTTCTCTTTGAACTGACTTTTCCTTTCAACATTTATCATTCAGGACTGCTCAAGTGCTGTTTCAGTGCAGAAGCCGCTTGCAAACTATTTGTAGCAGCTGGCTTTTTGGAAGTTTGCTGTTTGCAGTGCTTGATCCCTCACTTAAACTAGCCAACACTGTCTTTCCATCTGTGCACGAGACCCCTGCACCACACAGCATGCTTCTGGGGAGCTGTATGCATCTGGCCTGCTGCCTCTACTTGTTTTTTCTGACCCTGGGGGAGTATTTCAGCGTGCTGCAGGACCCCTGAGCAGTGCCTAAGGGGAGGTGAACCACAGCCAGTTGTGATGTTTGGGTTAGGGGCTGATACTGGCTCCAGTGGGACTGTCTGACCCCTAGGACTGGCCCTTCTGCCTGGGAGTTCTTCACAGAAAGGCTCAGAGCACTTAGAACAGGAACATGTGTTTGGGATAGAGGAACAAGTGAAAAATAGCATGAGGCAGAAAGGAAAGCTACAGATCATTTCCATCAGCAGAGCTGTCGTGTCCCATGGCTTATGTGTGTTCTCTTGTAATATGGGAATAATTACCCTATGGCTGTCTCCAGTTGTGTCTGATTATTAAAATCAATAATGCATACATTGGTCTGACAATGATTTGCATGCACAGCTTTTCCTATTTGTTGGTAGCCAACAGAGCTGCCTGTGTCTGGAGAACTGTGAAACCCCACGTTGCTCTCTAGACTGTTCCTGTCTAACACACTCTGTGGCTCCTGGTTTTAATTTCTACAGGTCCCCACCTGAGCAGCTCCTGGAGGAGAACTTTGCTGCACACCTGGGAGTCCTGGCCAGGCAGGAGGCAGCCAGGCCAGCTCGGTCAATATTGACTTTGCTGCAGGCTTCGGTGCAGTGATGGTTATCTTGTTCACCAGGTAAGAGTTAGCCCATTAGCACCAGCCACTTTGAAGCCATTAAATACACAAAATCCATGAGGTTGAAAAGGGGGGATCCCTTCAAATGAAGGCACCACGTTGTCAGCCCACGCAGGTCACAGGGACCAAGACCTGCACTTAGGACTGCTCTCTGGAGTGTGCTGGGTGACAAGTGTAAATGGGACATTCAAGGGTGGTCTCTGTCCACCACACTTGTTCCCTGTCTTCTCTCCCTTGCATGCTGTGCACACTAATTTGCAGGATTTTCTTTCCTGGTGTGGCTGTGCAGCCCTTCTTTCCCAGCTCTGGCATTAGACAGGATGAAAACTTTCCATCTGTAGATGTTTGCTTTATGGGAAGGAGTTTTTTGCACAGCATGAAACTTTCCATTGTATTCACAATTGATTTCCAGCAAACTAAGCAAAGGTGAAAAATTCCTCCCTGACTGCATGGCAGTGGCACCCCAAGGCACACACAGCCTCTCTGGAGCCAGGCCCCAGGGACAGGAGTGCCAGAAAGGGGTGGCACAGCCTGACCTTGCAGATCTACCCACAGACACGCTGCTCTGGGCAACAGGATTATGTGGGCTCAGGCCATGCCAGCTGGAAATTCAGGAGAGAGCTCACTGATGGTCTCTCCTGCTGTGCACAAAGGCCTGACTGCTCTCCCCAGTGGGCAGTGGAAAGCTCCCAGGTAGCAGCAGGATTTCCTCCCTTGTGCACAAGCCAGCTGCTTTCCTGGTAACAGTGAGCTTTTATTTAGCATCCCCTGGGCTGCCAGAGGGATGGGTGTGTATTTCTCAAGTAAATCCTGGTTCCTTGCAAGTCCCTTTTCTCTCCCCATGCTGTGCATCTGCTAGTGCTCCCCAAATTTCCTGCAGGATCCACAGTATTCACACAGCTGCTTGCAAAAAGGGCTCTGTAGTCAGTGCACTCATGCTCTGCATGCTGAGCTAAAAGGGACTGATCTTTGAGGGGGGCAATAAGGAGCTTGGCCTTAGTGCAGGAAGGGTGTGAGCAGGGTGAGCTCCTGCGTGGTGGCTGTTCACAGACAGGCAGTGCTCTGGGTTCCCCTGGTGTTGGGCCAAGATGTGCAGATCCCACTGGCCTTCAGCTGAGCCTGGTGAGAGCAGCTGTGTTTAAACCAAGAGCAGGGACTGCAAAATTGGAAAATAAAGCCCGTGGGTGTGTTGCATTAAAGAGTAGTTGATGTGACCTGAGAAGGGAGAGTTACTGCTGCAAGAGGTGCTGGGGCAGGGAGGGGAGCAGTCTGGCTTGCTGCCCCACAGGGAGAGGGCCTGCCCTGAGATAGGGAGCTCTCGTGGGGAGGGGACCTTCCTTTCCTTGGCTGTAGTCCAGAAGCTTCTGTGTTAGGGATGGGAAGAAAGGGAGGTGAGAGGAGTCTCTGAGATCATTCTCAGGGCAGCAGAAAAGTGATTGACTTTAATGAGAAGCTCCAAATAGAAAATGGAGATAAACCTCTGTGGGTGGTGTCTGATCTAGGACTGACTCATGGGTGTCTCTGGAGGTACAGAGCTTCTAGCTCACTGCCCTCTCCTACTGCAAACAGTCTTATGTTCCTAAGAGAAAAGGCTCTGAGGGGAAAGGTTTGGGGAAGGTGAAGTGCTTGGGGAAAAGAGATGGCAGGGAGCTATCAAAAGCTTTTCTGACATGAACTGTATTTTGAGGGGTACATGCAGTGTCTGCTCCTCTGACCCATCCTGCAAGGTGGTGGTGGCATGGTTAGTGTGACAGTTTTCATACTGCCCAAAGCAAAATGAATGCTGATAGATTTATATCGTTTCCCTGTGTTACAAACCAACCTTCACTTCTTGTTAATAGCTTGAGGTAGGACTTAAATGTTCTAAATTAGAACAAAACACCAGTACCTGTCTTATTAAGAGGTCATTAGCAACCAGGACAGGTTTAACCATTGAGTGGGTAAATCTGCAGCTGGATTAAAGCCTAATTGACTCTCTGATGAATCACACTAATATTTCATACAAAGCACTAGATTTAAAACCAAACCAAAGTGGGGAGGTCCCCAGTGTCTGTTGTCACATTCAGGTCACTGATGCACACTCCTATTTTAACTTGATTCTGGTGCTTTAAAGGAAAGTAGGGAAAAGAACTAATTTACCAAGTTTTTCAAAGCAACATGAAGGTATTTCACTCTAGCTTTTTTTTCCAGCTAGAAAAGAAACCACTGTGTCTTGCCCTCATAGCCTGCTGCAAGCCAGAGGCTGTTTCAGGATTGCATTTGTGCTGTCTGAGAGCTTGGCTGCGAGTCTGACTCTCTTGGACAAACCAGGGTAGTGCCAGGCCAGCAGGCTTGTGTGGTGACCTTAGTGCTGCAGCTGCTCTTGCCAGAGGCATTTATTTCCCTAAATGCCATTCCTGAAGGTATTTTTGAGGGGCTTGTTGCTAAGGTCCCTCTGAAGTCGTGTCTCCTGCCACTGGATCAGAGGTTTCTCCACAGTGTCCAAGGGTAAAGCTGAGGGATGTGTCCCTGTTAAAGCTGTGAGACAGAAACATCGCCCTGGACCTACCCTGTTTCCTGGGGAGGCAGATTGTTTTGCTGGGTTTTCCCACTAAATCCCTATCTCCTAATAAAATACTACAAGAAAAAATTCATTGTTCCTGCCAAATTTAACAGGAAATTGAGAATAAATATTTTTACTTCAGCAAGCTTGCTTTTTAGCAGCCCAGGCTTTTCCTGGGGGTGGGTAGACGCCTGCTTGGTCTGTCCTTTAAGCCAGCCCTGGCAGAGCAGCTCACTGCAGGGGGCTGAGCACTGCTTGAGACCACACTGGAGCCAGGTTTGCTGCAGGGGACATAACTGACTGCTGTCACACTTTCCCATGTCACACACATTCCCACTTTCTACAGTTTTTTCTCACAGCTGAGCTTAAATACAAGAAGAGAATGTGTTTTGCCTCCAAATGTGAAATCAGCTTTGTGTAATAGCAGTTTGGGGCAAAAAAAAAATTAGTTCTAGCCCTGGTTCTGTTACTAGAGATGAGATGACAAAGAGCCCTGCTGTGGAAAGGGGCAAGAGGGGATAAATGAGCCAACACAGAGCAGCAATCACAGTGTGGCAGCAACTGATGAGCCTCTGCTCTGGAAGAGCTCTGAGAGGAAGGTCTCTGGTCGCTCAGGATATGGCCATACTCCTCATCCATCCTGTTGTGAGGAGAGAAAGGAACAGCCATTACAAGTGATGAACAGGCTTAATGGCAAATAGGAAGCCCATATAATAGAGCAGGAACAAAATGCAATTTTACTGCATCTACCAGAAAAACAAATCTTTTTAATCCAGAGAGAGAAAAATTACTCATGAAGCCCAAAAGCAAGGGAGAAAGCAAGTAGTGCATAAGGAAGTAAATAAACCATTTGGTAATGACCTTGTTAAAGTAGCAAATTGTGTTTATTCCATGTGGATTATGGGGTTTTTGCACAGGTGGCAGAGGTGACTGGTACCTGGGAGGGCACAGCAGCCTGCAGCTCCATTCTCAGTGTGCCCCACATCCCTGGCCAGCCCAGCTGCTGAACAGAGCCCATCCTTCTCACCTCCAGTGCATCAGGAAAGGAAGGCCCTAAGGACACTGGGGCCCATCCAGGTCCTTTACAAAGGTTGCAAATGGCTGTGGAAATGGCCAGGGTGTGGGCCGGGGCACAGGAAAAGTTTGAAAGCCACCCCTCCATTCTGGGCTCCATTCTGGAGGAAATCCCAGGGTCCCCCAAGGCCATGGACAAACCCCCAGGGATCAAGCCCCTCTCCTCAAACCACTCAGTTGAATGGGTGGCTTGTGCCCTAACTCTGTCAAGCCCAGAAAGTCCATATCTAGCCTGTATGTCCTTTCTCCCAAAACTTCTGGAGGTTACTTTGGCACCTTTTGCACTGTCTTATGCAGTCAGCCCACTGGAGGGACCTGTCAGCAGGTTTTGCTGCAGCTCCAAACCTTAGTCCTGTTAAATGTCCCACACCCAAGAGGCCATCCTCCATTTTCACTTCCATAGCACAGTGTTAGCTCAGTTGAAAAAGCAATGCTTGGGGTGGGAGTGCATTCCATTTCAGTGATCTCTAGGCAGGAAGTGCTTATTTTTCTATATTTTAAAAATTATCTATACATTCATTCATGGAGATGGAATTCCCTGTTTAAATGTAGTTTTTTTCCTGAAACCTTGTAGAAAAGGCTTTGTTTTCTGCTTAGCTTAGACAGTTAAAATTGTTCCTGTAGGACCTGCAAGTTTCATCCTGCTGTGTTCTAGGGGACTTCTCACAGGCTACAAACTAGACTGGACCAAGAGTCTTGTATCAACACCAGAGAGGTAATTAGACCTAAAAATGAAATAGTGTTTCTCCTGTGCCTGACAGCAGTAAAATGCAAAACAAAAACTGAGAACAAAAGGGAAGGATATCAGAAAGAATGAAAAGTAAGGGATAGGAAGGCTCCTCCTCTAAGGGATTTAGAAATCCACCTAACAGTTTCATCAGGAAGAAACAGAAAAGAAATACTGTTGACTATAGAGACCTGGCGGTTTTTGTTCCCTAACTTAATCATCGTCCCTAAAAAACTTCTCTAAATCATCAAGGATGATTTAGACACCCTCCTAGAAGAGGGAAAACCCTTTGGCAAGTGTTAGTGAAACCCTGGATTTATGACATGCAGCTCTGCAAATCTTTTTCTGGCTGAGCTTTTCTTGGGATTAGCCTGTATGAAGGAGAGTGGGAATGCTGGGGAACGTTGCCTGTAGAGCTTTTCATGTGGTTTCCAGGGCTGGAAAAGTGTGGCTGCATTCCCTGCCTTCTTGTAAGTGGTCAGAACAGCTGTTTTATTTAAAGCATGGCTTGAAGTTTCAGGTACATTATGGGAAAAGGGCACATCAGGGAGAGACCAGGCCCCATGCAACATGCAGCAGGGAGGTCACTCATTTAGCTTGAAGGTCTTTGCAATGGGCTGGACAGAAATCTTGATGCTGGCAGCCCTGTGAGTGCTGCAGGTTCCCAGGATGCTCGTAGGAGGCTGCATGGAGGCCATGCAGGTGATGTGCACACATGCTGCATGGGGATCTCAGCTGCTGCCTTTCTTTCCATAGGGTTGGTTTTGCTGTCAGATGGGAACAGACACTAATTTGCTTCTAAGGGGCAGAGTCCATTCCTAGAGCTCCTTACTGGGGCACTGAAGTGCAAACCCCTGCTAAGATACCTGCTCAGTGTTTTGTTGGAACTCTAGTGCCCTCTATTCTTGGGCAGCAAATTAAATATATGAGTGCAATGCTAGATGTTGAGGGGAGAGGGACGTGCCATAGCATGTCAAGCCAGGAAACCCCAGCAGTCCTGGAGAAATGGGGACAGCATCCTCCCGAGAGCATTCCCTGAGCAGCTGGGAGGGACAGCCCAGGCAGTCACACTCCTCTGCCCTCTGCCCATGGCCCCAGGAGCAGCAGGATGCTGGAAACCTCCAAGTGCCACCCCCAGCACGGCTCCTGGGGCACTACAGTGTAGTGCAGTGTTGGGCTGCTCTGCCACAGGCAGAACCATCCCCGTGCATTTGTGCTTCCAGCTGCTGATCTCAACGACCTTGGTTTTTTCCTGCTTGCTCTTGTTCCCCACACTCATAGCTGGCCAGCCCTGTGGGTAAGCAGGTCCCTGCTGCAGTTCCACTGCTGATTGGTCCCACTGGCTCTGCTGGTGCTTGACCCCCTCCCCTAACTCTGTCCCCTCTTGCTCCTCTCAGCTGTTTGAGTCTGATTTGTCCTGCAGAGTCCCTCCTGTAAGTAAGTGGGAAGGGAAAGGAGGCAGAAAGGCAAAAAGATACTTTTTACCCAGCTCTCAGACATGAAATCACCAGGTTATTTGGCTACCTGAGTCCAACTTTCTTGAGCACTGGCAGTACAGGACACAGTCTTGACAGACTGGACTTGCTGTTTCTTAAGCAGAGCACAATGCCCCTTTGTGTGGGGTTCCTGGACCAGCCAGGTTGGGTTTTGTTTGACAAAGCCTCTTTAAATTTCATTTTTTTTCCTCCATGGAGTTGTGAGTAAAAAGATTTCTTTCTTCTTTTACTCAAACCTTAGCCTTGAGTTTGCACAAAATAGGTCTGTGACCCTAGACCTAAGTTTCAGGTTTGCAAATAAGCTTGTAACCCAAGCAGTCTGGATGTTTCGTAATCAAATTTGTGGACAACAAAAATTCTATGATTTCAAACTTGGAGAAAAAAATATGGGGTCAGGAAATCAGGAAATTGTCATTTGCTTCATTCAGCATCTTCTGCAAGCTCTGTGTAAAAAATCACTGTGTGCAGCTTCCTCGTGTGTCAAATGGCACAAAGAAGTTGTGAGATGTCTCACAGGAGTAGTATAAACCTCTCCCATGTTTCCAGAATGCCTGAGGTCCTCTCGTAAAGAGGATGAGAGAAGTGAGGGGGATGCAGGGAGTTTCCTCTGAAAAGGGGAATCCAGAATGAGAAACACATTCAGCCACTGCAAACAGCAAAAACACACGCGCTTTGATTCCAGGAGCCAGACCATGCGTGCCTCACATGTGCAGCTGCCCAGATTTATGGCCTGTTATCCTCTGAGGCAATTACTAGAGTTTGTTGTGGGGATCTGCATGAGCAATGCACAGGTTGCCCACATAGCCCGGCCTTCTGAGAAATGACACGGTGCTCACTCTGCCAGCACTCGCCATGTGCTGCGGCCGGGAGCAGCTGTGCTGGAAAACCACCACAGAGGAAATCACAAGTTAGTGAGTCACTGAGGCTGCTGCCAGCCTGTCAGGAGCCTCTCCATAACTCAGCTTTCATATGCCTCTGCTCTAGCTCTGAAGCGGGCTCAGATGCCACCTCGAAGAGCAGAATGGCTGCTAGCATGTGAGGAAGGAGCAGAAGCAGATGGATAGATGCTGGTTTTCATTCTACAGTCCCAAAGGGAGGCCCACAGAGTGGAAAGGAGAAGTCACCCTGGCAGGCCTGAGCACTTCTTCCTGTGCAGCCTGTGGTGTGCCCCCAGACACCCCATCAAAGCTCAGCAGAGATGTCATTCCCAGCCCCTTGGACCTGCCTGGGGAAGGTGCTGCTTGGGGCAGGGCCAGGAGCATTCTGCTGCCAGGACACTTTTGGCCCAGCTGCAAGCATCAATACTGAGGACTTCCCAAAGCTGCTCATGGCTTTGGTCCAAGCGGTTCTGGCTTTATCTGTGCTTTGGGAGACCACTTGCAGCTGCTCTGGCCAAGAACACACTCCTGTGCTGTGGGCTGGACTGCGTTTACATCACTCGTGCCTGTGAGAACCAGGAGGAAGCTGTTGACGTAAGGGTATTAAACAGGCCTCAAGCAGCAGGTTTGTGCCATGATATGCAGGCTCTTGTGCCTTACACAGCCAGCAGTGGAAGGGTTTTTCTTTCCAAAGCAGGGGCTGTGCTGCCCAGGGCCCAGGGCAGAGGTGCCTCCTGCAATCTGAGGAGGCTTCTGAAGACGAAGCTGGAATACAAACCCTTGGAAGAAGGGAACAACGCCGTGCTGTGGGACACATTTCTGGCAGAGGCAGTGCTGCTGTCTCTAAGTTCTCTCCCTGGGGCTCCAGCCACTCCTACACCCAGAGGCAGCCCCAGCTCATCCCACCAGCCCACAGCTTTAAACGCCTCTCCTTAATCCCTACCAAGTGAGGAGCAGGATGCAGAGCAAACCGGTTCCAAATGCTTGTTGTGGGGGGTGCTGTGCTGGCTCTTGCTACCCTTGAAGCTGGTGGCAAAATCCATAGTAGGCAGAGGTGCAAAGATGCTCCTGGCTAAGTATCCAATGTTGTTTTCCTTGGAAGTGAGAGGTGGTCCTTGAGGTGCACTTTTGTCAGTGAGCAAGACCAGGTGTCTTCAGCACCAAATCAGACAGGAAAATGAGAAGTGTTTTCTATAGAAATGTCGTTGGAGAAGGCCTACATTTGGGATTTGATACTTTTACTGCCTTTTTTTTTTACAGAAACTGAGCAATAATTCTTATTTTGGGACTAGGAATTTTTCAAGCAATGAAACCATTTTCTTAAAATCTCAGTTTTAAAGCAGTTCACTCTGCACTGGGTTTTGGATGAGTACTCACCACATTTTTCAGCCATGTCTGTGCAGCACATGTTCCCCACAGCAGCAAGTGGAGGGATTGCTGCTCCTGCTGCCCAAGGGGCAGGGAGGGCTGGGGGATCCAGTGCTTCCTCCCAGCCTTCCCCAGTCTGAGACTCACTTGTGCCCATTGGTGTGTGTCAAAGGCACCATCAGTGGAGGATTCCCTTTGTGCTCTGGCTCTCAGCTGGTGACAGCCACAGAAAGATCACAGTGCCTGGGAGAGGTGCTGAGGAGACACTTGACAGCAGGGTGAATTCTTAGCTTGCAGTAATGCTGCCTTGTGTTTCTGTGCTTTGATCAACTGTGCTTTAAATTGACACTTGGACTTAACTTGCTTTAACTTCATGTGCAAACTAGCTCAAAGTAGACAGGTCTCCCTTGGACTGCTCAAGGAGGCTTCCAGATGAGCTCTGGTGAGCCTTGATGAGGCAAAATCCATATTTTCTACCTACTGTGTCCCTTTGTAGGAAGCACCCACCAGCAGGACCGGGACTACAGCAGTATATCAGTGCTGGTTCATGCACCCTCACAGCCTAGGACATTCTCTTCAGCTGTCCAAAAGCCTGATTTGTGACCTTCAGATTTTAAAAATTTGGTCTTGCCTTTGGCAGGCCAGTGAGCAAACTTCCCAGACAGTCTCGGAAATGCTGGTGAAATACCAGAAGATCCCTTTTCTCAGCTGTTACTGGTGGCACCAGTAACACTGGCTGACATTATGAGTTGGTCACTGGTCTAGTGGAAAGGCAGCGTGGCCAAACTCACAGTGGCTGGGGCTGTTTATGGATTAGGATCACATTCAGTGGATAATTTGGGAGGGAAAAAAGATGGAGAATAAACACTAAAAAGGAATATAACACACATGCTTTGAATTGAGAAAGTTCTGTGTATTGTGTTGATCTGCTGTCCCACTATGAAATGTTGAATTTGCTATTTTTGAATTAATCCATGAGCTTAGACTTTAAAAAACCCCAAATGAATCAAAAATACCCTAAGTGAAACACATGAAAACAAAACAAAATATTTTCTCTTAGATTGAGTTAAATATTCTGTTTGATCAGGTGTGATTGAGGTTTTCTTATTTTAGCTTTGTTCTATTTGCTGCCTTCTTCTGGAAAGGGCACGGGGGGGACCCCCACCTTTATGCTAGATCCACCCAAAAGGAAAGCTTTCCAAGCTAAATAAAGACCATTTTCCATCTGTCCCTGCTGTGACCTTTTGGAAAGGCCCTTTGCATGGCTGGCACCTTGCAGAGGGTGTCTGCCCTCCCCAGCTGACACAGGCTGCAGGACCCTCCCAGCTGTAGCCAGCTTCTCAGGGCACGTGGCTGGGACAGACAGTCCAAAGACAGGGACCAGGCTGCCAGGTGCCATCGCTCTGAAAGCCTCACCAGAGCCCACCCTGGCCCTGGGAACACCTCCCAGCTGGGACAGCTCTGTGTAGCTGCAGTTATTGTCTGCTCTGCTCATCCTCTGCATTAGCTGATTCTGCTCATGCCACTGCCTGTCCCAGCAGATCTGGGCTCCCTCTCTGACCAGAGGCTGCTCCTGTCGTTCACACACCACTCTCTGCTCCAGGGTGGCTGCATCTCCAGGGAGGTGGTGGCTGGAAACACACCCAGGGACAGCCAGGGCTGTTCCCTGCATGGCTAACACGAGAACTGGGTGTCCTGGCACGCTGGGGCCACCTCCTGCGTGTCTGCAGTCAGCAGTACAGGTGATGCTCGTTAAGCACATGGCTTCTTGGTGTGAGTTAGTCTTGATCTCCTTACTGAATGCTTTACACAGATGTCCTCTGGGTCTTGTGAACATGTGTCTTCAATTAATTTTCATCAGCAGGGCTAAGGTAAAAGACTTTTCCAGTTGGAAAATGAGATGCCTGGTATACTCCAAGCAGAGATTGTCAGGACTGGTCTGCTCTCATTCAAATTGCTATTGGCAAATTTTTCAGCAGGCAAAGAGGCAGTCACAGCTGGTGAGAAGATGTTTGCATGCAGCACCTGAAGGGCAGAAAAGTTTGGATAATATGGGTCCTGCAGGAGAATGACTCTCCCCTAGCATCATCTCCTGGAAACTGGCTGCACACAAATGTTTGAAAAGAAGAATTTCTCTCCAGGAGCCCTACATGGATGCAGACACCTGGAGCTCTTTGGTCTACAGTCACCACCCACAGAGGATTTGCTGGCAGAAAAAGTTGCATTGGGTGTTGGTGCCCAAGACATCACAGCAGCCTCTTCTGTCTCCTGGAGCTGCACTGACAAAATGAAGGAATATATTGTTCTCAGACATGTAGACTTTAAGATGCTGAATCCTAAAATATGCCTGGAAGGTCGATGCCTTACATCACTGCCAATCATGCAGGTGGGATCTGTGTGGGGTAGATTTCCCCACCTCCACATTTTGTGGGGCTTCTTTCTCCTTCTGAAACATCTCAGATGGACTTTTAGAGGGGGGCTGTGCAAGCAGCAGGTAAAACCCACAGCTCAGGAAGGAGTAGGTGTGCTAAGCAAGACTGGACTATTTTCACTGGGGTCTCCTCTGAGTATGACTGCTTCTCAGACAAACAAAATCAGGTCCAGGAAATAGTTCCTGTCCTCTTTCTCTGTCTCTCTATGAAAAGGGCTGGAATGTGTTGGTGGGGCTGTGAAGTTGAAGGAACTCGCAATTCCAAACACCATGGTACCACATATATTTTTATCAGAGCTGCCAAATTCTGCATGGATTTGAGTGATATGTCCTGCTTTCAGGCCATCTTCATAATTTTATATTTTTCCTTCAAGATAGAAAGCAATTCAAGCAGCCTTGAGAGACTGATTGAAATGACAAATCCTCAAAGGCAAAGGACCAATGGAGACCTGGTGAAAATGTAAGTGGCTGAAATCTCAATCTCTGTCCAACATACCTACAGACTCTGCTAGCAGTGAGCCCATGACAAATGATCCCTTGTTGTTCCCAGCATACTTTCTGCTGTTGAAAATCACCAGGAGCAATGTGAGCAGGTTAGTTTTGCATGCCTGCTAACCCTCTTTGCTCTGATTTCTAATGGTTGTTTCCTACCCTCTGGATTCCCTGCAGCAGGGAAAGAGGAAGGTATCCAAATAAGGCACTAAAATGATTAAGCAAACCAAGGCTGCAGCCTGTTAATCAGTCTCCTTCAGCTGAAGGAGGCTAGCTGTGTAGAAATCAAAACAGCATCTGTGATTTGAGGTCTAGCTTCATTCTGCAAACATCAAATATGTATTTTGCTTGCTTTCTCAGAGCCAAAGGATGGAAATCTTGCTCGGAGTGACTTGTTTGCCTTTGAACAGATGGTATAAAGTGTTGCCCCTGTGAGCCTGTGAAGCAGCCGCACAACAGCCCAGCTTTGCTCAGCAGAGCCCCCCACCCCGCAAAGCCAGTGCAGTGTGGAGATCAAAGCCAAATCTTCTCCTTCATGACTTTCCTGTTAGAATTTTTTTTTCCTCTCTTCTACATTTTTTTTTCCATAATCAGAGTCTTGACTCCTTTTTCTTCCGTATTCAGGCTTGAGATCAAACAGACCAGACATCTGCTTCGCTATTTTTAAAATAATTTTAATGATTTAATAATTTCTAGGGAGAGGGAGAAGAGGGAAATGAAAATAATGACAAAGCCAAAAAAATGACACCATTTTAAAAATGCAGGCACAGGCAGGAGTGACTGTTCTTCCCTCCTTTTTTTTAATCTTGAGGAAATCACCATGATGATTGTAGCTGATGTACACTGGCAAAACATTTAAGTAGATGTGTGCCCGAAAGCATGACTCACATCTATTTTCTTCTTATTTTAGGAAATATGTTATACTGATTAAGGCTTTTTTCATCTGAGAATGCAAAAAAAACCTGTTGCAATCACCTCATCCCTGTGAAGCAGGTACAGCTTGTGTGCTGGTTGGGCAGAGGTGGAGAGCTCTGGCAGCTTTCCCAGTGGGACAGTGTCAATAGGGAGTGACTGTAAAACAAATCAATCTCCTCTCCAAAGCTGGACTATGTTTTTCATTAAAAAACATTAATATCTCTCAACAGAATCTTACCTAGGGATGAATTGTTGCTGCTACCACACAGGATACTCAGCAGAACTATGGTTTCATGTTGGGCTCACCCTCCCACTCTTTGGGAAGATCCGACCCAGATATTTGACATCCTCATGGTTTTAATGAACCATGGGCTCGGGGCTGCAGAAGGAGGAGCATGGCCAGGAGTTGTGGGGGGCCAGCTCCCGTGCAGGGGAAGGAAGCAATGCTGCTGGCTTTATCCACAGACCAGCTCTGAGTCACAGAGGTTCCTCAGCTCACCAGAAAGTCTCATTTTTCACTCAATGTGACACCAGTCACACTCCAAAAGCTACAGACATCTTTGGTTGTGTATCAGTGCCAGGCCAAAAGATTATATGATTATATGCAAACTCACCCACACTGCTTATTTTTGGAGAGAAGGCAGTCAGCCTGCCAGCTGTCTCTGGGAAGAGGTCTTTTTGCAAAGAATGATGGATGATTAGAATTTAGGATATCAGTCTGGTTCTCCTTTTTCAATTTAAATATACTCCAAAAGTTTTCTGATTATGGAGAGGTCATTTGAATGTAGACTCTATGTACCATCGTCTTGCTTGTTTTTTTTTTTTTTTGTGCAAAAGTTAAAAAACTGGAAGCAGAAAAGTCAAGACAAACCCAGCATTCAAATGTGGTGTATAATCTTCCTCTTATCTGCATGCCATTGCCCAAAACAAATGCATTAATGTATTTTATGTTTCACGGTTATGAGTTGCCCTGAGGATAATCAAATCAAAATCAAATGCACCTATGGAAGATAAGGTCACTGATACTGTTTCCCACCCATTCCCAATCTGGCTGTGAGTTTCACTGCAGCTGCATTTATTACCCTCTCTGAGTTTCATTGCTGTTCCTTTAAAGATTGCTTTTCCATATGGATAGATTAGGTATAGGTCTTTTTAAGCTGTATACTCTGCAGAAATCAGACTTACTGGCAGTTGCAGATGTGAGATCCTGTAAGTGGGAAATAGAGGGGAGCAGTGGATCACAGCCTCCCATAGGGAAGGGAATTCCTTGGAGCACAGTCTTTTGAAGTGTTCCTCGCCTGCCCCTTAATCAAGTGATCATATCAGCCACCTCGTTCCTTTCAATGGGGGAAAATTTGCAGACAAATTCCTGCCAGCAGGATGTTGGAGCTCTCCTGGGTGGTGGGATAAAGATACCTGTCACCTCCCCCGGCCTCGCTGCTGGCTCATGCTGGGAGCGTGGCTGGGGAGCCCTGTGCTGGCTGCAGGGCCGGTCATTTCCAAATCCCCGTCAGAAAGTGAAATAAGACCCAGCTCCCCAATGGCTCAGCAGCCCCATTGACCTGGCAAACAACTGTGTAAGTGGTCCCATATGCTGTAGGTACATTAGAGGGACATAAATTGCGCTTTGTGCTCACGGTGGTGGCGTCTTGCCCCTGCTGCAGAATTGCTCTTGCCTTTTATTGATTGGAGGGGCAGCAACTCTTCCCAAAAGATGTGCTAGTGGCTTTGCAGCTCTGAAAACTGGATCTTCCCCAGCTGGCCAGCCAGGAGAAATATTTGAAGCGATGGCCCCACCGGTGTTTTGGGTGGTGAGCACTGTGACACGGGGTACCTGCGGGCAGCAGCCCTCTCCTCCAGCCTTTGTCCCTCTACTGCTCCCCCATCACCAAATGAAGATTGTATGGGCAAGGATAAACAAAGAGCCTGTTCATACTAGGGAAGTTTTGGGGGCAGAAAGGACTGAAAGGCTCAAGATACGGCAAGGCTTAATGCCGTAAATCTGATTAATTTACCTTGTGACAATCACAACAAAAAAGCAAAGGCTGGGAGCAGGGGCTGCGGGCTGACCTTTCGCTCGCACTGAAAGGCAGCACAATAGGGGCTGGGGCTGGGCAGGGGAATGACCCTGCCTGTCACTGCTACCTGCTGTTTTTGACAATGCCATCGGACACAGCTCTAGGGGTGATGAAAAACACCTTCCCGCCAAAGGGCCCTTGTCCCCCTGCTCTGGACGGGCCAGCTCGGGGGGATTTGGTGTAGGCAGAGCCAGCTGTGCAGGGTGCGTAAATGGGCATCACTCACCAGCTTTAATATCCACCAGGAAAAAGTGCCCTGGGGACTTCAGGGTCAGACCCTGCGTGGCCAACCGTGTGGCTGATGGATATGCAGGAGTTATGGGGGGACTCTGAGCTGAGCTGCCCAGCAGACAGGGAAAGGCTTTCGAGGGCTCTGCAGCATGGTACAGAGACAAAAGTCCAGCCCTTGGGATAGGACGGCCCTATGTGCATTAATTTGCTGCACTAGGGAGTGCCCTGGCCGTATTTGAAGGAAGTGGCTGTGGGAAAGAGTTTTTCTGTGCATACCCTGGACAGCATCTTCCTTGTGTGCCCTTGCACTGCCTGACAAGCACAGGATTTACTCCTCTCTTGTCCCCTGCTAACCATGCCCAAAAGTGCACAAGGAGGGCATGCAGCAGTAGCAGCAGTGCATACTGCAGGGAACAGCTGTCCCAGAGGCATCACAGAGCAGGAAGCAAGCTTAAGTTTGGCTCAGCAGAAATGTTATTATCTGAGGAATTAACCTTTATGTTCAATACCTGTTCTCCAGACTTGTCTTTGTCTCCTGCATCTGCTTTGCCCTGAGCAGCAGCCATTCCCACCAGGTGTAATTTCTTGTTTGACTGAAATGGAACAAGTGCACCCAGAGCAGCACCCAGCATCATCCCAACCCTGCTCCCTCTCAGGAGAGGGAGACAGAGTGTTTTCATACCCCATCACATTTCAAGCTCTCTTCTTTCCACTGTGACAGTTTGGCTTAAGTTCTTTTCCCAGAGTCACTATCACAAGGGAAGTCTGAGGGATTTTACAGTTTATTTTAGTTTTATCAGCCAAAAAAAACAAAACAAAAAAAAAAAAACAAACCCCAAAAACTTTAAAAGCAGGTCAAAAATAACTCAAAACCTTAGTTTTGATCATGTACCAGTCAGGCAGAACCTGTGGTGTGCCTTTAACTGCATTGGCTGGTATCTCATGATATTAATAAAAAATAAATAGTTAATAAAGGTGTTTTAACTGGAACATCTGCTGGAGTTCTTGGCTGTGGAGGCTTAATTGCAGGCTAAAGTATCAAACTTTCAGAAGGTTTGGGGACAGAGATTGATTGGGGTCACCAGGTTATTCAGAATAATATCCCAACCGTTATCTCTCAAATGCAGTGTCCAATTGATTTTCTCTGGACCATTACACACCATGCAGGGCTGCAAAGCCCAGAAGGGGAGTGGGGGAACATCCCGCTCCTCAAAATCCTCCTGACACAAACACTGCAGTCCTTGGCAGGCTCTTTGAGAGGCACAGCTTTTCTCCTGACTTTCTGAAGAACAGGTGAGGAAACCACTGTGAAAAAGGCTCAGCTATTTTCCAAACTCATCCCAAAAGGTGTTGCTATCCCCAGGACTGCATTTGCACAGCACCCAGACACGTGTGGTGGGCCTGGCTGATGATAAACACCAACTGCTGTTCAGCATTTACATAAAAATTACTGGATTCCACTTATTTCAGTGCTTCAGCCATCAAAACTGGGAACAGCTTCAGTCTGTGAGCAGAGCTGGCAGAGATGGGGATGTGTATGATGCAGTTTGCTTAACAGGAAAATACTGTCAGGTTAAAGAGAGCTCTTCACACCTAAGCTGTGGCTTGTTATCTACCAAGTTCCAGGCAGCTTGGATTTGCCAATCAAATAATTTTTAATCAAATGCCAACACCATCCCTGGCTGCCCCCTCCCACACAGCCTGGGGCTTTGGTGCCTCGGGGAAAGCTGGCTTTGACATTCCAGCCAGCCCCATCCCCTAGCTGGTGAAGCTCAGCCTTCCTATGGGGGTTTCCTGGCATCCTCATTTGCTTGATGAATCATCCCCCTTTTCTCGGGTCTGCAGGTGGGAGTGGGCTGGGGTGCAGCCTCTCCAGGGACAGGTTTGTGCAGCCCTGGGTTAAGCCCAAGCTGGGAGGGTTGGTGGCCACAGGGGACCCACTCACTTGGAGCCCTCCCAGCACATTTTGTTCTGCAGCCCCTAATCCTTCCTGGTGTGCTTCTCACATTTATGGTCTTCCACCTACTTCACATTTGGGGAAAGCAGCTTTCTCTGGCATCTCCAGTGATTTACCAGCTCCAGGGTCCGGCTGTTGCCCTGGGTAATTGGCAGCAGTGACATATTTGGGCTGAATTTTATTGTATGCATTAGGAAAAGTCAGCAAACAGAGCTGAGTGCCATGTCAAGTATTGCCTTTGACTTTCTATTGCGGCCGTTTGGGATCTGTTTTGTCCATGCCCTGAGAAAGCCTCTGTTCTGGTTGAGGCTTTGTCTGAGATGTTGAAGGTTAGTCTGAGGAGAGCTGTCTGAGAGACCTCACTAATCCCTTTTTACTTTTTGAACAAGAAAGTCAAGTGTTTTTTATAATAATAATAATTTGAGCTAATAAGTAACATGCTGGCTGGAGCTGCAGCTGCCTGGGGTGGAGCAGATTTGTTTTCTCCATTAATTAGAAAGCCTTGGCTAATGTCACACATGTCTTCATTTGGAGATTTTTCTGGAGAGGTCATGATTCTCACAGCTAAGTCAGTGCTGGCTCAGAGTCCAGGCATCAACACTGGCTTCCACCACCTCAGAACTCACCCCCCTCTCTCCATTTACACCATTCAAACCCTGCTCTGCCCTCCATGCTGAGTATTTTTAGGAGGACCCCAGGCTCTGGTGTAGCCCCAAGGCAGGACACCCACCCATGAGCAAGGGGTGCTTTGGGAGGGTGGGTTCCTCTTTCTGTGGGTAGAAATGTTTATTTTATTATTCCTTTAATTCCTCCATGCTGTGTTCCTGCCTCATCAAAAAGCATTAGCAAAGTAAATCTTCATCAGTGAGGGAGGTCTCGCTTCCTTTCAGGGATAACAATTCTGTAAGTCTGTGGGAAGATTAAAAGTGTGGTACTAAGTAAAAAGTCATACAGCTGGGGAAGGCAAATGCCCGTAACTGTGTTCATTAACAATATTGTATATCATCTAAATGAAAGGAAGTTTAAAGGCTTAATGATTTCCTTCTCACCGATACATGCTGTTCAGTGCCAGCTCAGACAATGAAGACAGACTAACCTGTTTTACCTCTGCCCTGCTTTGATGGTTGTTTTGCAAACACTTTAGGAAACTGTTCAAATTACCATAAAATTGATTTTCAGTGGAAGCTGAAGGTAAAACAAAATATTTTCTATTGAGTGGCTTTTACAATAAGATTAACTCCATGAGACCTCAACCTTGGCCCTAGCTGGCCTTGACAATGTCTCCCTTTTAAGAAGGTGATACAGCTATCTATAATTAGCCATGGCTAGTTAATAACTCATCTGTTAATGTCGAGGCCCACAAATGGAAGCTTTATATGTACAAGGAACTGAGGTTAGGCCAACAAGGATAAAATAATGTCTATTTTAGTTTAATGAATTCTGTTTCCATTGTTGCTGCATTTGGGCAGCCAGGCTTTGGAGCAGCTTTTGGGAGGGTTGTACTTCCCTGCAGTGCAGTAGCTGGGGCTCCCTCTGCCAGCCTCTGGCAGAGGCAGAAAATTGTAAGAGCAGTGTTCTGCACCCTTCTAAGCTTGACAGTTCAAAGCTTTGGTGGTGGTAACTTGGTTAAATACCACATTATTGCCTTCTGTACACCCTGAAATAATGGGAATAAACAGAGCAGAGGTCTCTGATTTTGAACAAGGTATTGCCCCCGGTTGCCTGTGGGTCCACACCCTCCACCTCTGCACAGAAGAAATGGCCCCTTCCATCTGAGTTCCCATGGCTTTAGGAGAGGGATATGCAGGAGCAGAAGCTGGGCTGATGAACACAGCCCCTCACACACTCCTCTGAGGAGATGCTGTGTCCCTGGTAGTAACTTACTGCCTTTTGAGTCAAATATAAACCCAGGGTCCTGGTGTTAGTGCATCTTGGCCCTTGGATGGTGATGGTATTCAAGTTTTAAATACCTCTAGAGCTTCGGGGCATTTGGTACAGGATACCTGAGCTTCAACTGGCTGTCATGACTGGGCAGCTCACCTCATTCATAATGAAAACTAGCACATAAGCTAGTCAATGCTGTCAGAAACAATCCCAGCTGGTGCTGGTAGTGGTTCTAGCTAGCAGTAAGAATGGGCAAGGACTCCTGTCTTGGTAAAGACCATTGTACTTCTTTGCATGACAATCACAAAATACCAGATGTGGGTTTTTTCCCATTTTAAGAATGTACATGTAAAATTGCCCCAAACTGACCCCTACCCTGAAACTTTCTGCTTTGACATTCTGTTAAAAAATTCCAGCCTGGCTTTAGTCATGGGAAAGAATTTTCTCCTTAAAGTTGTTTTGGTCAGAAAGAAAAATAAATCTTTGTTTGCATGACTAGGTCTCAGTCATGAAAAACTGACCCCAAAAAATGCTGCTACAAGTTTCCTCTGACTGTAGAGACTCAGCCGAAGGCATGTCATTCGAGAAGATGTATGCTTGAGCAGAGTGGGGTCTGGAGAGATTTGAAGAAGAAACCTTGGAAGCTCCTTGTTTCTTACTGTTATGTTTAGTCAGAGCACTCGAGCCAAGCGAGACGCCGGTGCCGTGTCACGTAAACAGAGTGTGCGAGCCTGAGATTGCGACACTGCCCATGGGCAGCTCTGGGACACAAACATTCTTCCAGGCCACGCAGACCTGGATGGACTGGAGCTGCTCCTTCCCCAGTGCCTGTGATGGGAGCCCAGGCTGTTCAGGACAGGCAGTTTTGGTTCCCCTGCAGGGACCGAGCCGTGTCTGGTCCGACATCCCCAATGTCCATTCTGTCCAAGAGTCACACAGGCACTTATCGAGGTTTTGGATGATTCATCAGTATTCTACAGACCTTTAGGGCTTGTAAAGCCACACAGAAAATCTTGCAGAAATGTTTTTTCCTGCCTGAATCCCAGCCAGGCCTGTTTTGAGGACTACCTGGATAAAACTGGAAGACAGGCTTGGCAGAAAAAATTCCCCCAGTTTGAGCCCTGATTGGGACTGGAAGCTGGACAAATATTAAATCCAATTTTCTCAAATCTTAAGAAGTCCTGGAGTATATAAGAGAGCAAGGATATAAATAATTTCCCTTATTGCTCTAGGCTGGGCTTTCTGAAGGACATGAGTGATGGATGAACTTGGCTCCCCTATCTTTCTGGGACGTGGGATCCAAACTCCATGTGGCTCCTCTGGAAACCTCCCCACATTCCTGGACAGAAGGGGGGCTTTTAAGTGGTGATTCCTGCCTTTTTCCCTCTGGAAACAAGATTGATTTCTTCATGTAATTATGTTTGTCTTGTCCTGCTTCAGGCTTTCCAACACTTAGTTCATCTTCTCCTTTGGCTGCACAGCAAATGCCAAGCAAGATCCCCTCTCTGGGAAGGATGGAAAAGTTGGTCTTTTTGTCCAATAAAACCAGAGCAGCTTTCAGACTTGGTCCCAAATGTCCTGCCTATAGTCTGACAACAAAAGTTAAACCTTGTTATAAACGCAATCAGCCTATGGATGTTGGTAGTTGTTCCTGGCTTTTACACTGGAAAATATCACTGACGGACAAAAGCCTTGGAGGTTTCAGGCATTTGGCTCTGGTAGGGTACCAAGCATGCAAAATCATTTCTTGCATTAAGTCCAACCTAAGCAAACTAAATTTCAGCTTCCATGATTAATACTTGAAGCTACAGATACAAAGGCAAAAATCAGCAGTTCAGACTGAAGCGGTATCTGAATTTGAAAGGCACTCACCATTCGGCCTTCAAGAGCACTTTTGAAGCTGCCTGTAGAGAAAATAATTAAAGAGATGAAAGATACAGTGACTGATAGTAATAAATCACATGCGGCTGTCTTTGTTCTCTCAGCAAATATAAATCACTTTTGCCTTTAAAATATAAGAACAAGCATTCTTCCCAGATTGCTTTGAATTTATTAGACAAGGTCATTAGAAATGTATTAGGGCAGAATCTGAATTTATTAACTGAGTTACTTAATAGCTTAATTGTTCAGTTAAAGAGGGTTGTGCACTCTGACTAGTTTTCAGGGAAGAGGGAAGACAGCCAGGAATGCAGGTTCCTAGGCAGGAGGTGCCACTGTCCCCAGAGGCAGACTGCTGGAATCACAGGCAGTGCGGTGGCACGGGCCATCTGAGACGGCTTCTAATCAGCATCAGGCAGGTCTGCCCCTGGGAATTGTCTTCAAGTTGGCCAGGGTATCTTTTGGGAAGGAAACCTGCTGCAGGGACAGCAGCTGGGCTAGGTCAGAGCTTGGATTAGGCTTTTTTTGTGTGTACTAATTTGGAGGGCAGTTGGGACGATGGCTGTCAGATGAGTTTAGCTGCATCTTGGTCCCCACTGGGGCCACCCAGCAGCAGGCACAGCTCTTTCTCATGGAACTGTCTTCTGCCAATCAAGGAGGGTTGAATTCAGGTGGATTTTTGTGTGTGCATTCAGGAGGTTCTTCCAGTCTTCACCTCTGAGACACTGAGGCTGAGAGAGTTCTTCAAGGTGCTCTGCTCGTTGCGCTGCCAGACACACGTCCCTTCTTGCAGGACACACACTCCACAGCATTCCCTTCCCAGAAGGGACCATCTGCCCAGAGAGGCACTTCTGGAAGCAGCCAAACCCAAAACTTATTTTCACATATGCTTCTCTTCCTCTGGGCAGGGTGAGGGAGGAGGCACACAGCGGATCTGAGTCACAGGCACCGATGGCACGTCTGAGGTTTTGGTTTCACAGACCACCAAAGAGCCATCACCACAGCTGGGTGAGCTCAGGGAGCTGCTGGCACAGGGTTTGCAGCACCCTCCGGGGTCTGTTCAAAACAGCACAGAGCTCAACTCCTGGAATAGCAGGAAGAGACATCAATATCATCTTTATCATGGCTTTCAGCATACTCAGAATTTGCTGCTACCACCCAAGCATCTGCAGTCTCCAACTGATAAAACCCATCACCCTCATCTTCTTCTCTCTCTTTTAACTTAGTCAAACAAACCTTTGCTGTGATCACCAGGCAAAGCTCCGTTGAACCTGTCAGCTTGGCCAGCACCTCCCTCTGGGTCAGGATATGCACAAGTGAAGGCTTCCAGTGAGGATTAGCTCCTCCAATGATGTTCAGTTCCATGAAACAATATAATTTCCTCAGTTTTTCATCATTTCCACTGTAGAATTTGGTGTCTTCCCTTCTTCTTTCTCTCCATGTTTGTTCTACCTGCTCAAGAAGATCCAAGTACTCCTGGAATCAGTGTAAAACAGATTACAACTCTTGCTGAAATCAATGGGTATTTTGCTTTGTGGGAGGCTCCATGATTAGATCCACAAATTCTTCACTGTGACAAGTTTTCTCTTTCTCCCTAACAATGGGTAGCACCAGAGAAAGGAAGAAGGTAAGAGAAGAAAACATGAATTTAATGACTGCAGTAACAAACTTTATTACAGCAACTTTATGGGGGGAAAATGTCTCACAATCATCACTGCATAACAATGTCCCGACAGACATGATGTCATTGCGTCTTAAAAGGTATTTGAGTTGGAAAATCTTTTCAACAGTGTTTTAAGGGTCTGCTTAAATGATTAATAAGGTTTATTCATGTGATTTATTATCTCCAAGAAAAAAAATCAGTAAGTATGAAATATATTTGAAAGGGATGACAGTGTTTATTAATGTTACAGGTTTTATATTGCCAGACATTATCAAAATAAATATGCTCACCTGTAAGAGGAAAATGTAGTATCTAGTCAAATTTTATACATCTCCATATAAGTGCCCTGGCAATTTGTGTTAGAATGAAGAAGCAGGTGGGCAGAAGATCATTTTGGACCTTGTGTCATGAAATGACATGGAAATTCACCTGTTCTGCCTGCTCACTAGAGATCCACCTATATGTGTATACGTGATGTATATTTTGCTAACTCCATCCACTAATGCTATTTAATGGTGTTTATTATTGCACATCTGTGAATATTTATCTAATGGACAACATCTAAATCTCCTCCCAATGGGACTTGTTGAAGTTAAATTTCCACAGGCACAGGGAGGGCCAACTGCTGGGGGTGAGAGCAGCACATGACTGACACCAAAATCAACCATGCTCGGCTGTTTCAGCCTTCCAGCTGTTCATCTTTGAAATTCCTCTTCCCACATGTAGTGTCAACCTGAAGGCAAAGTTACAGTTTCAGCAACATCCTTCTGAACCAACCATCCTACTTTTTGTCTCAAAAATCCAAGGAAAGATTGAAGCTGCCTTTATTTCCAGTGGAAGTTTTTCTGATGGGGAAGTTTTCAGTGGCAAAATTGATTTGCTTAAACACAGCTTATTTGGTAGATCTCTGAATCACAGCAAAGTATCTTAGATTATTACAAATGAGGAGACTTAGGACCTTCTCCTATACTGACTATGTGATAACTCCTTATTCCCTTTTCTCATTAACTCTGAAGGTTACAAATCCCACAGACATTCCTGTGTTCCATTCAAACACTGGCTGGTCCCTGCCACCAGCCCAAGAGCTTCTACAGTGTCAAAGTCCTCAATTGCCAATGGCTAAGGAGTGCCCAGTCAGGGCTAAACCACATCCTAAACCACAGGCTGACTTCAGAAATCTGACTTGACTTCCTGAGACTCTCTTTCTCCTGTGTAAACTGGGGATAAGAATTTACCTGACCTGATGGCACTGAGATTAATGGTCTAAGTAAGAAGTTCAATTTCCTCCCCACAATTACTTTGTGCTCTCTCAAGGGACATCAGGATGACTCCTGCCTTCCTCGCAACTCCATCCTGGGCACCCTGAGAATGACCATTTCCAGCCCTGCTCTCAGCTCAGAGCACATCACCAGTAAGCATCTCAGTGGCTTCTGCCTGTGTGCAGAGTTGAAAGAAAAGTTGCCAGATAAGCAAAGCCTCTAAAAAAAAAGCTGAATTTCGTTACCTGGAAGTGTTCAAAATTTCTTTATCTGGAAGTTCAAAATTTTAAAGTATGATCTCTTGAGCAGAGAGTCTCCTGTATCCTTGCAGGGCTGTGGTCCTCTCCTGCTGCCCTGTAACTCTTCTACCCCACACTGAGGGCCCTGCTCATATTGCCAACAGCACAATTTTGGCACCTCCTGACACTTCTAACCTTTATTAAAATAAGCCCAAATGGAAATTGCATTCTGCCTCCTCTGGGGTTTCCATGGAGCAGATCTAATTATCTTTCTTTAATAGCACTAATTGGTGGCCTCGTAGCCCTGGCCCTTCAGTCCACTCCTCTGCGCTCCCTTTATCCCTTGCACTGCCCTGGCCTCTCAGGCTGGATGGGATTTAAACATGGTCTGATGGTTTGTGAAACCACTTTGACTTCTTGCCCTCAATTCGCTCGTGCTACCTGAGCTCCCCGACCTGTTGACAGAGGAGCTTTCCTTTGTCTTTGCAAATTGACACAGCTGCACACTTCGCAAATAGACTCAGATGTTGAGTTTGGGGCTGAATGGACCCTCCAGATTAGCACAGGGAGAATCAGCTTTAAAAACACTAAGCTGGAGCCAACAGCAGGAGAATGGAGTGAAGCTCTTTATCAGGATTCACTGCCATAGAAAGGGGCTCCCTGCTCTTGCAGTGATATTTACTTCCCTTTGGGGAGGACATTCCTGGAGCCGATAGCTCATCCTGACCCTGTACCCGGAGTTAATTAGCCAACTGTATAATGGGGGGATTCGCCCGGAGATTACACGGGGTGATCTCTCACCACACACGCTGTTTGCCAAGTGGTTTGGGGCTCTTGGCAAGCACAAAAGCACACATGCAAGCAGGACAAAATCGGGCATGGGGGTTGCTGCCACAGAGCTCGGCAGAGCTGCAGGCAGGGGCTGAGACTGCGTCCTGCTGGACCCTGCTCTCCCAGGGTCCCACTGCCCCATCCGTCCTCATGGCACACCTGGACGTGGGCACGTCAACCCCTGCAAGGCTCTTTCTGCAAATGGCTTGGAAGGTTGTCCGTAGAGATGAGTTTGTCAAAACTGGATCAAAAAAAAAAGATAGGTGAGGTCACTTCTGCCTTGCAGTAGAGCCAGGGTGGGAGCAGAGAGAAAGTGGCTGTCGTGGCTGTCCAGGGAAGCCATCTGCTGCCTTGCCTTGTCTGGAGGCAAGGGGATGAGATCAATATTGGAGGCAATTAACACTGAACAACGTGTTGATGATTTTATAGCAGGTTAAAGAAAATGCCCCAAATAAAACTACGGGAGGCCTTCTATAACTCTACATGGCTATAAATATGTATTAACTTAATTACTATCAGCAATTACAGCTCAGTTTGGGAACAGTTAAAGTGGGTGCACACAAAAAGGAATTATTATCCTTAGAAAATGAGTGTGAAGATAAAAGGGATTTAATTCACATTAGCTAATGAGCAGAGGCAGAGCTGCAGAAACAGCATTCCCCCTCTGCTTTACAGTGCTTGCAAAGGGGACCGGGACCAGACAGGCCACACATCCCAAGGCAAGCCTGGTGAGTTTGTGCCAGGGGAGCTGAAGGGCTGACACTTCCAGGGCAGTGGAAGGGAAGATCCTGGCACCAAGTGAACTGCCTGCCCTCCACAGGGTCATATGCCCACTGCAGTTACACTCTGGTGCTCATTTACTTCATCCTCAGCCATTTCAGGAGGCTCAACACCAGCACCTGTTACCCACCCGCTCTGCTCCTGGATGTCATTTCCCTCATTTTCTCCCTGGTTCTATGAGCATATGTTACTTACAAGTGCAGGAGCTGGTGGGACTTACTCAGGATGGAAGGTCTGTATTTCACAGGCATCCCATTTTCCCCAGAAATGCCTGAGCTGACCCCAGGAAGGGATAGAAAATCATCTTTCCTTGGACTGAGCATGTGTTTCTCCTTTTCTGGGCTTGTTACACTGGTTTCTGACCCTATTTTTTAAAGATAAATGCCTGATTTCCTGCTAAATTTGCCCTGATTCCCTTTCCTGGGTTTGAGTCTTGTTATAACATTCCCCACTAAATTGAATATTCTTTTATTTCTTCTTCCTATCATAATTTTTACAAGTTTAACCACCTGATGATTTTTCCGTGCAAAGCAGATTGAGCTCTGCAAGCTCCAGAAAGCTCAGTTTTGCCTTCAAGTAATTTTTGTGACTCTCTTGACACTTGCCAACTTTTCAGCACACTTTTGCAGTGTGAGCACAAGAAGTTGATAAGCTCTTTCCTGTGACAGTGTCCCAGGATCTCCTTGGTGTTTAGCCACAGTATCACCCTGCTGGGGACAAATCCTCCTTTCTGAACCAGTAAGTTCTTAGTCCTCACCCTGAGACCTTCATCACTTGCTGGTCCCTCTCCCTGCCTCATCTCATCTACAGTGCAATTAGCATTGTCTTAAACATTCCTCACTCTCACTGGCATGCTTGAAAGTTGAATTCTCAATTAACAATTAACTCCTGTTTAAAAGCCAACAGTTAATCAAAAGCATTGGAATATTTTGAGTTCTGCATCTGTCTCTGGTGAGTTGTTTCTCTGAGTAACTAAACATGAGCTGTAGTGGTTGTGGGTGATGCACAGAGCATTTCCCGAGTGCATCTCCTGGCTCTCCCAGCTGCCTTTGGCACACATGGCTCCTGCTCCACAACCCAGACCTGCATTTCAGGCTCCCTCGGGGCTGGATTGCTGAGGTCTCCAGGGCACCCTGGGCTCACCCTGAAACTGCTCCTGCTCTTTGAAGATGCAAAGTGCCCTTACTCACAATCCCAGCCTTTGAGACTGGGGAACAGAGCTGGGAACCTGGTGAGATAAAGCTGCTTTGTGATGCCAGTGCTTTTGTCATGCACCGAGGCTGCCAATACAATTGCAATGTCCCTTATCAAGTGCTCTGAGTCGGGGGCCAGAAGGCAGAGAGGCTGCCTAGGAAAGCTCAGGGAGGTGGGGGACACGGCTAACAGGCCATTCTGTAGCCTTGAAAAATGGAAAACTGGGCAAGTTTCAAGAATGGGGAAAGGATGATGAATTGTTGGTCCTGGACTATGTTGACTCCTAAACTTGGGCACAGATAACCTTTTCAGGCTGCTGCCTGAGCATAGGTGCTGCTCTTCTTGATTGCCACCCCAGGACCTGCCTTTTCCAAGGTCCCCATCCAGCTGACACTGAGCTGGGAGCACCAAGATCAGCTGAGCACCCAGACACCAGTGCCTGTGGGTCATGGGCAGGAACACAGCAAACTGGGGTGCTCCAGTGTGAGCAGGGATGTTGTTTTACTGCTTTACAAAACACATTTATCACTATGGAATACGACTTTTACACATATGCTTTTTCTCCTTGATGCACACCTTCAACACCAAGCTCAGTTACCCTATGTTCAGCTGCCTGCAAATTATTCCTGCAAATGACAACCTCTCTCAAATGCTCCTGCCACCATCCTGGCTAAGAGACCTGCCTAAGCAGGAGCCTGGGTCTGGGCTCTGGAATGACATTTGGAGCAGTAGCAACGTTTGAACACAATGGTATTTCCTTCTGAAGAAAAAAAAAAGACCCTTCAGCTTGTTTTCTCTCCCCCACACCCCCCTCCTGGAGAAGATATTGCCAAGGCTCACAGATGGGATCGTTTACAGTTTCCTTTTGAGCTGCCTTGGCCCTTTCAGGTTTTGTTTATTCGAGCTGAGCTGTCAAACAGGGGAGGGTGGGTTGGGGAAGGCCTCCCTTCCATATTCTGATTTGGATTGGGGTTGCTCAAATTCCCCATCTGACAGAAGATGATTGATGAGAACGATGCTGGCTGTAAACCTGGGAGGCTTTGGAGATCAGGCAGCTCTGCTCTTTGCAGGGCCTTAAATCCCAGTTGTCAGAGCAATGTGGGGAATGGCATCCCAAGGTAATTACAAACCAACAACAGGAAAAGCCACTGGCAATGGCAGGCACTCCAGCATTGCCATGGAATGGTTGCAGAGGCAGTTGGGGTTTTTTTGGTTTACTTTCCTTGTGAAAATATGCACACATGGTCCTGAGCTGAGGTCAAAATATGCTTACAAAAAACAGGATCTAGAGAGGATGGGGAGAGACAGGACACAGCAAAAAATTGCCTGGAATGTGTCTGGAAGAGCTGGGAGCACCCCAGCGAGGAGGAAGTCATTGCTACATGCAAAATCTTTGGCAATTATTCTGGTGGCAATGGGATAAGTACACCCTTAAGAGCCTGAAAGCAGCTGCAACAGTGCTGCTCCACCCTGATGGCCAGAGCTTCCCACAGCACAAGTGTCAGCCTCAGTTTCTCCAAACCAAGTCTTGGAGGGAAAGGAGAGGAGATGGATGAGAGGATGAGATCCCTGTTTGACTCATGGACCCAGGAGGCAAAGATGGGAGGCATGGGATGCCATCACATGTGAATCAGAATGGTGGCCCTGCCCCAAGAGCGTGACTTGATCAGCAAAGCTCTTCAGGGGACATGTACAGGGAAACGGAACTTTAATCTGGTCTGGCACATGTGCTCACAATGGCTTTCAGCAAAAAGGATTCATCAGCATCTTTTGTCATGCCTGATTCAGGCAGGTCAGTGCTGCCAAGGAAGGCTACAAGGGCTGTATGGGATGGGGATGCCTGTGCCCATGCTGGTGGCTCCTACACTGGGCAGTTTCTCCTTTCCAAACAGGACAGTGAGTGTGGACTGGCAGCAATTTTCATTGCTGCTGCTGAACAGATGTGTCCTGGTGTTAGATTTGCTGGGCTACAGGGTGTGTGACCTGGCTTAGGCTCCAAGAGCTTTTTCCAAAGCTGTAAGCACCCGGAAGCCTTTGGACTGGAAATTTAACAAAGCCAGGAGAACTGAGCTAGAAACTCAGGGTGAAACAAAGCCCTAAACTAGATGCACTCAAGAGTAGCTGCTCCAGTTAGACTGGCTGACTCTGCAGGGCTGGGAAGGGAAGGAGGGGATTTCCCCTCCCTTCCCCTGTGCTGCTGGTTTAAATCCAACCACAACTGAGCAGTAAATAAGAGTTACCACCCGGCAGCTGCTGGATGACCTGTGTGCAGTGAGTCACTGAGCTCTGGCCACACAGCCCTGCAGACATCAGCAGCAGAGGACTCCTGGGCTGAAAAGTGCATTTTCTTTGGGAATGTGCCCTCATTTGGGTGAGCCCTCTGGCACTGTCTTTGTGCACCAGTGCTGCAGAGGCATCCTGGGATGCAGTGATGTGCACAGCACTGCAGACACATCCCAAAACCCAGCAGTCTCTGCACACCAGTGCTGTGCCACCAGCACAAAACTAAAGCATCTGTGTGTTGCAGCTCAGCCACTGGGATATGTGGGGCCAGCAGCAGACAGTGCCAGTGGGACCGTGTAACTGGAACAGCCATGGTTAGAGGGGAGTCAGTGCCCTGTAACTCTGCTGAGTGATCTGTGCTCAGCAAAAGAGAATCGTGGTGCTGGGGCAGGTCAGGCTGAACCTGCAGCTGCTTGGGCACATTCATAACTGCCTTGGTGACATTGGTTACTCATGTGGGACAGGGTAAATGTTTGAATACAGGGAGGATGTGAAATATCTGACAGTTCCCTAGTGTCTCATGGACCTGACAAACAGAGGGGGATTTGAGCAGATGTTTGAAGGGCAGAGCAGACTTTTTTCTAAGAACTTCCTCTCCTGGGTAGATAGGACAAAAAGGGAGTAAAGCCAAGCAGAAACACATGGCTGCTTATTTACCACTTATATTCAGGAGAGCTGAGCCTTACACACCTCCCACTGTGATGGGACTGCATAAACACATGAGGACACTCAGGTCCTGCCCCAGAGTTTCCAATCTAAGATAAGGAATTTAGGAAAGCAAAACAAAACAAAACAAACTTGGAGGAGCAGCAGCTCTTCAATCTCTCGATAGATCTCCATCTGGTAAAAGAAGTGCAGACAGGGGCATGTTCTCTCTACATCAGCTGCACAGCAAGACCGGCTTAGATGAACTCTCCTGGCTGGTAATAAAATGATTTTACATATGTAGGAAGCAGGATGTGCAAAGCCCAGGAGTCTGATCTTGTTTCTGAGATCAAACAGAGTCTTATTGTACAGGGGTGTGGAGCTGATGTAACTGTCTAGTGTGCCGGACACAATCGCCGTGGTTACGCAGCTGGACCGGAATAAAGCAAGTCTGTATCTGAACTCATTAATTTTTACAACCAACTGAACCACTCTGCCGTTTTCTTTTGCCTTTTTGGTGGCAAAGGACTGTTGTGCCTCCCCAGCCATCAGCCCCTTGCCTGCAGTGTGGCAGGTCAGGGCTGGCATGGTGGGGAGCAGCCAAATCCCTGTGAACCCCCCCCCCCAGCAGCCCAGCCATCCGCTGGATCCCTGGGGATGCTCAGCCAGCTGCACGGGTCCGTTCCTGAGACAGGCCAGGAGCTGCAGGGATTAGGGATGAAAATACAGGCTTAACATGAGCAGAGCTGTTGCTCTGTCAGCTACAGGTTATGTCAATGTTTCCATTAGAAACCCCTGGTTGCAAGGTTTATAGCTTGGCTGTGAAACTGCCCTCCAGGCTGGGCTCTGGCAAGCCAGGGAAACTCACGTTTCTCTGCTGAAATATTCGATGCAGCTGCTCCCACACTCGCACATCGCTCCTCACGGGCAGGCAAACCAAGGGGGCTCCTTCAGCAGGCTGTGTGGGCAGCAGGACTTGGCACACTGCCCTGGGAGCCCAGAGAGACCCCCTGAGTGGCCTTGCCTGCCTCAGGGAGAGTGCTGTGTCCCCAGGCAGGAGGACAGGACAGGCAGGGCAGGGCTGCCTGGCCAGAACTCACCCTGTGGGATCCCGGGCTCACAGGTGATGTGGCAATGCAAACAATGACATGAATTTACCAAAAGACAAACTAGAGGCACAGCACCAGAGCTGGTGAGCTGCAGCAGGGTGAGGGTGTGGGACCAGGACTCCTGGTTCTTCTGGCCACCAGACAAGCACCAGGAAACCACCCGACACTCCTCTGCAATAACCATACCCACAGTGTGCCTCCCCTGGAGCCTGGCCAAGAGCTGTGCATCCTGGTCCAGGTGCCTGATAGACAGCCATGGCTCAGGAATGACACCAGCACTTGGCAGGAGGTTTTTATGTGGCCAGAGTCCTGTAAGAGGGTCTCCTGGCCAGCAGCTTGCTGAGCCTGGATCCCACCCTGGCCTGGCTGCTCACTTCTGGGGTGTGTTGCCTGGCTGTGGGACAAGCATACATCCAGGCCTCCTCCCTTCATCCCGCCCCTTCTCACTCCTGGAAAGCTGATTTTGAGATAGATGTATTTGCCTATTTTAAAGAGCTGTGAAGAGGATTTGCAGGCTGGGATTTCACTGTGAGCATGATCTCCCAGGGCAGGCAAGACTACTTTCTTCCCTTGTTCTTTCCACCAGGATAGTGAGAAAAGAGGAGAGAGGCCAGCATGCTGCTGGGCATGGCTCTGAGCCCCCAAAGGCATGGCATTTCCCTTGCAGGGGATACACACACATCCCCTACCAGCTGTGAGAGTGCCTGCTCTGGCACAGAGGTGCTGCAGGTGGGCAGCACACTCCACCCCAGGCTCCACGTTTCCCTCACCATCCTGATGGAAGGCAGTGGGAGAGTAGGGAGTATGCTCCAGGAGAAAGAGCTGCAGCACCAGCCTGGGGACACAAACAGAAATACAAAGTATTAAGGAATAATTTTCAGCTTTTACCCCCATTACAGCAAAGCATCCCCATTTAGATTTACAGTTAACACTGAAGCACATCGTGCATTTTAGCAGGTGGTCTCAGGCTATGGCACATCCCACAGAGGCAGGAGTGGTGCAGCTGGGGCAGGAAGAGGGCAGTGAGCAGCTTCTGCTCCTGCCTTGGAAACAGCCTGTTCCCATCCCAGCCATCCCACTGGAGAGGGCTCTTCACTGAGCTCCGCTTGGCTGCCCCACTATGCCCAAGACACTCCAAACTGCAGGCTCTGCTCACCCGAAAACCAACAGAGAGAGAAAAAAAGAAGGGAAAAAGAAAAAGCCCAACTCCTTGCTGTTTTTCTGCTGCCTTTCCAGTATACTTGAGTTACCATGGTTAGCTTTCCACTGTTCTCCTTGACCCCTGCAGCTTTCCCTTATGAGTTAGTGTCCTGGAATGTCTCTTTACGAGGTGCCTACAGAAGTAAAGCTGACCTGATGCCAGTGCCCCCACACTGAGGACTTTATTAGTTTTTTAATTTTCTGTCTGGGTGCTCTCACTTGCCTCAAACTTTCCACAGCTGCTAGGATTTATTAATGAAGGAGGTTCATTTGTGTCTTGCCTCCCCTTCCCCTGCTCAGTTAATTGGTGGTTGCTTTGCCAGTTGCTATTTTTAATGGCTTTTTGGGGGGTTTTAGGAGAGTTGATGAAGATTTTGCTTTGTGCCAGCAAAATCTTCACCCAGATCTCCGGAACCACCCCCCCCCCCCCCCCCGAAAAATCCCAAGAGACACATGGGGGCCACAATGAGGAGCAGCTGTGATGGGACCAACCATCCTGAAAGAAACACTGGATGTGGCAAGTGGAGCCCAACCAAGGAGACAGGGCTGGGACCAGAAAATCTTCAGGCAGCTGCACTGTTGCTGCTGGGATGCGAATACCAAGAATTAAGAGGATAAAATAATTTTCATACTTGCAAAAAGCAAGAATGCTTAAAAATTGAGATGGGTGGGTTTCTCCTTCTCTCTCATTCTGAAGGGGCCCCATCACACTCATCTGTAGGCTGAGGAGGAGGAAGAGGCTGAGGGGTGATGAAGGACATGAATGGACAGGAGAGGAGGATGAGGAAGGAGCAGAGACCCTGCAATAAAACAAACCCATACACAGAGCCAAAAGGATGCGGTGAGCGAGGAGAAGAGACAGACTTTTAAGGCAAGAGGAGAAACAGACAAATATTTATTTGTCCATAAAGTAAGTCTCCATAGCAATGAAGTGCTTCACAATCAATTTTCAAAACAAGCCCAGCCACATTGCACGCAGGGAGAGCTGCTGGAGTGGGACATGTCACCTACCTTCCTGGGGGCGCTTGAGGGGCTGCCAGCCTGGCACAGGCCTAGGGACAGGGAGGGACTGTCCCTTGGGAAGCATTGGGCAGCCCAATCCATGCCCTGGGGGGTGGTAGTGGGGTTATTTCTGTGCCAGGGGCAAGGTGAAAGGAGTGGATGGATTTTCAGAGCCATGTCATGCATTGGGACATCCCAGGGTCTGACAAGTGTGAGATGTATGAGCACAGCCAGGGTTCAGCAGGCAGGAAAAAGGACATGCTGCCCCAAATTGTTGGGAAGACAAGGGGGTTGAGGGGTGGGATAAAACTCCAGCTGCCACTCAAGGAGCTGGCAATGCCACCCAGACTGGTGGTGACCTCGGGTGAGGAGCATGGAGCTTGTGGGCCACTCACACCTAACATGTAGCTCTGGGGCTACAGGGCACATTGAATTCATTAGGGAGGAAGCAGCATCTCCTGGGCAGGTGCCAGGAACATAAATGCATCCATGCTTTACAGCCGGGGCGAGTCCTGTGCAGACCACACAGGAAGGTGTAGGGGGTTCCCCACATCCTCCCACCCCAGAGGATGTGAGATGGTTGACAGGGGCTGCATCCTGAGCTCTGGCCCTCCCCTGCTGCTCATGCCATGTGAGGCTGCTGCCTGACCGCAAAATATCTCAGCAGCAGTATCAAGCACCTCTCCTCATGCTCATGCTTCCACAAATGCCACTGCAAATAATTTGGCATCAACCAGCAGGGACATAAATTCCATTATTTTGATGTCAGCTGCACAATTTGTTCCTGTAACAAGGTGTTTTAACCTCACTTCATATTCATTGTTCTGCCTGCTTTGATTTTACTGTAAATGACTGAATTTGCTTTTGATCTGGTGCCAGTGCCCCATAAATCTTGACACTTGCTGTAAGAAAGGAAAGAGCCCTCCCCACTGTTTGGTTTGCAGGGGGTGGTGGTGAGGGAGGCTGCCAGGTCACCAGGAGGGTCTGCACAAGGATCTATGCCACCCGAAGCAAGGTTTAGTTCGGAGCATCCACCTGATTTTTCCAGGCAGGGAAACAGTCTGTAAGAGGGAAAAGGCGGCAGAGAGCAGGAGCTGCCTTTCTCTTAAAACCACAAGCTTCCAGCCAGCCTCATTCAGAGATTCACGGCTCCTTTGAGAACCATGCCGGTACTCTGAGCTTGTGAGAAAACCCCAGACCAAGCACGATTTGTGTGGTTTGAGGTTTCATCATGAGCTGCTTTTAAGTGTTTCGGTTCCCAGCACCTCTTCCAGAGTGTGCTGGAGGTGAAAAGGGGCAATAAAACCATCCCCCACAAAACCCACACTTAACTGAACATTTCCAAACCCAGCAGCAACTGGGGGATGGAACCTTCCATTACTGCCATTGCCCAAATTCCTCCTAACCCCTCCCATTTTCCAGCTAGCAAATCTCCCCGTGTTTTGTTCCTCATGTGCCTGTTTCTGCTCAGACCGCCTGGCAGTGCAGCCCAGTGAATTCTGAAGGTAAAGCTTGAAGAAGACTCTGTTCCCTGGAGCCTGCCTGCCCTGGAAATGCCCATTCCAGGGATTGAGGCACCAGCCCCAGCACTCACACCAGGGTGAGAGTCAGACTTGTGACCAGGAGGAAGCCAGAGCCTGGCCTCCACCAGACAATTGGCGGAAAGAGACCATGACCTTGGCCAACACCCTGGGGATGGGGACGGCTGCCCGTGCTGGGGACGAGCCTGCTCCTGCCCCAGCTGCATCCCAGCCGGATGCCTTACCCTGATGCTGTCCCACGTGGTCCTTCAAAGGGACCTTCCCCAGGTTCCAACAGAGGAGCGTGGGAGCACAGGGAACTGAGGGGCTGCCTGGCATGAGGTGCACAGTGGCCGGGGTGCATGGTGTGGTGCACGGTGCCTGGCTGGCACAGCACGGTGCTCAGTACATGGTGGGTGCTGCAGTACCCAGTGTGGGGTGCTCAGTGCAGAGTGCCCACAGTGCCTGGTGCGGGGTGTCTTGGCATGGCCAGGCACAGTGTGTCTGGGCGGGGTGCTGCAGTGCCCAGCATGGTGTGTCCTGGCACAGTGTGCTCCAGCCCAGTGTGTCATGGCACAGTGCCGCAGTGCCCAGCCCGGTGTGTCCCAGCCTGATGTGTCATGGCACAGTGCCACAGTGCCCATCCCGGTGTGTCCCAGCCCGGTGTGTCCCAGCCCGGTGTGTCCCATCCCGGTGTTCCCATCCCAGTGTGTCCCATCCCGGTGTGCCCATCCCAGTGTGGCCCAGCCCGGTGTTCCCATCCCGGTGTGCCCATCCCAGTGTGGCCCATCCCGGTGTTCCCATCCCGGTGTGTGCCAGCCCAGTGTGTCCCAGCCCAGTGTGCCCCAGCCCGGTGTGTCCCAGCCCGGTGTGTCCCATCCCGGTGTTCCCATCCCGGTGTGCCCAGCCCGGCGCCGCAGGGCCTGGCGCCGCGGTGCCCCTCACGCCGGCCCGTGTGGGGCGCGGTGCGTGCAGCCCGTGTGTGTGGGGCGCGTCCCGGTGTTCCCATCCCGGTGTGTGCCAGCCCAGTGTGTCCCAGCCCAGTGTGCCCCAGCCCGGTGTGCCCCATCCCAGTGTGCCCCATCCCAGTGTGCCCAAGCCCAGTGTGTCCCATCCCAGTGTGGCCCATCCCGGTGTGCCCAGCCCGGTGTGTTCCAGCCCGGTGCCGCAGGGCCTGGCGCCGCGGTGCCCTCACGCCGGCCCGTGCGGGGCACGGTGCGTGCAGCCCGTGTGTGTGGGGCGCGGCCTGCAGCGCGCTGACCTCTCGCTGCCTCTGGCCCTGAGCGGGGGCCAGGAAGGGAAGCGCTGCCGGTCCTGCAGCTTTCATCGGAGATCTGGAGCGCCGAAGCCTGCCCAGATCCTAATCAGTGTGGGAAAGAAACGGCAGGGCCTGCTCTCGCCCCGGCCTGCTGGAGATGCCTTTTATTTTCATAAGCTTTATCGCAGCCCACAGCCCCTGATAAAGCACCGTAAATAAACGGAAGGAGCGTGGCGGCCGGCCAGGGCCGCTCGCAGACGCACGCGCTCGCTGCCGCCCCGCTCCCCGGGGGGACGCCCCGTCACACGCCAACTTTCAAAGCCTTCCTTTTATTTCCCTGCACAGGGAAACCACATGGCCTTGCACTGGGGGACCAGCCAGGCAGCCAGCGCCCGCCGGCAAATTCCTGCCCTGCCCCAGCCTCCCCCGTTGACCCCGGCCTGTCGCTGAGCTGGGGTCCTGCTCCCAGCACTCAGCACGAGCCCTCGTGGGGCCACAGCGGCTCAGGATGTGGCCGGCCCCTGCTCTGGGACTGGGGTAGGACAGCTTTGGGATGTCACATCCTCGCTGGGTGGCAAGAAGGGGGTCACATCCCATCAGGGAGCTGAACTGTCAGCAGGTCTCAGTGCCTCCCCCCCAGGGTTTCCCTCCTGTTGAACTGCTGGGATTTGACAGAAATTAACAGTTTGGACCCGCTTTATTTTTTTTTTTTCTTTCTATTTTTCCTTTGCTAAGAAGTTTTGGTTTTGTTTAAAAAAGTTTACATTCTTCTGAGAGTACGGAAAAACAGGATCTGGGGGGTTGTTTCCACTCTGGCTCCACAGGCTGACAAAGAGAGAAGTAAACTCTTTTCCATTTCTGTTTGACGCTGCTGTGGGTGAAAGACATCCCTGCCCAGGCTGGCAGCTGCCCCACAGCTCCACTGGTTCTCAGCCATGGGGTTCCCAGCTTTCCTGCAGTCATATTCCCCCTTCAGCATCCTCTTCCCATTGCAGGCAGGGGCTGCAGGCACATGCATTTACTCATGTTTCATTTTTCACTGTGGCCTTCAGTAGCTCACTGTAAGCTATCCCTTACCCCAGCATTGGCAGAAGGCAGCTGGCTGCAGCTGGGTACCAGGGTTTTGTTCCTAGGCATGCCTTTCCTTCCAGCAAGGGACAAGCTTCCTGGGACCAGTGCAGGAGGTTTGAGTTGTTGCTGGTTTTTACCCTGCCTGCACTACCATCCGTAAGGGAGGCCACCCAGCTGGTGCTGACAGCTTCCCCTGTTAAATTGATTCAATTTAATACAGAAATGGCTCAGACCACAGTGCTGTGAATTAAAGGTATATTAATTTGATGGTACTTCACATGTGTCAGAGCTGGTCCAGTGCACTCCAGCCCAGATGTGGTGGGTGCCCACAGGTGACTCTAACCTGTGTTTGCCCAGGCACTGCAGGCTCCGTAGGGCTGCACAGGAACCTCTCCTGTCTGCATTTGCATGGTCAGCAGCACCTCCTGGGGCTGCCTCCATAGCTCCAGGCTTCAGCAGAGGTGACAGCAGGCAGCAGCAGTCCAGGGGACATCTTCCCCTGCCCCTTCAAGCAGGAGCACGCCACAGCATGCTCCCCTCCTCCTCAATCTCCTCCCAGCTTTTCATCCTGTTTCTCAAGTTTGTCACAATCCTTCTTCTGTCTGCAGCCCCTGCCTTTCGTGGCATGCAAATTTCATAAATACTCTCTCTGTTTCTCCATGCTGGCTGTTAATGGGAGTGCTCAATTGCGGCTTTCCAGCCCCACAGTGAGCCTTTGAGATTTGCTGTCTCAGAACTGCCCCTCGCTCCCTGTGCACCCATCCTGAGCACCCTGCCTGGCCCTGCTCCCCATCCTCAGCAGGGCAAGCACAGCATCCTCATCCCACAGGCACCGCTGCTTCGCCATCTGCGGGCTCCTCGTACCCCGCTGCTGAAGGAAATTAAACTGGCCTGACGTGTCTCATTCTTGACAAAGTTATATCAGGTATTACTCATCTCTGTGCTAACTTCCAGATGCTCACAAAACTGCTTCGGCTTATTCATGCCAGCATTTTTCTGGGATGGGAAGGGGTTTGTAGCTTCCCACTCCTTTTTCCCTCAGTAAGATGGGTAGTGTGGTTGATGGTCTCGGGCTACTGAGAGAACATCTTCCCAGCCACTGATGGCTCTGAGATCCTTGCATAGAATTGGATCCCAGTTTAATCCTAAAATGGATCATCTAGTCTAAAACCACTAAATGGACCACATAACATTTTATAGTAAAAAATACTGAGGGGTTGTTTCTCCTACTTCCATGCTACTTTTGTCTCTGATAAAGAGGCATATTATGGAGAGACTGAAGTCTCCAATTATTACAAATGAAAACTACTTTTTTCTCCAGGTTCACTGGAAGAAATGTTTATAAAGACAAACACCCTGACTTTCTGCAACTGTTTCCACTCTTGGAAGAACACCCCTTCTTGTCAATAGGAATGCTTTTCTGTTGGATGTTCCAGTTATGCTCCATACATCTTTCAGGCAAGGATCTTTCAGATGTTCTGCTCCTTCTCGTGTAATATCTTGGCACTGGGGCTCAGCTCTGCTGAAACTGAAGGAGTCTGACGGCTCTTGGGGGCTTGGAGAGTTCAGTGGGACAGCAGTGGAAAACATCCAGAATTAAGATGATATTTATGAGGCTCCTAAGAAGGAACATTAAAAAGGTGGTGGTTTCTCACCCCAGAATCCTCCCGGGGCTGGGCTGCATGGGGTGCTGGTCCCCCTTGCAGGGATGGTACCTGCATGTCCACAGCATGAGCCACATCCTCACCCTGGATCCCGCAGAGTTTCAGCTCCTCCAGGAGGCCTCCAATCACAAGAGAAGCCAAGGACTTTCTCCAATGTCCTGCCTGTCTGAGAACCTCCAGGGATGCTCCAATGGGATGTAGCATCAGCCACATGGTCAAGGAGGGTTCTTCAATTTTCCTCTCTGGATTTTATTCTTTAAGGTGCTGGCAATGAGAAAACCCCCTTTGCACCCTTCCCCCAGCTCAAAGCATCCTTTATAAAAATAAAGTGCCCAAAATAGCCCTAGACAGTGCTTGACATTTGCCAGACAGCTGCTCTCAAGAGTGCTACAAAGGTTATGGATTGCTCTCTGCTTCCCTCCTCCTCCCACCCCACCACTGCCTGTGTGAACCTTGGAGCAGGGCCAGGTTTGATGGGAGTCTCATGGTTTGAAAAAAACAGATTTGAGAGGGAGACAGGATGCAGGGAGGTGTTTGTGTGTTGCTGCCTCCTGTCCCAACAGGCAGCTCAGAGCAGAGCTGGGGTGACTTCTGCAAGGGGAGCTGCAAACCCTCGTGTGAGCTCTGCCCATGGGCTGGAAGGATGCTGCCACAGTGTCCACAGTGCAGGGCTGTCCCCACCTGTGATGCATTGGGCACCATTGCTTGGTCCTCCAGGTGTGAAAGCACAAAGAGAGGGGCTGCCCCAGGGTGTACACCTCACCCTCTGAAGCCAGGATTGGGGTCACACCTGGCTATGGGATCACAGCCAGTCCTAATGGGTCCCCAATGGTCAGCCCAGGAGGCCAGGGATGCCTGGGAATGTCATGCTTTGAAGGAAGACCTGGGAGTCCCCTTGGGTCCAAGCCCCACCTCAGGCCTAAGGAGTCTGAAGAAGGAGCAGCCTGGATGGGAGAGGATGCAGTGATCAGTGATGAAATTGGCACCTGGAGAAGAATGTGGGGACACAAGGAGAGGCCAAGAAAGGGCTAGGCAAGCCCTGAAATGAGAGGCAAAAGGGATCCAGCTTAGCAGAGAGATGTTTGAAAGACAACTGAGGCACCTGCAAGTGTCAGAGAGATCCAAGTGACACTGGTTCTATGCAGCCAGGGGGGTTGTCATCACTCCTGGGAGAGTCAGAGAGATCCTTCATTCCAAAAGTGACACTGGTTCTATGCAGCCAGGGGGGTTGTCATCACTCCTGGGAGCACCTAAGAAGAGTTACAGCTGGAGACAGGACATTGTCTGTGGCCAAGAGGGGACCTGCAATTACACAGGATAACCCCTTCCCATGGGGGCTGGCCAGCGTATCTCAAACAGGGACAAGGTCTCATTGTGGAGTGGGAGAAACACTCCTGGGCAGCTGGTGTTCTCTGCAGGGAACATAAGGCTGGGGCTTGAAAAGTGAAAGATAAAGACAAGAACTTTTAAGCTGAATACATAGAGAAATACTCGAAGTCCGTTATCTTAATCAAAATGAGAAGACTGCAGCAGCAAGGCATGACCCAGTTTTGTTATCTAGTAACCAAATAAATATATGCATGCATTTTAAGCAAAAGAATCAACAGTTTTAAATAGAAAAAAGCATGTACACAGGAAGGAAATTGATCAAATTGAGCATCTTTGAAACATTAAGTGCAGTAAAAATTTGATTTATACTAAACAAGTTAGGAATAGAGGCCTCAAAGAACTTCTAAGTCCCAGCAGCTTGACCAGATCATGCTGTGCTGCATGGGAGGCAGGGTAAAGGGCAGGATCACAGTCAGCTGGATCCATAACATTACCAAGTTTGGGAGATTTCAAATACTGGGAGGTCTTCAGGTTTGGGTCTGTTTTCCTTTATCACAATTGTGGAGCCCTCACTTGCTCAGGGCAGGGCTGTCCCTGCTCCCTAGGCAACCCTCAGGGCTCTGCAGTGGCTGAGGGATGGGGATGGGGGATACAAGAGAAGGCATCTAAGGGAGCTGATGGCTCTGGCAGAGCCACACAACCCAGAGGAGCTTCTTGGACTGCCTGGCTTGCTTGTGGGGCTTTGTTTGTTTGTTTGTTTATTCCTCCCACTTTTATGTTTATAGACAGTAAGGATTCCAAGGAAGTGCATTTCTGGCTGAGGTCACGCTGCCAGTTTTCCGCAGGATCTATCTCATTTCCTGGGACGTGAGACTATTTTAAGGACTCTTCAGGTCCCCAAGAAAAGTAACTTCTAAGATGTTTTTCAGTGCCTGTTTCTCCAGCCCGCACACTGTCCCTGCAGTTTCACCACCCAACAAACTTTGATGTCTAGGAGTCTGCAGGGCTCACCTCTGAAGCATTTCCCATCACATGTCTGGCTGTTTATACCTTCAAGGCATGCAGCCACCCTTTTCTGTTTAAGGACTGTCTTGACCACATCAGTAGAGTGAGAATTTCTAAAAATAGATGAACTGGCAAACTTCTCAATCTGGAAAATGACACGCTTTTGAAATCCCTGGAAAAGAATGGATTCCTTAAAGTATAGTTTACAAATACTGATTTCATTATTTATGGTAGCTGTAAAGCACAGTGCATTCAGAAAGCATCGTCCCATTGAAGAAGTGTGTTACTCATTACCACAGCTTTAGCATTCCAGCATGTTCCTCTACAGAAATGTAGCCAAGAGAACAAGCTGGAGGCATACACAGGGGCAGCCTGGGGGGAAGCTGCTTCTCATTTCATGTTGGAAAGACGTTGTGAATAGGAGAAGGGGAGACTCAGGAGGAGCACAGGAGCCTGTGTTAGTGTCTCTGGCAATACCAGACCAAGAGGTTAAGGCAAAGAAATTAAATAGTATCAAATTCACAGCTAGACACAGAAGGAAACAGATTATTAAGAAGTGAAAACTCAGCCCAAGACACCAGTGAGCCAAGGCTGAAGCTGGGTATTAGAGTGGTGCTTCTCTGGCTAAGGTGCTGGGGACTGAAGGTTAGGCATAAACCCCATGAGTCTTGGGAAGAAACACCGATATGTAAAGTGCACAGTTGAGCTCAGAGGGGTGCTTTTCCTCCACACTTGTCCCTCAGCAGCCTCTCCTCCCATACCTCCTCAGTACACCAATAATTTCACATATTCTTTGCTGTTCTTCTTTCTGTATGTAGCTGAGACTAAGTCTCCTGTAAGTCTTTTGAAAAACACCCAGTTTTCTCAGGAATCTTTCTCAGGATCCCAGGATTTAAATTTCTCTGGGATCATTGTTTTTACCCTGCCACTATGTTGTCCCTCATTCACTCCACTTTTTTCATTCCTAAAGCCACTGGTAGCCAGGGGAACATGTTCCTTTTTATGCCAGCTGTCCTGCTCTTATTGTTTCTTTTAAAAGATTTATTGCATCGTTGCTCTCTGCTCCTCTCACTATTTCCACTGGTGTATTTGTAGACAGAGGGAAGCATTGCAAGACTGCCTGCACCTGTTCCTCTGAGCCCTCCTTCTCCTCTGCATCTTGCCCTTCTGTGAAACCCTCCTGCAGGAATTCCATGCTAGGCTTGTGTTTCACCCTTGAGTCGTACCTTTGGAGCTCTGAGGCCATGCTCTGAAGTCTTGGCAGAAGCGAGAGGTTTCTCAGGAATGTTCTATATGGGTTTGGGGTCTGCTTCAACTGTTACAGCCATGTATAGATGTATGAGTGTATGTGTATATATATATATATGGGACATTTCTGGCATCCCACCACAATGGCAAGCAAGCAGAGGTTAATTTCTTGGCACTGAGGACAGTGTATCCAGCCCCTCTAACAGTTCTGGTCCTCAGCAGGACCCTGCTCTGGCTGCTCTTCCTGAACACCCAGAGGCACTTGCTTTGGGAATGCTGCACCATCAGTTTGGTACCAAGGGGATGCTGAACATCCTAAGTCCTTGTCCAGATGGCTGTGCCAGTATGATTTGCATAGTGGTGGCTAGGATGGAGACATCTGGAATTCTTTTTTCTCCTTCAATGCATGTTCACTGGGAAGTACAGGAACAACCCCATCCATGGTGCTCTGCTGTACAGCTGTTCCTCCCACATACTGCAAAATTCCATGCCATGAGAACATGCTCCCCCTAAAACCTTACAGGTGCCTGCCTCCCATGGTCAGCACAGCTGGGCACATGTCTGCCCTTGGCTTTTACCTGGCTAATCACACCACGAGGCACAAAAAATCCTCCAACACAGCTGCACTCAGATATCTCACCTGTGAGACTCAGCAATGCACTGGGCAGCTCTGAGATCCCCTGCAAGCACCAGCACCCACCCACACTGCCAGAGGCAGCAGATAAGCACTTGCCAGCAAAGGGAGTTTGCACACATTTAGGTCCCATGCTCAGGTTGTTCTTGGCTCATCTCCCCAGGGCTGGGCACTGCCCAGGGGGGTCAGCAGCCCTCCTGAAGCAAGGAGTCAGAGCCAAGCTGTAATTATTTGCTCTGTGATGTATTTATAACTTTTACATCTATCTGACATTTTATGGCCGGGCATTACAAGAGACAACTGCTTTCCATTACTCATGGCCATGAGCTCTCATTCACAGCTATTTTTCCTTCCTGTGACATCAAGTTGGCATGGCACAGTGGGGCCCAGTGCTGGCCTCACTGGCACAGCCCAGGATTCCACCAGGAGCTGAGCAAATGGATTGCCACCATGCAGTGATGGACCTCACCTTCAGTCAGACCCTGGGTCAAAGCCTTGCTTTTCCAGGGTGAATCTTCTGGCAGTAAACCCCCATTGTACAGTGGCCTATTGCTGCAGCAGTCCAATGTGATGTCTCACAGAATGAGTGTCAGGAGACAGAAGAACCTTGTTTGTTCTTTTTGTGACAAAAGACAGCGAGTTTTAGAATCTCCCAGGGAGAGTGGATGTGCTCAGCTCCCTGAAGTGGGAGCCACACATGGCAATCCCCTGCCTGCATCCCCCCACGTCTGGCTTCGGTGTCAGCTGCCAAGTTGGCATCCCTGTTCCATGCCTCAGCTGACACAGGGACAGTGAGGACTTTGCACCATCTGGGCATGGGGAAAGTGTGACCGGGGGACAAATGTCACCTTTATGCTGATGGCACCAGACCTGAAGCACGCAGACAGCTCCTCCAGCAGCCCTGGCACGGCTCTGGAGGGAGGTAAGAGAACACCAACACACTGCAGCCAGCTCCTGACGCTGACCCCTCCTTTCTCCTCCTGACTGAAATTTTCCAGCCTGCAGTCCCACTGTGGCCAGGGCCAGGGGCAGATGTCTCACTCCAGTTGGATCCTGCAGAGCACTAGAAGAGGAACACTCCTGCTCTGCTTCCAGGCAGTGTGACCCTAAAAAAAGCCCCACCTGCCTTCTTCATGCAACTTCACCTCTGCATGTTTCAAGCATTCAAGAGGTTTCAGAGGGGCAATTGCATGCTGCAGGAAGATGTGTCAGTGGATTGGTGACTCCTCCAGCTTGGAAAATGGACTGGACTCCAGTCACTTTTGGTGTGGCTGAGACATCTGTGGCCAGATGGAATGGGCATGCCCCTCTTCCCTCTCCCCTGGCCTCTCTCATCTCTGGTGCCTTTCAAACACCACTCTCATTCCTGGATGCCTCAGAGATACTGGTTACCCCTGCCTGGATTTGATCTGTGTCCATGTTTGAGCTGGTATCCAACATTTCTCTCCAGTATGCCATCATGGTGATACATGGGGACAGTCTCACTGCTGGAACAGTTTGCAGTCCTGCAGGGTTGCAGCCCACTGGTGTCCCCAAGAGGTCCAGGGCCACGCACAGTCCAGGTGCTGTAAGGGGTTGTCACGCTGGCAAAGGGACATCTTTGATCATGAGGCATCTTCTCACCTTCTGGGGCCACCCTGATGTTGGGGCTCTGATATGCCCACATACATTACAAGATGACACATATGCACATTTGCATCTTTTCCCTTTGCTCTGACAAATTGCTTTGCATTAAATTTGCTTCTCATGGCTCCTCCTGTCCCCCTGTCACCCTGGAGCAGGGGCATCTGCACTCCTGAGACACAGCTAACCCCGGAGAGACAAGGAAGGACAGGTTATAAAATGAAAAAAGGCTTTCTAGAGCTCAGCTCGCAGAGCCTGTCACCCACCACCAGCTGCAGACAAAGCACCGTGAGAAAGTGGAGCGAGCTGAGAGCCCTGTGCAGCTCCGGGCAGCCGGCAGCTGCTGTGCAGGGAGGAGGGAGCAGCAGCCTGGGGATTAGAGAGTACAGGCAAGGGGGGTGCCAGGGCCCCCGGTTTGCTGTGGGAGCCAAACCAGCCACCAAACCTGCTTCCCAAAGCCCCTGGCATGAGGATGCTGGGCCAGAGGCTCTGCAGCTTTGGCTGTGGTGCCAGAGATGAGACAAGGGGGCTGTCTGGGGTGCCCGAGCACCCTGCTGTTCTGGCCCGTGCTGCTCGTCCCAGCACAGGGATGGACACCAGCTGATCCTGGCTGTATGGCCCTGCCACTGTGTCGCAGGCACTCAACACAGAGGGGAAGAAGGCTCATGGCACAGGGGTGGTTTGGTCTCCCACACCTCACACCCACTTCCAATCCCTTCTCTGAAGGGTGTGAGGTCTCCACCATCCCCATCTCGGGGCCATCTCCCGTGCTCCTCTGGGGGTGGGGGGCTTTGGCTGGGTGGAAGTTTCTTCCTGCAGCTTATGGGAGCATGGCTTGGGGCCAACGGGGAAAAGGAGGGGGAAAACTTTTCTCTTTGGAGGAGAGCTGCTGATGGGTGATTAATGGCCATGGCCAGACCACTGGGCTTGTGCCATCTGATAAGAGGCCTTCTGACAAAACAGACCTGTTGCTGGGGAATTCATCATGCCTCACTCAGCAGCCATCAGATAAGAACAGGGCTGGATCCCTCCCATTCATCCTCTTCATTCCCTCTTCTCCACCCTCTCCTTTCACCCTGTTTGCCAGAGCGTTTCATTCTCAGAAGTGAACTCAGAAGGCACAAGAACTTTCTGCCATGTGTGGGGGAAAGAGCCAAGGCTAGCCCTTTTTTAGGGTTTAGGGGCAGGGGTTTTCTGTCTTGCATTTTTTATTAGTCCCCTTATAGGATCTTGTGCAATTTGTTCTCTCTTTTGGTGAAAATCATCTAGTTTTAAACCAAGGGGACACACAGGAAAAATGTATCTCTGGGGGTGGCAATGTCCAACCACACACTTTTCATGTGTGGTTTTGAGTCAAACTTTGCCCATTCTGTGGGCTGTCACCCAAAAATCAGGCTTGCCACGTTTTAGTAAGGGACTACTTTTTCAGCTGCTAGGGAAGGAGGCAGTTTTTGGGAGGCTGGGTTGCTGTGGACACCACTGGAACAAGGCTGCAGGCTGTGTGTACATGAGTGTCTGTGCAAGCCAGACCTCCCCGTGGGGGATGGATGCAATCCCAGACCAACTGAGCTGGAAAACCCTATTCTGCTCAGAAGGGTCTTGGGAAGGGAGCCTGGAAGGCTTTTAGGTTATCCTGTGGGGAGCAGGGAGGGGCTGCCTGGGCTGCTGAACTGGTGCAGGGCTGGGCTGTGAGCATGGGCAGCTCTGATGGCACTTGGGGCTTCACTGTCCTTTCAGCCTCTTCCCTCTCCCAGCACAGAGCAGGATCCCCAGCCCCTCACCCAGACATCACCTCCCAGGCTGCCCAAAAGACCCCGATTTGCAGCAAACCTAATCCTATAGACCCACACTAACAAATACATATCTTGTCATGGAAGTGGGATTTTTCATGCCACTTAATGCAGTCAGGGATCTCCAGCAACCCTGGGGTCACATTTTGCTCTGTGGCAGAGGATGGGGAAAGGAGGTGGAACCCAGCCAAGGCAGGCACCATCCAGGCTGTGACACCACAGGCCATGCATGAGCCCCAGGCCAGGGCACTTCCCACACCTCATCTTCAAAAAGGCTTTTGCAAGCAATGTCCTGGAGCAGATTGAATTAGAGCCCAATAAAGCAGTGGTAATTTGCAAACTGGAAATGCTCCAGAGAGCCCAGGACTAATTATTAAAGTCTTCCTCCTGCCCTGCCTTCCCCGGGAGGTATCTGGTTGAAGGTAGCAAAGATCTAGCCCAGTTGTCCTGGCTTTCCTTCCACGCCCTGCTCCCATGCTTGCTGTCATTCTCAACGTTGAAATTTTCCCCTATCCTGGATGGAGTCAGATTAATGATAGGACCAAAGACTGACCAAAATAAAAGTTTAGCATCAAAGAACTAGTTTTGGTTTAATTTTTTTTTTTTTGCTATTAAAAATGTACTTGTTATAGACAGCATTTGTTTTTAGGGTAAGAATTTCAAGCACAAAAGAGCTTTTGATTTTCATGACACCAGTATTTTAATAGAACCAGATTTTTTTAATGATAGCATTTTGAGGTTTTTTTCCTTTTGAATTTAAATTAGAAACTGGAGTTGGAAATATTTTTAAAAGTCAAAACTTCTGGCTAAAATGCTGCTTTTTGACCAGTTCAGCTAAATCCCCTTATTTTCTGAAGCAGCAGGAGCTCCCAGAACTTGGCAGGGTTGGGTTCTTGTCAAATCATCCTGTTCCTCCCTTGTCGTGGTGGGAGAGCGATGGTAACCCCCAGACCTCTCCCAGGGCCAGTGGTGACAGGCAGCTCGCGGTGTCACAGTGCTGACTCTGGGGAAACCTGTGGGGCTGGGGGATGATGACAGTCCCTTTCTTCTGGTGTGGGGACAAGACGTGCCCCTTGGAGACAGCAACCAGCATAGGAGTTCAGGGCAAGGTGGCAACCCTGTCCCATGTGCAGGATCCCCATACTCTTCTGACCACCCATAGGTGCCTCACAGGGCTCCTGGTTTTTCCAAGCTCAGGGTAGCCAAGGGGCTGTGGAACCTGCTTTGCTGCTTTCCACCCCTTGTGCTCCATGTGCTGCCCACGGCAGTGCAGCATCTGCTGTCGGAGGGTTTGGGCCCACTGCTGGGGGCTCAAACTGTGGCAGCCCCTTGGCCAGGTTTCCTGAGCTGCCTTATGGCAGCAGGTGCCCTGAATTTGAGCCGTGGGCTGCGTTGGGTGTTGAGAGGTCAGGGTGGCTCTGCCATCCCAGCAATGTGCCCGCTAAGCAGGATCAGCAGTGAGGAGAAACGTTATCCCGATGAGTGCTCAGCAGCTAAGGTCAGAGCAGAGGGGAAGCTATCGGACCCCTCAGCCTGCTGGCAATCCCCTGATGGTATTTTTGTTGCCCTGCTTGCCAAACCTGCTGCCTCCCAGCTGGCTGAAAGGGAGGGAGCTGTGGGGATGTGCTCAGTGCTGCTGCAGTTGTGCCTTCAGCAGCAGGGTCAGTCTGCACACTGGCACCTCTGGCAGCAGTGGGGGACCCATGGCCCCATACACAGAGGAGTGTCCAGGAGTGTCCTGGCAATCACCCCAGCACTGGGTGATGGTAGAGAGCTGTAGGACTCCTCACACACTGCACCAGTGCTGTGCAAAAGCCAGCCAGGGACACTGGAGAGCAATGGGGCAGCCACCAGCTCCACCACACATCTGTGCTGTAGCTCAGCCCCTGCATGCACAGCACACCATTTCTTAGTTTGCTGGTAGGGGATGGGTGAAACTGCTAAAAGAGCATTCAGATGTCCCCTGAAAAGGAATTTTGGAAAGTAGGCAATTATCTTTAGAGCTGCCAACAACCTCTAGCACCCCCAAACTCCTGAGTTATGAAACAAAAACTACCCATCATCTGCATTCTTCTTGCCCCTAATTTCTGAGCATTCAGCTGATATTGCAGGCTGCTTTCAGCAGGCACAAGGACACAGCCAGTGCCTTTCCCATGGGATGGCTCTGCCCAGCTGGACCACACAGAGCTGATCACTGATGGTGCATTTGTGATCCTGTGTGCTGCTGGGCTCCTCCACAAACACAGGACAGGTTTAAGCAAGCTAATTCACTCTTCCCACCTTTGCATCACGTGAGAGTAAATGTCGCCTAGCAGATACAGCTGGGACATAAACACGGTCATTAGCACTTATGGACATGCATGATCCATGCTCCAGTGACTCACTGGGGAGGGGCAGAGCGACAAGGGGAGCCCAGTCTGCCTTTAAAAAGGATCTGAACCAGCACTACAGAGATGATGAGCTGCCATAGCACAGGGCTCATTAAACCTCACACTCCATGTTTCTTCCTCCTGCCAGTGCAATCAGCCCTCTGTGGAGTGTCAGTAAGGCCAAGGCTTATTTGGAATTGAGCTTGTAAGCCTGGGAAAGATTTGGCTGATCCTTCATGAATATTTGACTGATGCATTTGGAAAGTGTAACAAAACCCAAACCAGAGAAGGGCTGCAGGAGCTGTTTGCTTTTCTTGCTCTGTTCTGGCAAAGAGAAGCTGATGACCCTGAGTCTCCAAGCACAGTTCCTCCTCATGTGAGTTGTCCCAAGTCAAGGGCTTTCAAGCAAGGACTTTAGGCCTAAACCTAATGCTGAGAGCAAATATTTTCTCCTCTTGAGAGGCTGTGTGGAGATCTTTGCAGTCAAGTAGGGGAGCAGCAGGCACAGTCTTGCAGTCAAGGCCTGCCTCTGCTCCCAGGATGGACACAACTCTGTACAGGTGACACATCAGATGTTGCCCTTGCAATGTGGAAGGATGTGAGCCATCACAGTTGTGGCCGGGCAGTGAAAAAGGTGCCAGTAAGATGCTGCGGCCCCAGATTTTCTCACTGTGCTGGAGCTTGTCCACAGTGGAAGCCACGCTGCTTTCCTCAGTTTGCAGAGATAAGCCCCAGACATGCTGTCCAGTCAGTGCCTGGGTCAGAGTTTTCCCAGAGCCTGGGAGCATTTGCATCCAGTGTTTGGCTTGGCCCATGGTCTCTAACACCCCACGGGCTCATTCTGTACCCGCTAATATCATTGTCTGTCTGGCAGCAGCAGATTCCCAGTCTGCACAGATGCTACCCAGGAAAGACTCCAAGCTAATTTTATTATAGCTTTGGTTTGTTTGGGTTTGGACAACACATTTACAAGGGGGTGAAAGCCTGAGATCTGCTCCTCCCTATCCCTCTGAATTTGCATAGCTCTAACCAGATAGTCAGCATCACTCTCAAAAAGTTTATGAAATAGCAAAAGGTGCACAACATGCTGACTAGAATTCTTCTTCATTAAGAAATCAATAGTAAGGCACCATCAGGGATATTCCAGCTCTCCACTGGCTGCAGAACATCCAGATAATTTTTTGGTGAAAAAGGAGCAAGCCTACTTCTCAGCCTTTAAAGCTATCATTGACAATGGACCCATCTTAACATTTGTGCAAACATATCAAGAGCTGTGGAATGAAGTCTCGGGTGACTTGGGCATCTGAGCATGGGTTGGCCAAGCAACAAGTCCTGGGCACACGGAGCCTGGGGAGCTGGCTCTGCTCCTGAGCAGCACTTTTAATTTAAGGGGACCTGGTGGGAGATGTTTTGGGGGTCTGCAGGCACAAGGTCAGCACTGGACCCATCAAGGAGCACTGCAGCCAGCTGTGCTGGCAGAGGCTAAGGGCATGTCAATGGCACAATTTCAGACTGCAGCCGTCCTACCCTGCTTATTACAAGTAGCTCGGCCACCCTAATGGGAGCTGCAGCTTCCTCTAGAAGGGGTTTTCACCAAGTGTGCTCCCAAGAGTCATGGGGCCAGGAGCTGTGGCAGAGATGGTCCTGGGACTGACACACACAGGGCACGCTGCAGGTTGGGGACTGTTGTCCTTGTTCTACCTGGTTTAGGATGTAGACAGGAGTAGAAGAGCAGGGCAACACTGCAGAAAAGCAGAGGGTAGAGAAGCTAAGGAGCTTTATTTTAATTGACCCAGGTTCACTGAGCCTGCCAAGTTAATGAGTCCCCAGCAAGCAGCTTTAATGAGAGCTCATGGCAGGCCTAGGAGAAGGAGATGAAAATGAGGGCAGAAATAGGTGCCTGTCTGTAGAGCCTGGTTGGCTGGGACCAGCACGGCAAGGAGGAAGCTGGGGAGGGCTGGCAGCAGGCACAGAGGCACCAGCCAACCATTGAACACTGCTTCAGCGCTTTGCATTGCTGCCCTCCTGCCAAGCCCCAGCCTGGCTCTCCTGCTCCCTGGGTCGGCAATTAATCCCCTGGCAGGGGGCTGGGGGGAAAAAGGGGACAGGCTCTTCCCCACCCTCTATTCAGCTTGGTCTTGCTTTTGTGTGCGTTGAGAGCTGCCGGGCGTGGGGGCTCCCACAGAGAGGCAGCCAACCCCTCCACACAGAGCTGAGGGTCATGCTGGTGCTCCAGCACCAAGCTCCTCTGGGAGATGCCATGCTGATGGCCACTGCAACATCCAAAAGGGCTGTGGTGGGCAAGGAGGATGCTGGAGAAAAGGAAGGGGGCTGAGCACTCCCCCAGCAGCTGGAATGTGGGTTCAGGAGCATCCCCCCCAGCACATCGTCTGCTTTCTCTCGGTGATGAGGGCAGGCATGTCCAGTGCTGGAGCCAGGGCCGAGCCCATGCCAGGCGGGCTGACCATGGCCAGGGCTCTGGCCGGCTGCAGGCACCACGCAGCCTGAAAGGGGCCATTGTCTGCCCAGGGCTTTGAAGACAAGAGCCTTGTACAAGTGCCAGGTGGTGAGAGTTCGGCATGGGAGCAGCTCCTGGCTCCCCGAGTGGCTGCTCCTGTTCTCAGCACCCCACACCCTTCATCTAAGGAAAAAAAAAAATCAACATAAAAGTGCAGGGAAACAACTGTTTCTAAAGGAAAACCAGGTCAGCAGCCCTTCCTTCACCACCCGCGGTGGCTGCGGCAGGCGCTGGGGGCTCAGATGTTCTTTGTCACCCGCAGGGCTGGGGGCTGGCAGGGGACCCGCGCTGAGGGGAGTGGAGTGGGAGTGCACCGGCGTCCCAGGGCGCCCAGCCCAGCTCCTGTTCCGGGGCCAGGGCCGGGGCTGGGGCTGGGGCAGGGCAGCTGCTGTGAGTTCACTGGAGCAGCACTTTCCCACAGTCTGGAGAGGTGACACATGGCTCTCACACATTCCTGCGCCGGCAGGCTCGGCCGCGCTTGGCCGGCAGTCAAGGCGGGAGGGAGGGAAGGGAGGCTGGGAGGCTTGAGGGAGGCTGCGGCTGCTGTAGCTACTGATTAGCAGGTTCCGACGTTGGCACCAGCCCTGCCCGCAGAGGGAGAAGGCAGCGGAGGGGGCAGAGCCAGCCTGAGCTCAAGGAGCTTTGTGCGAACAGCTTAACACTCTGGGACAGGCTCTGATCCAAGCCTTCCCCTGGGGGTTTGGCTCCCCTTTGTCTGCCCGGCTTTGCCCAGCCCGCGGCGCCGTGCCCGGCAGCCCACGCTCCCTGCCCGCGGCCCCGGCCCCGGCCCGCGCTGCCCCGAGCGCCGGTGGGTCTGCATGGGCCAGCGCTGGTGCCTGGGGAGGCATGCAGCCCGCAGAGCAGCACGGTGGTTCCTGCCAAACAGCAGGCTCGCTTCCCAGGCAGGCAGCCCAGCTTGCCCAGGAGCAGGCAGGGGGTGCAGAGGATTGGCAGTGTCCCAGTCCGGGACACTGGGTGCTGGGGCAGCCCGGCAGAGCACCCGGGAGAGGTGTCAAATGAGATCCTGGTGGGGAAAGGAAGGGTCTTCCCACGTGCTCCCTAGGACGGCAGTGGAGAGCAGCTGCCCAGGGTCTGGGCCCTCTTTGCAGGCAATATTTTCCCTCACATACGCTTTTATTCACATGCATTGGGTATTTTTTCTGAATTTGTGCTGACTTCAGAACATCATTCCACACATGGGCGAAAGCTGGGGTTCTGTCTGAGTTTTCCCATAGAAACACTTTGCAGGCTCCCAGGAGGCCCAGGCAAATATCTTCCAGGGCTTCAGCTGTGCAGTTGCTCCCAGCCCTGCCTTGCAGCCAGGAGACTGTACAGCCCCTGCTGTTGCTCAGGGAAAGGTGCTTGTGTCAGGAAATGAGGTGTACCCAGGTGTACCCAGCTCCTGAGAGGTGGAGGACCGGGGTGATTCACAGTGCATGCTGGGGCTGGTGATTCACAGTGTGCTGTGACTGGCATTGCCCCGTCTCCTGGAGCAGTCCAGGTGGATCCCAGCCATGCTGTGACTGGCATTGCCCTGTCTCCTGGAGCAGTCCAGGTGGTTCCCAGCCCGCCTCCGCAGGGCCTCCATCCCGCAGAGCTGGCAGAGGGCCTGGGGCAGTGGCTGTGGGGCTGGGCTGGGGGGAGCTGCTCCTCACCTCTCTGCTGAGGTGAACCCTCCCTTGTGATAACATCAGTTTCCCAACCCTGCAGAGGCTGCAGTGCTCATTCCCATGGAGCACCTGTGGCTTCAGTCCCTTGTCTCTGGCAGCCCAAAGCAAGGACAGGCACGTCATGGTCCCTGCTGCATTCCACCATTGCCCAACTTCGTGGGAGGAAGGAAGAGGCTGAGGATGACCTTGCCTTTGCCTGCCTCCCCCTTCCTCTCTTGCGGAGGAGACTCCCAGGCTGAGATTTAAGGACTGCAGTGTTCCACATCCCAAGGTGCTCTGCTTGGCAGGGACAAAGACTTGAGTGAGCTGGCAGTGACATCACGCTGCCCAGATGTCTCTGTCCTACTGTCACATCTCAAAGCCCTGCCAGGCTCCCACTGACATTGCACGTTGAGCTCCCAAAAATTCCTTGGGTTCATCCCCAGCTCTGGCCCACAGGTTTACACAACTGAGCCCTGAGCCTGCCCCCAAGGCAAGGCAGCTGGTGGCCACAGCCTTAACTGGGGTGATGGTGGCTCCAGCTCTGCCCCACTCTGCCTGTGGGAAAGTCATCTCCTGCCTGTTTCCACTCCTGTTTTGTGTATTCAGGCCACAGGTTCTTCTCTCCAGAGCCTGGAGCTGCTCCAGCCTTAGGTGGGGTGTCTTGGTACTGTCATGCAAAAGCTGTGGCAATCTGAGTGCTACACCACCACAAGCAATTGCATTTACAAGTTTCCCAAAGTCAAAGGAGCTGGTTTCATGCCTTCCTGCCTGCTCGCCTTCATTGCTCATTTTGTTTGATTCCAGACTAACCATGACCTTCTCAAAGTCTGGAAAGGGCTTTTCACCAAACAGCTGGAGGCAAACCTGGGATGGCCTGGGGATTCCAGACAATGCAAACATTCTCTTTTATCTTACCTATGTATTTTTGCTCCTCCCAATTAGCTGCCTGCTCTGTCTGATCCCTATTTCCCTGCAGTTCCTTCCAGCAGCCCGGCCTTAGAATCATTTTGGTGGGGAAGCACATCCCTGGCCCTTCTGACAGCTCTCTGGTGGTTTGGGTGCTGGCCCTGCACTCAGGCACCAGCAAGGCTCAGCAGGCACTGCTGCTGCAGCTCATGGCAGCCTGAGCTTTTGGCCATCTCTTCTGCAGGATTCCCTTCAGGAGTTCCTGTCCTCATTACAGGTGGCAGGAACCAAACACGCTGAGTGACTGGGGGCTGCTTAGGCATCCTCCAGGGAAGAAGCATTTGCTTTCAGAACTTTGTCTCCTCTTTCTGCTCACGTTCACAAAACCTCCAACAAAAGCTGAGGGGAAAAGAAATTGAGCAAGAATGTGTGTCACAGTTGGCTGCAAGGACCAAGTCTCTAGCACTGATAATTGGAGTGGACAGATTCCTCCAAGTCTTGGGGATAGAGCCTGACGTTCCATTTTTCTGCACTGGGACAAGGGAAGAGCATCCATCTCTTCTTTCAAAAGGATACACACAAAAACAATTAAAAATGTAGACTTCAATAGTACCACTAACTGGGTCTCAGAAAGGGTTTATTTGTTTGCCATGTGTGATCTCCAGGTCAGAGAAACCATAGTAAAAAGACCACAATTTTCAAAATTCTCAAAATTGTGAAGAAAGCAGAACAGCCCAAGACCCTTTAAACTATTTGCTTTTACAAGAAACCAGATAGCTGGATCACTGTTATACAAGTGCTGCTGATATGTCCTCTCCCTGCACTTGGCTGTTACCTGGCCATTTCAAATATTATTTTTTGAAAACCACTTCCATAAATCAACAAACACACCCCAGCACCAGCAGAACAGCCTACACAGCTGGAGAGCTGGTGGCCACTGCCAGTCACTGAAGTAGAACAAACCAACAAGAACGCAAAGAAATGTGATTAATGAAAGACAGACCACAAAGCCTATAAAAACACACTTCTTGCTTTTATTAGACCAAACCAACTGTATGAAAAGGGCATGTGAGCCCAAGATGCCCAGCCAGAGGAGGGCAAGGATTGCCACCACCTTGTAAACTTGAGCTGTGCAGAATCTCTGCCTGCCTCTCATGCTCCCTGCCACCCCAGGGACGGGGGGAGAGGAGGCTGCACCACAGCATGCCTGGCTAGCAGGGACATGCATCCCTGCTGGACCCAGTGGGTAGGGAGGGGAGAGGCACAGCAGGGTGGTGGCACTCGTGAAAGGATGGGTGTTGCTGAGTGTCCAGCACTGATGTGTGGGCAGCACACAGCTGAGGGGAGGATGCAGCGGCATTTCATCACTTGTCTCTCGCTCGCTGGGGCCTCCCACCTGGGGAAATGTTATTTTTGCCTTCCCAGACACTACTTTTCATGTTAAAAATAAAATGTGGAAGGGAAATATTTGTTGTTACCCCTAATTCAGCTTAGTGGAAACAGTAACAACAGTGGGAGCTCAAGGAGGAGATCAGCACAGCACTCTCCCTTCCCAGGAAAAATAAAAGCTACTCTACATCCCTGCTACTGGCACAGCCTGGGCACAGATATTAAAAAAAAAAAAAAAAAAAAGAAAGAAAAAAATAGAAAGAAAAAGAAAGCCCCTTTTTTTGCTCTTCGAGGCAAGATCTCCTCGGCGAGTGCTGGCAAAGAAAGGCATCTTGTTCAGGGGCTCTGAAAGGCAAGATGAAAGGGGAAACCTACATTTTTCAGCCCAGCCTGTTTCTGACATGGGAAAATAGCACAGACAAGAATAGATAGCTTGTTGGCTCATTTTTTCCTTGACAGATTATCTGTGTGAATGCACCGTATTAAGCCGGGAGTAAGATGCCAGGACCCCCCCACCGTGGCTCTCCCCCTTCCCCAGCTACCTTGAGAGCAGTGAGGAGTGAGGAGCTGTGATTTGTGAGCGTGCAGGGCTCTGGAGGAGCACAGGGCAGCCATCCATCACCGACCACCTATTCTGCCACCCCTCGTGTGCTCAGCAGCCTTCTGCCCCCGCACTCAGGCTCCTGCATGCCCTAAAAATACAACTGTAACCATGTCAAAAGTTAAGCTGGGGTTAGGAGGAGCTGCGCTGAGATTAATTTAGTGATGCACCCTGCAAAACATGTCCCAGCAGAACCTGCCACCAGTGGGTGGTGGTGTCAGAGCAGGACATGCTGCCGTGGTGGGACAGGAAAGGATGACCGTGGCCATCAGCAGCCCATGGGGGCCTGGGCTGGTGCCAGCACTGGGGTGGCACTGCTCTAGGGTGGCACTTGACCCCCCAAGGGAGCTCATTTTGGCTCCAAATGCTGCTGCTGCTGTGGCAGCTCCCTCCCACGGTGGCTTTGGCTGCACTCTCAGTAGCTCAGAGCCATTGTTCCCACCAGCACATGGGTCATTAGCTGTGGCTGGCTGTGTGACCCACCAGCACTGTGACCCATGACGGTGGCTCTGCCAGGCACCACATCATTAAAATAAATGTGCAGGTGCCACACTTAGAGCTTGAGGGAGGCTCACGCCGGCCTCCTGCCTGCCCGTGTCCTGGCTGAATCAGGTTTGCACACTGCAAAGAAAGCAAAAATGGCTCAAGTGAAGGCTCTGTGGATGCCTGGGGGGAAGCTGGCGCTGCCTCCATGGACAGCAGGAGCATGGCACCATCAGTCCTGCTGCTCCTATCAGTGGAGTCATGCTCTTTGCTTCTCTTTAGAAATGAAGCTCTGCCAGAGGGCAGAATATGTGGCTGCTTTGCACAGTCCCAAAAAGCCTCACTTAGGTCAGAAACAACACAACAGCTAAAAGAATGCAACTAAAAGTCCTGTGCCTTTTGGATCATCTTTGTAATCTTCTAAGCCATTTGAGTCCTGTTTCCAGCTTTTACCCCACATGTGGAAGTAAGAAGTAACCAAGTTATTAGATGAGGACTTTCCTTTCCTCACAGGACTCCAGTAGGGTCTCCAAGCCACCATGCCCCAGATGCAGCAAGAACCTGGTCACCAAAATGCAACTACTGAGGCATGACAGGACAATAAGGGAACGTGCCTGGCCAGACCATGGGTCAGTGGGAAGATCTCCCCTCCTCCAGCACCTGGGATGATCACTGGGCTAAGCAAAACCTGTCTTGCATCCCCCTGCATTTCCCTGCATCCTGCCAGCCCTGCAGCCGTGTGCATGCGTGTGCAGGTGCGTCTGCCCGGGCGTGCAGCAAGGTGCTGCCTCCTGCCTGGGCTGTGTGTGTGTGTGTGTGTGTGTGTACAGGGAGGCCTGTTTGCATATGAAAGTGGCCGTGTGCTCCGGAGGGCTGTATCATTTATTGTATGATCTTATCTGGCGCGTGCCTCAGCCGCCCTTTCCCACACTCTGCATGCTCTGCTGCCAAGGCCCCGGGCTTAGCCTGTCAGCATTACCCGGGCTCAGCAGGCAGGCAGTAATTCCCTGAATAAAGAAAACATTTTAAGGTTTGACAAGTCCAGCATTTGCATGTCTGTTTTCAGAGAAATAACCATCTCAGGGGATTAAGCCCTTTTTTTTCCCATCCAGCCCAAAGTATGAAAACATTCTTGACATAGTTGCCTGAAAAAAGGATTTCTATAGAGTGAAATACCTTGTGTCCTGCGTGAGTCCAATGATTTGCTTTGGGCGGAAGGGAAAAAAAAAACCAGAAAAGGAAAAAAGAAAGAAAAGAAGCGCTCCAGTCCAATAGGTTGTTGGTTTTAAAGTGGGTGAAACGCGCCAGCAAGCACCATGGATCCCAGGCGCCGCACACCCCGGGAAGGATTTGCATCCCTCCCTCACTGCCACCTCTTTGTGCAGCACCGGCAGTGCCTGTCCACGGGCTCCCCGTGGGGCTTGGCTCAGCATCAGCATTACTGCTGAGCTGAATGAATCCCCCCTGCTCAGCAGACCCAGAGGGGCAGGCAGCTGTCTGGGGAGGAGGGCTGGGAGCTCTAGGGGGCTCAGAGACATCTGGGGACATGCTTGAGGCATGTCCCAGCACAGGGACTTTGTCTGCGCTTGCTGCCCATGTCCTGGAGAATTGCTTGCTTGCTGCACAGCCAAGATGGGTGACGAGCTGCCACAGGAAAGCACCCGTCCCTGGAGGGTTGGGAGCAGGTTATGGCAGAGTGTAGCCAGGTTTAGGGTGCTAAATGCCTATTTTATTTACTTGGAATAAATCAGATTTACAAAGGGCTTGTCACCCTCTGACTCCAAGAAGGAGCTCTCACTTTGCCAAATTCAGGCTTCCCAGGATTTAGCCCTCTGGTGCACTGGGGATAGTGGGAGAGACCAGTCTTTGTCCCAGTACTGCCTGGCAACTCCTGTGCTGGCAGCTGCCTTTGGAGCCCGCAAGCAAGAAGGTGCACGTGGGAATTACACACACATGCCAGCCTCGGGCTGGGCTGGTGATGAGCATCCTTCCCTCCTCTGGGCTCTCCACCGCGCTGCTGCTCTGCACAGCCGGGATGCTCCCAGCTGTGCTGGCCGCCGGCTCCCATCCCGCCAGGGCTGCTGGTGGAGCCTGGCGCGGCTGTTTGTAATTTGTCAGGGTGCTTTGCCTGCCTCTCCCCACCTCCCCCCGTGAGCACACTGGCTTTCTTCACAGCTAAATGAGGCTTTAAACCAGGGGATAATACAGCTTTAACACGGAGAGGCTTAAAAAGCAAAAGTGAATCATTTCTCAGTTCTCCTTCCCGTAATCTCTCCTGGTAACATTAATTATGAGTTTGCGCAGAGTGCCCCAAGGCAAGCGCTGCTTTCCCAGGACAATTAAAGTTACTTAATTATTAAAAACCGTGTGTGCTGTTCCTGTGCGCTCCCCAAAGCACCGTGAGGCAGGCGGCCTGCCTCAGCTCACACACTTTCTCAGGGCAGCGATTGAAGGTCTGTGGGAAAGTCTGTTCCTTTGTAATTCCTCCGGCATAATCTCCACAAATCCCAGCCCAGGCCCGCGCCCTGGAGGGTGAGCGATGCCGGCGGCCAGCCCTGCCCCGGCCTCGCGTGCGGATGGCAGCGCTGGGGCAGGTGGCAGGGTGCCGGGCACGGGCAGAAGGGACCTTGGGGGCCCTGGGTTGTGGTGTGGAGCTGTGGAAGGTGCTAAGCTGCTCCAGGCTCACAGCGGGGCTGGCCAGCCAGATAGGCAGCAAATGGCTTTGCACAAAAAAAAAGCTCACTTGCCAAAGGCCAGGTGTTGCCCTGACAGACGAGTCCTGCTGCCCAGGTGTGTCCCTCTCCTTGCAGGAGCTCCAGGCTGTGCACCCAACAGCTGCTGTGCAGACACCCATAACACTTCCCTATCTCTGGAAATGTTCAAGATCAGGCTGGGGCTTTGAGCAACCTGATTTAGTGGGCAGCATCCCTGCCGGTGGCAGGGGAGTTGGAACCTCTTCAAGGTTACTTCCAACCAAAACCACAGATTGCAGGAGCCTATGACATCATGCCAGTGTGCAATGCAGAGACAGGTTCAGCTTCTTTTTCTTCCTGACTCAAGGTATTTGTCAATGTGGCAGAGGAAATCTTGGTCAATCCTTGCTCATAAAAGTCAGGGAGGGGTGAAGGTGCTTGCTGCACAGTGGAGGCAGCAGTGATGGGCAGGGCAGCATTTCTGGCTGGCAGCTCAAAGCTAGTGAGGCACATGGAAAACAAAGCACCAAGACACAGCTTCCTGCCTGACCCTTTGCATCTCAGACAGTGCCTCTGTGAGCTCAGTTCAGCCTTATGGTCTGGTGTCCTTGTTCTTTCACCCTTTTCCCAGGCCAAGAACTGCCATCTTGCAGAGCAGCAGGAGCTCCAGGCCCTGCTGTGAAGGTGGCAGGTACTGGGGGGAGCAGAGGAGCTCGGGTGTGGGTGAGCTCTGTCTCAGCTTGTGTCAGACAGACTCAGCATCAGTGGGTGCAGCCCTCCCCACTTTGTGCCTTTGGCTGCCACTATAGCCTGTGGCCGAGGGTTTCACAGCTGAGCAGTGCTGATGAAGGCAAAGGCTTCCTCCTCCTTGTTTTGGACATATTCTCAACATGATTTCACTGTTCCAGTTGGGTGCTAGGTCTCACTCCATCTCCTACTCTGACTCCTGGGATCTTTATGACCTTCCTTCACCTTTTCCAAGCTGGTGTGACCATGACATCTGATCTTTCCTGATCTTTTCTCACCATGCCTCCAAACTCTATTCCCAAGCATCCTTAAGGCCTTTCTTCATATTTCTTTATTTCCCCAACATCCTTTTTGAGAAAAAAAACACGGCACATACTACTCCAAAAGAGAAAGTATTTAGTTGTTCTCTCTTCTTTCCCTAATCATACATCGTGCCTGCTGTCCTGACTCTTTCCCAGCATCACTGAAGAGGGGATCAGCATTCTGCATGGATGTTGGGGGTTGCTTCTCTGTGGGTTGTTGCTTTGCTTTTATCAATACTGAATTTCATGTGCCATTTTACCAGCCTGAAGTTAATACTGTGAGTTCCTGCCCATCAGCCAGCTTTACTTTGCTGCCTGTAAGTCTTTTAACCAGATGTTTTTCCAAGCAAGGAGAATGTTCCTTCAGCCCATTGGGCACCAGGCCTTTTGGAGAGGTGCCAAGGCAAAAAAACCAAAACGCTTTGGAAGTGTCACTGCTCTATGACCGGCACATTGCTCTGCTCCCCATGCTTGGTGACCTGGCTGATGTGTGAGGCATGGCTTCCTCCTACAAGGTGATGCTGAGCCTCCCCTTAGTGCTGCATTGACCCAGATCTGTTATAGATGAGTTCTCCCAAATTGCCCGTGAGATCCTCTGAGCCCCTCTGGCTGCAGCTCATGTTTCCTTCCCCACCTCTGCCCTAGGCTGGCAGGAAAAGCTGGGTACCACCAGCTGGGCTGGCATTGCCTCATCCCACATGTGTGCCACCTGTAGCCCCTTGTTTTGTTGGAAGACATATCCAGCAGGACGGTGCTGTGGGAGAGGCCCCTGGCACAGCCCTGCAGCAAGGGTGACAAGCACTGTCTGAGCATTTTCAAGCCACTACTCAGCTTTTCTCCTGAGGCTTTGTCTTCCCTGGATGCTCTGTTCATCATTCACAACCTGCACCAGCTTGTTGGCTGGTTTCCTGCTCCTGGCATTTATGCAAACATGTTTACTTTCAGGTTTTAATACCTTTTGCATGTTCTTCCACAGACTTTTAAATTCCTTTTACTGTGACTTTACTTTTAACTTGCCAAGGTTTCACGTTCTCTTTTAAAGGCTGTCTCCACCACTAACTGCTTTGCTTCTCTACAGTCACTGGGTTGTTTTATAGGCCCTTTCTGAGTGGCCCAGTGTGCTGGAGGCTGCCCAAGCCCCAAGTGCTGCTCGGTGGCACTGGCAGCACAGGGCAGCTGTCCCCGGGGCAGCCTCCTCCCCCGCAAACACCCAGCCGCCCTCTGACTTCTGCCCTTCGTGCAGCAGAGGCTCTTTCACCCCCCGCCGCATGCCCAGGCACTTCTTTCCTTCCCTTTGACAAAGCCAAACGGGAAACAAAGATTTTCCCCAGTGCTGCCGGCAGCCGGTTGGACTCCTTGAAGTAATCGCGGTAATTGACCCTCGGAGCGGGCGGCTCCAAAGCCCGCCGGGTGTGAAAAGCAGCAGCTCTCCGGCTGGGCTGGCTCCTCTGTCGGGCTGACACCTCTGTCCCCTTCCCACGGACCCCACTCCAGTGGGGGCTGCATGGGTTCCTGGGGTGGAAAGGGAGATGTAGCCCTGTTTTCACCGGGCATCCCTATGACACGCAGGGAGTGGAGTTGAAGCACCTTCAAAAATAGCCTGCTTTCACCCAGAATCTGCCAAGTTTGGGTCAGCAGCTCTGGAGCCCAGGACGTGGGGACAGGCCCAGCTCAGTGCTCAGGCTCTGCACTGCCAGCAGCATCACAGCGTGGGTGGCACCATCCCTTCAGTGCACCCACATCCTAATCCAGGGTCGCTGCCATTCACTGTCCTGGGGATGGAGCCTGGAAGCAGCTTTTCCTTAGGCAAAGGACATCTTCAAGGCATACAGCTGATGTCAGAGGTGACAAGAACAACACGTACCAGTGATAAACCCCATGGGGCTGGCTGCTCCTCCTCCAGCCTACAGCAAGGAGCAGGCTTGTGCTCCTGTGTGAGCAGTGCTGAGTGAGGCCATGGAGACACAGTGCAAGGGATGCCTGTCCTGCCAGTCCATTCTGGCTTGTCCCTCTCACCTGTGGCCCATGTTTTAATGAGCAATGAGGTTATTTTCTGACTGTGACTGCTCTGGCTGGGAGTTGCTCTGGACCCTCTTGGTCCCAGTGTCATTTCAGTCCCATTTTCCTTGCCAGCAGTTTTGCCATTCTCTTCTAATGTTTTCTTCTCTGACTCAGCCATGCAGTGTAGCAAGCATGTTGTCCAGCCACCTTCCAATGCCAGGGGACTGGGCAGGAGCTCCTGGCCCAACACTGGCCTCCACATCTCACTTTCCTGGCTGGAGAAGCACAATTTGCAAGAAAAAGCTCCCTTTTTGTGTCCAAGTCACTGGTGGAAGGAGAACAGAGCCAAGAGAGTATCTTCCAGCCATCCAAGCACAACTGGCTGCTGTGTCCCTCCCTGTGCTGCAGCTCCTTGCTGAATCCTCACTCCTCCTTTCCAAAGAGCACCTTCCCACAGCACACCAGTGCTGCCATGCATCGCAGCAGGCAGCAATCAGCGGCACTGCCAGGTCTAAAAATGGTGTCTTAAAAAACAGATATTGGATTAACAAGACAGAACCTCCAACCCCATCTGCCCTTCAACCTTATTTTCCATTTACATCTTCTCCTTTAACCACCTTTCTTTCAACAGGCATTGAACATGTTGCATGTGAGAGAGAGTAATTTAAAGGGCTGGCACAGTGTGGGCTGGGATTTCATGGGATTACAGCTTCCTCCCTCCCTGTTTCTCCCAGAGACATAATATTTGGGATCTCTGGCTGTGGTGTGACCGTGGGAAGGCTGGGGGAGGAAGGCTCCAGGTGGGACCTGCCTCTGCTGACCTGTGAGTGCATCTCCTCCCAGCAGAGCATCAGTTAGAGGGACCAGCCCAGGAACTGGTGCTTGCTTTCCCCTGCTGCTTGCAGCTTCTGCTCACAGTTGTTAGCCTTGTGCAGGTGTCCAGGGCAGAGGTTATGAACCTTGGCAAATCCCTGTGTCCCAGATTCCAGTGCCAGCAGCTGCCAGCTGCAGTGCCATGTTTGTCACCCAGCATCCCAAGGCAGATGCGTGTTCGCTTCCCCTGGCTGCCAGGGAGAGCCTCTCGTGCCCCAAGGATGCTGGCCAGTCCTCTGCTGTCACCCTGGGACAGATCTGCCCTCTCTGCTCTCCAGAGGCCGTTTGCTTTACAATCTGTGAACATAAGGAAAAAATGAAATAGCAGTGGAGAATTCCCTTCAGCAAAGCTTTGATGGTGAAAAATGTGCTGTTGGGTTGTCTGTTTCATGGAATTCAGGAAAAAAAGAAAGACAAGGAAAAGAAGGAGGAAGGAAAGAGAGAAACCATCTGCTTTTTTCAGTTCTTCACCCACACACTCAATTGCTGCTTCCCAGAAAGGTTCTTTCTCCTCTCCCCTCCACTGCAGTGCAATCAGATAGTCCCCAAACTGCCCCTGGGTTAATTGGAACCAGAAGCCGCTGTCACTTCCAAGTGTTATGAGCGCAGGGACCACAAGGAGCTCAGGTGTTTTGGAAAGGCTGATGTCAGAAGGGGCTGTGATGAAAGGCTCGCTGACAGCCTGCGAGGCGATGCTGCGGGAATGGCTGCAGGCAGGGGCTCGGCCCCTCGGTGGGTATCAGCTCTGCTCCCTCAGCCCCACACTGACAGGTGATGTGACCAGGGCCACCCTGCACTGCTGGCTAACCCACAACAGACATGGCAGGGCTGGACACCAGCTCAGGGACTTTGCTCTGCCTGCTTTGTGCCCTCACTCCCATGCTGCTATTTTTAGGGCATAAATAGTTAGATTCTCATAAATAAAAAAGACCAGAATGGAAAAGGCTCTGAAGCCTTTCCTGACAGGGCACAGCCAGTTAACCATGTGTGCCCAGCCTCCCTTCAAAGCGCGAGTGGCTAATCTTGTCTCAATAAAACCAGCATCATGTCAGGGTAATCAGCAGATGTCAACACTTTAATGACACTGGCAGAGTCCCAGCAAGGTCTGGGGGTTATCTCAGCTGCATCATATTCCCACGGGAAAGGTAGATAGCAAGCTCCCTCCCTCAGGTACCCACCCGATGGCTCTCAGGCGCCGTGGGGCAGGCGCAGCACTGCCGGCACCTCTGCTGCCGCTCCCACCGGGCTGCTCCTGGGCTCTCTGCTGCCTGCAGCCTGCCCTCCTGGGCAACCTGCCTGTCTGCACTGCGAGGGGACAGCGTGAGATGGCACGGGATGGGACAGGATGGGACGGGATGGGGTGGGATGGGTGGGATGGGACAGGATGGCTCGCTCGCAAGTGGACAGCGTAAATCTCAGCTTCCCAGGTGGAGCAGCTCTGTAAACCACAGCAGCTTCAGCACCAGGTTTATGCACTTACTTTTACAACAGGCAAATTGGCAGATTAGGCTGTGTACACAGATTGTGTAAACTGCTGTCGGGTGCTGCCCTGTGCCCCTCGGCGGGCGCCGGCGGGTGCCCAGTCCTCCCCGTGGGAACAGGAGGGGAACAGGGGGGACCTGCCAACAACACAGCCCAGGGCAAGCCTGGTGTGCTCCCACGTACCCCGATCCCTCAGCCTGGGAGCAGGCCTGGAGGAAAGCGAGCAGGGGGGGCCATTGATTTAAGATGTGAGAAGGTCAAAAGTTTTCTCAAGCATAGTTGCTATCACAACACCGAACACTTCATCCCCCTTTTTATCTGCCCCAGTATTTATTGTCCATGAGCAAATACTTGTGTTTTTATAAATTCCTTTAGAGTGAATCACCCTTCTCCTGTTTAAACCAGCAAAGACCACATCAAACAGTATCACTCCATCTAGAATTAATCATTAATTTGAAGTATTTGACAATATTTTGCCAGCATTATTTCTTCCTCTCCCCAATTAATAAAGGTTAAGCCTCAATACTGGCTCTTTTGCAGGACACTTGCTCCAAAGTGGTGTCACTGGGCACTCACAGTCCCAAACCCACTGTGGGCAGCAAGGGAGAGAGATACAGGTCTGCACCAGGTTTTCAGGCTGGTGGAAGTGGCCTCACTGCTGCCTGCACATAGTGTGGAGCAAGCAGCTGAGCAGCCCTGGGATGCTCCATCTCACACCTGGGGAGCCTAGGGCTGGTGTCAGAAACCTTTTCACTTGGAAAGTGCAGAGGGGCTGATCTTGTGTGCAGGATTGTAGGAGAGGAAGACTTCCTCTGCCTGCTCTCACTGCAGCCTCCTTGAGCACAGCTTCAGATCACGCCAAAATCTGATCTCAGATGAATGCATGTGGCTTCTATTCACTAGAGACGGAGCCCAGCCTTTAAACACCACATTTTGTACTTTGGTTTTGGTTTAAGTCTCAGGCATGTGTTCTGCTAGGACACTGCATTTCATTTAAAAATTAGTTTTGACAAGGCCTTATGGTTCATGAATTCCTGCACGCCAAGTCCTGCAACATGCATCCCAGTTCTGCTGGCCTCCTCAGAGGCACCAAATCAGGGTGGTTTTGCTTCCTGCTCACAAACAAGCCATGAAACAACCTTGATTTTCCACTGTTTTTGTAGCAGGGCATTTTCCTGACTTTCTGCCATTCTGTTGCAGTCTTTGGATGGTTTGCAATGCAGCTTGCTTGGGTGCTCTGCTAGAGAGCATGGCTGGTTGGTAAGTCCTGTGGCACCAGTTCTTGCTTCCAAATGGATGCATAAAATGTATAAACACACAACGGCACATGATGAAGGCAGAATACAGCCTGCTAAACATGAATAACACACAGGAGAAGGAAAGATCAGGCATGGTATGCTCACCACACTGACACCACTCAGGCAGGCTGAAAGAGCTCTGGGTCTCTGGCATTTCATGACCACATTTGGCTCTTAATCCAGTACTCAAGGAAGCTAAACAGGAGCAGGCTTGGGACCTTTGGGCATAGTTTTCACATCGCAGCACTTCACAAACTGCTCTCCAGGTGCCTACAGAAGACTCTTCTAATCCATCCACAGGTGTCTTCAGCTCTGAGAAAGCAGGGACAAGCTCCTTGGCATGCAGCACAAGCAGTCTCTCCTAGCTCTTTTCTTGTCCTCTCCTGTCTGTGGCATCCAGGGTGTTTATATCACAGGGGACAGGGAAGCCACCACCATGTGCTGCACTCCTGGCTGCAGCTTGTGCTGCTCAGGAATGTGATGAAGATGGTGCTGGGCAAGGCAGGAGAGGTTTTTGGGTTTTTTTTACCTCTCCAGGAGCTTTATGACCTTCCTGTCATAAAGCCAGGGACAAGGGTTATTTCTTGCCTTAGAGCCAGTCCCCTGCCAAACACTCCCCAGGTTTACACCAGAAGAACTCTCTTTTATTGTGGTGCAGCAACAGAGAGAGCAGGGCAAAGCACTCTGTGACAAGGGGCTGGGTCACCATAGCATCCCAGCAGGGAGCATCCCTGCCCACTCTGGCTGCTGGCATTTCTCCACCAGGTTTATCACTGTATCAGCCATGTGAATACACCTTTTTATGGCATGAGCCTTCAGTGGACTTTTGGAAAGACAACGATGGGCCTTCGAAGGTTTGGCCAGTGCTGTTTCCTGCATGCTCCTGAGCCTTGCATACATTTAAATTTGGCTTGTTAACTTTATAAGGTACTTCAGACTTGTATTGTACTGAAATTGGCTGGGATCTCAGTATCTCCCTTATTCCCACGTACTTTATTCTTAGAAATGCTTTGTAGTCATGTTATTGCTGTTGGGAGGTTTGGCTTTAACAGCCTCCAATAAAGATATGGTGCCTGCAAAAGGGCACCAGTAGCCCAAGATTATTCAGTATCAGCAACTGAAGCACAGGTGCCTTCTGTTTGCAGGGCCTCTTACTCTGGGCAGCAGCAGCCAGCCCCAGCTCCAGCAGCAGGGAGGGCTCCTCACTCCCTGGAGAAGAGGGCACAGATTCCTGCAGCCTCCCAGGGTGCAAGCAACAGCCACCAGGCACGCATGACCAGCAGCAGGCTGCAAAAGCCTCCTGTGCTGGGTTTATTTGCTGCTGCTTCTGCTTGCATCCTCACACTGGCTTGAGCTCTCACCAGTGCCCAGGCAGCAGCACTAATGCCTCCCTTTCATCACCAATGCTCCCAGCTCACCTCCTCAGCTACTCCCTGTGCTTTTCACAGCCCCACAGCCATCCTGACATCAGTTAGCACTGATGTGAAGCCTCCCAGGGTACTGCAGACATCCCCGTTTTTGGCTCTGTATTCTCTCTTTACATTCTGTAATATTAAAAACTTGCATCTGCATAAAGCAGTGTTTGCTATTCTACTCTGTGCCGCTCCTGGAGGATTCCTGCCTTCCCCTGTGCTCCCAGGCAGCCTGGACACATTTCTGAGGCAGCGATGACAACACTGCCCTTCATTGCAGGGAAGGAAGGACAAGGACCTTGAAATCTCATTTCAGGATATTTCATCATGTGAAAATAAATGTCATTTCATACGACATTCCAGATTACTTATCAAATAATGATCTGCCTCTTAATGTCTAGACTTCTGGAATCTGTGAAAATTAAATGTACTTGCAAATGTATTTATTCATTACACATAGCAATTAACGTATGATTTAAGCAATTGAACTGTAAATTACCCCCTTGTTTATAAAACAACAACATCCTCTAAAGGACAATATTTTCTATTACAGCAATTAGTAACACATCAATTCTTGACTAGCCCACAAGAGATCTCATATTAACTCATGAGGATGATTATCCAGCATGATCTCTGGCACCAGGGCATGCACACAGCTCCGGACCAGCACATGTGCAGCTGTGCACCAGGCAAAGCAAATGGAAAATACACAGGAGTTTTCCAAAAATCCCACCCCTTGCTAACACCTGCCAACGGCCAAAGCGCTAATGGAGAGCTTGGGCTGCACATCAGCAAGCAGGAAAAGAAAAAAAAAGGGAGAAACCACTCCATTCCAGCACACACCCTGCGCTGCTGTCAAAGTGTGCTGAGCATTTCAAATCCCCTCCTCCCGCTGCCCGCCCTGGGCAGAAAAACAAACAAAAATCCAGCGTCCCTGTGTCCCCCAGCACACCGCCCCATCACCTCACCTGCCACGGCTGAACCCTGGCGCAATTGGGGTGCTCCCCAGGGTGCTGCAGGCAGGAGGCAGGGCGGGATCCGGCTCCCCGCATCCTCCTGGCCACGCACCTCAGCGCCGTGCCCTGCCGCCCTGCCCACGCCTGTGAAGCCGTGTGTCTGCATCAGGTCGCTAATCCAAATGACATGTGATCATCCTGATGCTCTTGATATAGCCAAAGGACTAATTTGAGCTCTGTTGTCACCTTGAATAATGAATATTGATTTAACAGGATTCAGATTATGTATATATTTCAATATTAGCGAGATAGGCTAATTGTCTCCATAAGGTTGCCAAACTAAAACAAAACTGAAGACATCAGGGAGATCAGGCACCAAGTGCAAATGATTAATTGTACCCTGGATTTATCAGAGTCCATCTACTTACACATCAAGAAAGACGCTGGCTCTGCAAAGGCTCCGTTCTGCAGTAGCAAAGCACTGCACCATGAAGTATCATGTGTTTTCTTGAATAAATGGATACAGGAATAATGGAAATGGGAGGGCTGGCAAGTTGTGACCAATCCCATCTGTCAAGGGGAAAAGTCTGGTGTCCCAAAGGCTTCAGGACCTGGTCAGACCAGGGAGGCTGAGGCCCCTTGGTAGGGCACACAACCCCTGGCCTGCCTGTCCTGCCCGCACTGCCCTCAGCAGAGCTTCCCAGTGTGAGGCAGGGCTGCATGTTGCAGCACCTCCCAAAGGTTCCAAATATTTTCTTGCTGCATCATTGTGGTTGCCAGGGTTTTGAGGATAACGTGAAGTTTACACAACACACTCCCTGCTGCCAGTTCATGGCATGAAGAGAAGAGATGGTGATCAGCTGGTAAATTTAGCAGAAAGCTCAATGGCAGCAATCAGTCCAGGCTGCTTTCTTGGACTGATTAATACCAAGGAGAAGGAACTGCGTTGGAAAATATGATTGATCACTCTGCAGAAGAACACAGACACTACGGCCAAGGGCTGGCCCTGCGGGATTCATGAGTCTGCAGTGGGTGAAGGTTGAGTCCCCAGGGAGCCACATGCCAAGGCTCCCACCTGCCCTTGGCTGCAGGCACCAGCAGGGTGAGGGGAAGAGGGCAGAGGGTGCACAGAAAAGGGTTTGTGTGCTGGGAATTTGAGGGCAGGCTGACACACCCAGCCACAGGCTCCCTGCGCCGAGAAGGGCTGGCGAGACTCCCACCTCGCCACGCTCCCGCCCACGTCTTCCCATCCCCTGGCTGCGCCGAGCCAGCTGTGCACAGCTGGGCTGCAAACCGCACTGCTGCTCTGGTCTGACTTAAAAGCCATGTTCTGGAACAGCCTGCGGGGTTTCCTGCAGCCACAGCGTGTCAGGGATCACAGACGGCTCAGCACACTAGTGCTGCAGCAACGCGCTGGAGACTGCACTCAGGGTGTGCAGCTGATGCACACCCACCTTCATCTGGCTCTCAAGAGGGTGCCTTCTGCTCAGTGTTTGGGGACAGGGACATCTTCTGTGCCAGTGAGCCCTCATGCCTCTCCAGCCTCACCACTGCCAAACTCAGAGTATTTTCATGTATGTACTCCTGCTTCATGGCTTGCAGTCTTTCCATTTCCTGCAAGCACGCAAGCACCACAGCTCCAGCACAGAGACCAGCAGCCTCAGGCAGCAGCACAAGAGGGATCTTAATAAATAAATAACTCAGCTCTCACTGCCAACACCTCCCACCACAGAGGGAGTGAACGAGAGCCGAGATGCTCCCTCTCCCCTCTGGAGCGTGGCGGTGACTGCGCATTTATTTCTGGTTCTCAGAGGGATGCGGGCTCAGCTGTCTGTCCCTCTGCCTACGGCTCCTGTATCTTGCCAAGGATGCTGGCTGTTGATCTGAAGTGGGACTGCCCTGTCATGGTCAGCAGACTGCAAACCAGTGGTCTGGTGAACTCTGGGTATGTTGCATGGAAAGAGCATCTCTCAGAGAAGGGCAGAAGGCAGCTCACAGCCTCTGGCTGGTAGCAGCAGTGCCAAATAGCAGTCCAAGCCCCACAGGAAATTTAGGGGTGTTCCCAGAGCTTGTTCCCAGCTGCAAAGCCTGCCAACACCCAGCCTTGGTTGCCAGCAGAGGACCAGGCTGGAGCTGGGGCTCTGGAAAAGGCACACAGGGGAAGGCTGGGGCTGCACCATCTCATGCCCATTAGCACATTGTGGCTGCTCTAGCCAAACCAGCAACCTCTGAAGTAACGCCATGGGTATCAGGAAGGGATTTCCCATCCACATGGGTGGCATTTCACAGCTGCCAAAATGCCCTCCCCGCCAGCTCCCCGGCAGCGTTTCCTTGGTTCAGCAGGATAGGAGCCTGCCAAGAGGAATCAGCTTAGCAAGAGATCCAGGTATCCTGGCTCTTGGCCCAGGGCCTTTCTCAGCACAGAGCAGTGCTCCAGCCTGGGCTGGGATGGGCTGGGGAGATGAAAATGGTTCTTCATTGTCTGTCCTTAGTGACTCTGGAGTTTCTCAGACTGGCACTTTGCTACTCAAGCAAAGCTTTGGCCTCTTCATCCCACAGTTTCCTGCGCCATTCCCAGGGATGTGTGCACCATTCTCCTGGTTGTGTGGGCAACAGAATGAAGGGCACCAGTTCCTGGAGGCCAGGATGCTCCCTCCACACCAGGGGGTGTCACTGCAGAATGGCCAGAGCTGCCCCAAACACACCCAGACTGACTCACGCAGTGAGGAGTAAAATGAATAAACACTTCAGGCTTTCTTCTGCAGGAGCAGCCAGGGAACAGCTGAAAGAGGCCGGCTTCTGGGGAGCAGCTGCCACACAAGCAGCCTCCCCGAGGCTTCTCTGACAGAGCTGGGACCCGGCTTTGGGAAATGGGTTCCCAGTGGAATGACAGGGCAGGACCTGCCATAAAACCAGGCTGCTGCCTCAAAACGAGCTGCTCCTGCCATCGAGGGGGCCAGGCAGTGACACTGCTGCACAGAAGTTGCCCTCTTTACCACAAGGACCTGGTGTGTAGGGGAGCAACGTCCATGAAAGCTTTGATTCATCTAGGGAGCTTTGTCAGGAAGTCAGTTTGAAAGTGACCTTGTTCCAAAGACCTGGCAAACGTTTATAAAGGGGAAATAAATCCTGAAACCTGCACCCAAAGCTTCTGAGATCACTCCTCCCGGGAGAGCTGGTTGGATATGGATTGCACAACAGCTTCTGGGATGGGAACTACAAGCAGAGGCATGTGTGCAGGGCTGTCCAGAGGAGACACCTGTGCCAGGGACGTGTCCCTGAGACTCAGCACTTGTTTTCCAGCCTTCAGGGTGGTGACAACTTTGAGCTGTGGCCAGGCTAGGTTTTCAGCCTGTGACCCAAAGAGGAAAGGCTTGCTACGCAATCTGTGGGATCCAGCTTGCAACCCAGTTCTTACAAGCAACTTGGTTTCTATTTTCTGAATTTCCTAGGATCCTTCAAGCTTTGGATATTAAAACACTTGGATCTCTAGAAGCACATTTTGCTCATCTTGGCTGCTTCCTAAAGGACCAGAGAGCAGGCACAGCCAACTCTGCCACCTCCTCACCTCCTGCGTGCTGCACCAGCAGCAGCATCCTATTTTATTCCTTCCCACCCCTGGGCCTGTGCCCAGGACTAGTCTAAATTTTCTTGCCAACGCATTTTTCCTCCAAGATGTTCTGCCAGTCAGTAAAGCCCTAACGCATTGTCTAAAGGTTCTTCCCAAATGTGTTTTGGACAATTCCCAATTTGTAATCCAAGATGACTGCCGGAGCAAAGCAAAAACATTTTGGGAGGACTGTGGGACAAGGGACATCCCAGTCCCTGGGGCAGTCCCTTATCTCAGGGTTTCACCTCCCCCTCGACACCTCTTTCACAAGAGAAGGCGGGGCTAGAGATGCCCAGAGGATCTGTTCCAGATCCCCTCAGCGGTTAAAAACCTCCTCCCCGCCGCCTCCCAGCCTAAACTTGGCCACAGCCATTTCACTTCCAGAGACATCCTTCCATGCAAATCCTCCCCTTCCTCCCCTGATCCCTGGGGAATTCACAAGTATACGTGCTTCCGCTTGGAGATCACAACCCTTGCCCACGAAGGCATTTCACAGCAGCAGCAGCAGGCGGAGATGTGCAGCGGGGACACAGCAGTGCCCCGGGCAGCACTCGCTGGTGGCTCTGAGGAGCCTGTGCTGCAGCAGACGCTCTCAGAGCCCCGGTCCCGGCACAGCCCCCAAGGGACAGGCTCTGCGGTGGGCAGGGTGCAGGGAAGCTGCTGCCAGGCAATTCCCAGGTCGCCGGCGTGGCCGAGGGCTGGCAGCCCCCAATGCCAGCCTGCTCTTGCTGCCTGCCCCGCTCTCGTCCCGCAGAGACACCGGCCTGCTGCCGGCAATTACCGGCGGTTTGCAGCTCCCCGGCTGCCACAAACACAGACATAATTGCAGCCTGTTCCCACTGCGGCCGGGAGGGACCGGGCTCCCAGCGCCGCGCTCCCTTCGCAAATCCCGCAGGAGGGAGAGGGAACGCCAGCCCAGTCGCTGGCATAACTTCCTTCCCCACCAATATATGCAAATAGCAGCACTAGGGGAAATATCGATCCAGCGGAGAATTTCTAAGCTCTTCAAAAAACATACTGCAGTTTTCACGGTAATGTGCTGTCTCTGATTTCCCCACGAAGAAAAGTGTGAAAGTGCTTTTCGGCACTGCCTTCCCAGTGCAGTCTGTCTTTTCCTCACTCGAGTTTGTCCGGCTGCCTAAATAATTGAAACTTACGTCAAATATTGTTCATCTGAAGTTAAACCTTACACGCTGAAGGCTGCTTTTTTTTTTTTTTTTTTTTTTTTTTTAATCAAAAAGCTTGTGGCTCCATCAAGGAGCTAAAAGCCTGGATTTGTGCTTTTCCGCAGTTTTAAACATGACACTCTCCCTTTTATTTATTTTTCTTTTTTTAAACTCTGAAGGCTCAGCAGGCAAGCCTCTGCAGGGACGAGGGCTTTGCACCGGTGAGATCTGCAAACATGTCTCTTCTTTCTTGAACTTTATTTTTCTCACGGTCTCTGAAAAGGCAAGATCGGGTGATACGTGTGGGATTGGCCCTGTACAGGTGCAGATCAGGTACAAGAGGAGGTGGAAAAACATTACTGTGTATACTCAAAAAAAAAAAAGAGAGAGAGAGAGAGAGAAAGAGCGAGTGAGCACATTTCTGAATAGGCCAGGTCTAGTTCTTGGCAGGATGACTCAGGCCTAGCTGGCAGGCTATGGGAATAGGAGTGTGAGAAAGTCAGTCAAGCGGAGGGGAGAAAAAAAAGGATTCAAGTCCCCAGGCAAAATACTTTTTTTTTCTTCTTCTTTTTTTAAAGTAACCCACAAACTGTCCAAACCAGCCGGAGGTGGCAGCAGGGCGGCCGGGCCAGGCCCGGGGGACAGGCACCTCCCTCGCTGCGGTTTCGGCTGTGTCCCGATGTCAGCGCACGCACCACCGCGCCGCCAGCGCGGCGTGCCAGCGGGGCAGAGGAGCACGGCAGCCCGCGCCCCCGGCCCCGAGCGTGCCACCGCGCACCGCGCCTGCCCCGCGCTCGCCCCGGGGCACCGCGGGGCAGCCCCGCGCGGCACTGCCCGCCCGGCCGTGGGCACACCCGGGCCACCGGGGCAGGCCCGCTCTGCCGTGGGGACACTGGGGTTGCCTGGGCAGATGTGGGCGGCCGCGGCAATGCTGCGGGCACCGCGGCAGGACGCACTCGCGCGGCGCGCCCCGCCGCAGCCCCCTCACGCAGCGGCTGCGCTCCGGCCAGCACAGCTGGGCCCGGCCCGTCGCGTCCCGGCCGTCACCCCGGAGGGCCCGGCACGGCCCGGCCCCCGCTGCCGCCGCCGCGCCTCTTCCCGGCGGCGCACCATGCCGGCCGACCTGATGGAGAAGAGCAGCGCCTCGCCGGTGGCCGCCACCCCCGCCAGCGTCAATGCGACGCCCGACAAGCCGAAGACGGCGGCGGAGCATCGCAAGGTAAGGGCGGCCGGGCCGGGACGGGATGGGACGGGACGGGCAGCGCCGTGCGGAGCCGTGCCGGACGCTGACTGTCGCCTCTCTTGTAGTCCTCCAAGCCCATCATGGAGAAGCGGCGGCGGGCGCGCATCAATGAGAGCCTAGGGCAGCTGAAGACGCTCATCCTGGACGCTCTCAAGAAGGATGTAAGCGCCGGGGGGTCGGGGCGGGGGGTGCGGGGGCAATCGGCGCTGCCGGGCCGGTCTGAGCCCCGCCTGTTCCCGCAGAGCTCCCGGCATTCCAAGCTGGAGAAAGCCGACATTCTGGAGATGACCGTCAAGCACCTGCGGAGCCTCCAGCGGGCCCAGATGACTGGTGAGTCCCGAGGGGGAGCGGCAGACAGGGGCCTGGGGTGGCGCTGCCTGCAGCCCCGGGGCGGGGGGCATCGCACACTGCCTGCTGTGGAGAGGATAGCAGGAGCACCAGGCTCTCACCTGCATCCCCGTGGAGTGATGCAGGGGAGGGCAGCGTGTTCTGTACCTGTATTCCTGGTGCCAGCAGCTGCGCACCTGGATCCTTTTTCATGGGGGATGCAGTGCTCTATCCTTACTACTGGGAGGTGGTGAGGGGCACAATGCTTTGTGCTAGTATCCCCAATAAGGAGATACTGGGAAGGTTACTGTGTTGTTTGTGCATTTCTGCTGCTGGAGGGCTGCAGTCGCAGCCTGAGTTCCCTCTGCTAGCAGAGCTATGCTCTGCACATGGGTCTGTCTGGGGGTGTGAGAGGCACAAGAGCCACCGGAGGGACTGCGTTTCCAACCTGGGTCTCTGGTATATGGGGACATAAGGAGAGTCTTGGGACTTATCTGTTCCCCACCTGGGTCCCTGGTGCTGGTGGACTTGGTAGCAGAGGGGCTTTGCTGTCCATCTGAAATCTTGGTACTTGGGAACACAAGACATATTTCTAGAGGGGCCACTTTCCCCATCTGGATTCCTAGCTCAGAGGGGCTATAGGATGCAGTGCTGGTGGGCTGTGCACCTCTCTTCCCTGTGGAGCCTGCTGACTGCTGTGTTGCTCTCTCCTCCCACAGCTGCCCTGAGCACAGACCCCACAGTACTGGGCAAGTACCGAGCGGGCTTCAGCGAGTGCATGAACGAGGTGACGCGGTTCCTCTCCACCTGCGAGGGCGTCAACACCGAGGTGCGCACCCGGCTCCTGGGCCACCTGGCCAGCTGCATGACCCAGATCAACACCATGAACTACCCTGCGCCCCCCCCGCCGCCCCCGTTGCCACCAGCCGCAGCCTTTGGGCCCCCCCTGGTCCCTCCAGGCAGTGGCGTGGGGCCGCTCCCGGGCATGCCCTGCAAGCCGGGTGCCGATGCAGCCAAGGTGTACGGTGGCTTCCAGCTGCTGCCAGCCTCTGATGGGCAGTTTGCCTTCCTCATCCCCAGCACTGCCTTTGCTCCTGGTGGAGCTGTGCTGCCTTTGTACGGTGGCCCGCCCACAGCTGCCACTGCTGCCTCGCCGCCAGGCCCGCCACCCGGCACGGCCGACTCAGTCTGGAGACCCTGGTGAGGGTGGTGGGCACAGGACTGGACTTGGCAATGCACCCCGTGCTGCTGGCACGGCTGTACATAGGTTATATGTTCATATTGGATTGTGCCTTTGTACCATAGCACTCCCTTGACAGTGTTTCGTGTTTTACACGAGATCTTTTTTTCTTCCTTTTCTCCCTTTCCTTATGTGACGCCAAAGATTGGGGGTTTGTTTTTTGGTTGGGTTTTTTTTTTTTTTTTTTTTGAATGCTCTTAAAATAAAAGTTTCCCTTCCATTTTGGAAGGCCTTTGGAGAAAATTTGAGCTCTGGCATGTGTGCATAGGAGACACCTCAGTTCCTGGCTGCCTGTGGATCTTGCTCCTCCAGGGCTGCCTTGTCCTGTTTGCCAGGCTGGAGCTGTCATTCAGACCCTCTGTCCCCTCTGTCTTGTGAAATCACCTGGCCCCTCTCCCTGCCCTGGGGCAGATGTAATTACTGCTTCTTTGGGAGCAGCTAAATTAATCAGACTTGTTAAAAGGAGCTTGTATTTGCAGAGCTGGTGAATGTGCTGTGGGACTCACCTCTGCTCTGTTCTGGCACCTCGGGCTGATGGAGTTGGTGTGGTAAAGCAAGACATTGAGCTGCCCGGGTGAGCCTCCTGCCCTGAACCCGGGGGAGCCTGCTTCCCAGGCTGTAGTGTAAATTGCAAGTGACTCCAGTCAGTTGATTGAGAGAGCAGTGCCTGCCAGCTTCTCGAGTTACAAAAGCAGTGGCTCTCCGCAGGACAAGCCTGACACGAGTGCTCCTGTCTCCTGGCTGACGGGCTGCAGCAGGCGCTGGGCACCACCTCCACCTGGACTTAAAAGCACAGAGCTGTTCCCGACCCTGAGCAGCAGCCAAGCTCTGCTTGATGATTAATGCTTTGCATGTGGTTTTGATAGAGTTGGGCATTTCCTCTGCTGTTATATGGAAAACACGTGGTCGAGGGAGTGATGTGGGGCTGCAGGGACTCTGTAATCGTGAGCTGCAGCTGACCCCTGTGACTTGAGGATGCCCCGTTTCCAGGCAAGATGCAAGCCATAGATAGTGGCAAGCAGCAGTCTCAGGTTACAGCTTGCATGGCCCTTCTTAACAAGTCCTAACTCAGAGCGGACAGCTTTAAGATGTGCCAGGATCCACTGGGGTTTCTGTCCAAATCCTGCTGCAAAAGCTTGTTGGATTTTGTCTGGATCAGCCAGGTGCTTGACTTGTATCCAGGTGCTGGGGAAATGAAAGCTGGGGAGAGTGAGACCAGATGGATTTAAACCTGCTGGGGTTTGACTCCCCAGCTTTGCTCCTAGTAAAGAAACATACTCACCTGATCTGAAAATATATCCTGGGAAAGGGGTTGGTATGTGCCTGGGATAGGCAGTGGCAGTTTGGTTTTTGTTTTTGTTTCTTTTTTTAAAGGACCTGATCTTCCTGGGATGAGCTTTCCCTTTTCTTGAACATCTTGCTGGCCTGCCTGCATTGCCACTCTCACAGAGGCATCTCACAGCCAGGTTTTGTGTGCAAGGCTTGAGAATATCAGATTTGTTGTCCCAAGACAGCTGTGTACAGGCTGAGCTTTCTTTCCCTTCCACCAGCCAGAGTGTCACTTTTCTGCACTGGAGGTACTGAGGGTAGGAGTGAGCCCACCTTGTGTTCAGAGAAGTGCTCACAGGACCTGTCTCAGAACTGCATCAGACCAACCCCTGCTGCTGGATGGCTTGTGTGGAGCTGATGTAGACCAGTCATGCATCACCTATAAGAGTGAATGCTGTTCCATATGAGCAGTCTTCCCTTTCTGCTGAAGCAGTTGGTTTGGAAAGCACATTAGAAAAAAGAGACTCTGCTGTAGGCTAATGGAGAACATACTGCAGATCCCGGAGTGAAAGACAAGATGAACCTATTTGCTAATGGAGTTTAAATAGCCTAGTATAAAGCAGATACGGCATGCTTGGGCCGGTTTCTCCAAAGCTTTCTCTGTTTACTCTATCCCACAGCCTGTTGACATGAGAGATCTGCTTGAGTTTGTGAGCTTTAAGGGGATCAGAGCAATTCCCAAGAGCCGTGCTCTTGGTGCCAGTTCACTGAGCCCGTGACAAATTGGGATGACAAATGCAGGCTGTGGGTCTGTGGATCATTGTGTGTGGGAATTCTCCTTCAGGTGCAGCAAATGCCTTTAAACTGGTGCTGTGGGATGAGCAGGAAAGAGTAAGGGAGGAGTGCCAGGGAAGTACAGGGCTGAGCTGTGACCCTGAATGGGGCTGTACAGGACAGGTAGGAAAAGGGACAGGACTTAGTGCTGCCAGATGGGATGCAGCTCCTCTTGGCTTCCCTGGGCACCTTGCTGAGCCCTGTCTGCCAGTGGAGAGGATCCTGGGAAGGGCTGGAGGCAGGCCTTTCTCTCTCATGACCATTCTTGGGTTGGTCAGCAATCTGCCACAATCTTTTGGGTGCGTTTGCAGACCCGAGGTGCTGAGCTGGAAGGAGCAGTGCTCCAGTCCCTGCCTGCAGTGCACCTGCACGGGGGTCCGTGTGCAGGGGGCTTTTCCTGCCTTCCAAGCTCCCTGCCTTGCCCCCCACCCACCACGGAGCTTGCAGCCCCGGCTGCCCCTCGCATCCCCGCAGCTCCCTTCCATCTGCTGCTGCTGCCGTCCCGGGAAACCTGTCATTAAAGTCAATTAACTTTTCCCACACTCCTCGTGAGCGGTGCAAAAGCCCCTCCTTGCTTCCTCCTTGGCTCTTAAGTGCTACCATATGGCACAGGCCCCCGCGCCCCCCCACGCCCGCCCTGCCTTTGATTCCAGCCAGACAGCCGGAGCTTTATGATTTAAGCCGGGAGAGCCCTCGTACCAAGCCCTGGGCCGCTCTGCGGCCAAGGTGGTTTTTTTAGCAGGCAAGGCTGTTTTCTGGCAGGAAATGAATAGCTCCCAGATGAGCTCAGGAACCTGAGAGGTCGTGAGAAAGGAGCGAACCCCCGGCGCGGTGGCGGGCTGCCAGCGGTGTGGGGAGCGCGGGAGGGAGCGCGCCGCTGCCGCCGCACACGAGCGCGCCCGGCCCCCGCTGGCAGGCGNNNGCGGCACGGCCCCGGCACCGGCCGCGCTCCTGCCAGCGCCCGCGGCCGGCCGCTGACCTTGGGCTGGCATCCAGGCGTCCGGCCCTCAGCGAGCGTGGGGCGGTGGAAAAGCAGCCTGGCAGCTGGGTTGGGATCTGGGGGAGCCAGGACCGGAGTCCCCCGGGAGCAGCGCTGCAAACCTGCCTGGGGGCTGCGTGGCCAGCTTGCGGTGGCTGTGTGCCGGGGGCTGGGATGCTCCAGCCCCAAGGCTTCCAGTTAGACACACAGCCTGGTGGTGGGACCAGACTTGCCAGCGCGTGGCTCTGGCTTGCACCAGCACCTCTGGGCCAGCAGCCCCCTTCGCTCTGCTGCTGCCCCTGGGGCAGGGAAGGGGACCTGTGATTTACAGGGGTGACGTGTTTAACTTAAAACAAGTCAAACAAAAGCCCGGTTTGTTTTGCGGAGCACAGACTTCCTGGGGGGATCAGCCCAGACAAATGACTCCACTCCCATTTATTAAACATTTGTGGCCATGCGATCAGCTGGTGCTGGGAACGGCTGGGACAATCTTATCCCCTTCCCAGCCCCTGCAGCAGGAGTGGTTTCTGACATCTCTGCCCGAGAAGAGCTGTGCCCCAGGGGTACCATCTCCCCATTGCAGTGTCTTTCAGGTATCCAAGGGCTGTGGATATGATCCACACAGGCTGTAGCCTCTGGACTGTTCCTGCTCAGCCCTGCACAAGCATCCACACTGAGCACTGGCAGCAGGCTGGGGGCACATGTCCCTTGTGCCAGCACTATAGACGGGGCTGTGTGGCACTGAAGGGGTGTGGGGTTGGAGGGGGCCTGCTCCTGGTGTGTTTGCCAAGGGGAGTGCAGGGGCAGCAGGGCAGGGCAGAGGTGCTGTTGCTGAAGGACAGCCTTGGAGGTAGGGCTACCTGCAATCTGTAATGATTAGGAAGCTGCTCCCAGAAGGGGTTTATTGCCAATAAAGCCAGCTCAGCACAACTGCTGGGGCATTAACCCTTATCTTCCTGGCGCGATAAGAGCCCTGGGCTTTGCCTTCTGGCCCCAAGAGAGCAAACACCCGCCACAGGGCATGGTACAGACTGCACCATGCCCTGTCACCCTGGGGACACAGCCAACATCCTGTGTGGCTGGGACGCACCGCCCCAGCACGTGCTCCCAAAGTCCCTGGCCCCGGCTCCCCCCGCCTGCTGCCCTGCACACAGGGGTGAGCAGCAGGAGCCGCAGGGGTGAAGGCTCTGTACCCAAGCTCCCAAGGGGTTCAGCTGTACAAAAGCAGCATCCTGCTTAATTAAAAGCAGGCCTGCTGTAATGAGCCTGCCAGCACAACAGCGTGGCTCGGGCAGTGCTGCTGGAACAGAGGCTGGGATTCAGCCTCACTGCAGGACTGAGACATGAGGTGGCTCGTGGGCTGTGAGCCGGGGCTGGGAGCCAGGGCTGGGTCACCCTGTGACTGCCTGCAGAGCCATGTCTCTCTCTGTGTCCTCCCAGCCCTGCGAAGGAGACACAGCCTGTCTGACCCAGGCTGCTCCCTGCTTGGGGCTGGGATGGCACACGCTGCTCTGGATATGGCTGCACTGAGGTGCCTCGCAAGAGCCTTTCCAATGGTGACCTTTTTTTTTCTGTTGTTTTGGCAACTTTTACTAGCTGCTGAGGAGGTCAGAAGTGTTGAGGAATATACTTAATGCAGGTACCTTGGTGTGCAAGCTGCAGGTTGTTCCAGGGAAATGGCTGGAGCTGCAGAACAGGAGCTGTGAACTGGCACCAATTGTTTGCCTAACAGAGGACATGGGGACCTGTGGCACAGCCCAGCAGGGAGGTGGCCAGTCACCCAGAGACTGTGCAGGACCCAATGAAGAGCAAGAAGATCCCAGACTAGATCACACCATTGAGCAAGGGGCACATACAGCACAGATTGTGAGGGTATAAAACCCCAGGGATTGCTGTGTTCAGGTCTCTCCCTGGGAACACACAGCTTGACCTGTTGTCATGCCACTGCACCATGATTAAATTAGGAACCAGAGGTCTGGACTCTGTTATGGTAAACACAGAGTTGAGTCAGGGAGTGAAACTTGTCTGACTGTGTGTGTGTGGGATGTGCAAGGAGTCAAAAGGGGCACCCATTGCCTCAGTGGAGCCACCCACTGCAAAGGGGCTTTGGTCCCAGCAGTGAAAGTGCAGGGTGGTGTGAATGTGACCCCCAGAGTGGCTCCTCAATGCTCAGACAGGAATATCCCTTTAAAAAGAGGGCTGTCAGCAATGACTGGAGGCTCCCACAGCTTGTCCCACTGCAGAAGATGGGCTGTACCTCTGTTCTCTGGAAAACATTATGAGTTCTTGAAACCATAAAACAATCTGGCTGGTGTTTCTGCCTCTGACGCTGGAAATCTGGACAGTGTTTGTAGCAAGAGGGGGAGCAGGATACAGACACATGCTGAACCTCAGTTACGTGTCTTGCCTGGCTCTGGCCCTCACAGCCCTGCTGCACCCCAGGCACAGATAAACCCCCATCTCATTTGGCAGTGCTGACACACATGGGGCATCTGCCAGACAGGGGAAGGTGTACTGGGCCCCAGCAGCATCCTCACTGATGCTATGACTGGTATAAAGCAGGACCAACACAGGCTGATCCTGCCAGGCTCGGGAAACATTTGGCTTTTTTGCATCTGCAGTATCAGGCTGAGCCTCATTCCTGCCTCCATCAGCAACAGGCTTGTGTCTGGACCTGGGAGACAACCTGCCTTTGTTCCAGCAGTGACATGAATCCTGTTTATGGCAGGGGAGAGCAAATGGTCCATTGCACTCAGGCCTTCGACAGCAATGTGCAAACGAGCAATAGTGGAGACCTGCATGGCTGAGGAAGAGGGGCCAGGACATCCCTCAGGGCTGCATCCCAGTGGGTGCTGGAGGAGATGGTGAGCCTGGAAGGGAGGGGAGAGCTTTGGAATAATGATGCATCAGGACAAATCCTTCCAGTAAGCAGTGTTTCTAACCAAACCAGTCCCCTGCACGGTGAATGCACAGGGAAATCAGAGCACTTATCCCTAGCTCTGCATTTGGGAGGGCTCTGATTGGCCATCAGCTGCACAAGGGTCTCACAGCAAAGACTCCAGCAGGCCTGATGGATACTTCCTTGCTCCCCACAGCCAAGCCTCGCTCCTCTCTGTGGGATCAGTGCTGCTGTGTCCCACAGCACAGAGCTCTGTACTTCCCACGGGGCACTTCCTTTCAGCCATCCTTCAGCTTTTACTGTGCTTCGAAACAGAGGCTGGCAGCTGGACAGCCTGGGCTGGTGTTTCTGAGCAGGCTCCCAGCAGATGTTTGTGCTCACAGCCGGGGCTGGCGCTCGCTGCCTTCCCCGCTGGGCTCAGCTGCGTGCGGGCAGAGCTCTGGGCGGGCAGCCCCTGCCTGCAGTGCTGCCCCCACAGGTTTGAGGGCGGGTCTGGTGCCGGGCACAGGCTGAGTGGGGTCGTGTCTCCTCAGAGGGATGAGGAGCTGGACCACCATGGCCACCCACGGCTGAAGTAATGGATGAGGGCTGTGGGATGAGAGCCCAAAATCAGGCAAAGGGGAGAGGGGCATGGCTGAGAGCTGCATTGTGCTTGCTCAGCCAGTGTCACGGTGAGCACGAGGGTCACAGAGAACCTCTTGAGAAGCTCCTCCCAGGCTGGGTCAGCCCACAGCACAGTCACCACTCCCTCTTCTCTCATTGTGACCCCCACTGCAGATCTTGCATGGGGTGAGGGGCTCTCTTATCACTCCGTGTTTGCCAGTCTGGAGAAGCACGCTGTAGTTGCAGCTGGTTAACCATCACCCATGTGAAAAAGGACAGGAAAAGGTCTGACAGGATGGACTGTGCATGGCCTCCCTTCCTTCACAGGGGAGGTTCAGGCCCAGTGGTCCCATGCATGTGCTGGTGAGTGGTTAGTCAGGGTCTCTGATGAGCACACTGGTGGTTGCGGATTGCTCCAGCCATGGCTCTGTTGTCAGCCACATCTCACAGCTCAGAGCTGTCCCTCTTGTGTTAAAGCCCGACGAGACACCCCTCTCAAAGTAAACATGAGCCAGTTTATTGCTTGCTGGAGTCATTTCCCAGGAAGGTCAGGAGGGCTTTCCTTGGGGCTTGAGACAGTCTGGTAAGTTCCACTGAGCAAAGGTGTTAGGAGAGCACCATGTGCACTGGGCTCTAGGGATGCCTGCAGCCTCATCTAAACCTTGGAACATAGTCCTGTTTGTCTTCTCTTACTCTTCAGGGTGCTGTGCTCTGGGTTCCCCCTCCCGCTTGTTTATGGCACTGATGCAGAAATTTGTGATGGCTGTAATTGCCAGCAGTTTGCTGATGCTCATCTGGTTTACAGGGCCAGAGACAAAAGAGCTAAATCCCCTTCCAAGGTCTGAAACTGTGTCATCCCAATGGGCAAGAAGGAGAAGGGGTTTGCTTATGCATTTGCTTCAAGAGCATCTGGATGTAAAATAGGGCAATGCACCTCAGGGCAAGGGGATCGCCAGCATCCGTGGGGACTGCCCTGTGACACAGGCCCCATGTGTCTGTCTGCACCAGGGAGGCAGCTGGGCACTCCCTCATCCCCTCCAGGCTTCATGAGCAGGAGGCCAGCCCCTGCACAGGCTTCCAGATCTTCTGCCAGCAATCGCTGGGCAGCCTGGGCAGAGTGACAGAAAGCTTTCCCCAAGGGCTCAGGCACAACGGAGCCAGGCTCCAGCATTGCAGGGCACTGCTCCTGACGGTGTCCCTGCCTCCAGCCAGATATTGCCAGGAGGCTTTTGAGAAGGGGGAACCCCACCCTGAGTGTGAGAGCCCAGCAGGAGCTCGGCTGCAGCTGCAGCAGGGCTGAGCAAAGCGATGCAAGATGTGTGGAGACAGCCAGCTACCGGCAGGAGCGTGTGGGAGAGGAGCTGCCCTCGGCAGGGCTCTGCCTGCACAGAAGGGACCACACAGACACTTCACTGTCCAGCCTTCACAGCCTCAGGATGTCTGGGAAGAGGAGCACAGATTTTCCATCCACCCCCAAACTGGGTACTCCCTCCAGAGCTGCTCCATCCCCCCAAAAATATAGGAAGGGGGCAATCTAGCCCCTGGCAGGGGTCAAGGGAGCTGTGTGTGTGCTGCTGGGTGCTGGGGTGGCACAGGTGTTGGTCTCTGGGGTCACTGTGGCTGAGGAAATTTTGCATGGGACCCCAGAGATGAGTGAGTGAATACCTGGCCAGGCAGAGCCCATGAGGGCAGTGTGGGGAGAAGGGCAGCAGAGCTGAGGCTGGTGTCAGCACAACACACTGATGGGGACACCCTGACACCTCACCATGTGGGCTGGGAAGTACCAACAGCTGCAGCCCTGCCAAGCCCCAAGCAGGGAAGGACCCTGTGCACAGCCACATCAGAGCGCGTTTGCACAGAAAGAGTAAAACTTCAGATATCAGGTGTTGTTTCAACCCCAGAGCCTCCTCAATAGTGAGCTGCCCTCCAGAGACCTCCCCTCTGGACACAGAATGGAAGTAGCAGCCTCAGCACTTTGTCAGGAGCAGGGAGCTTTCTGCCTCCCGGCCCTGTTGAATAGCTGCAGAATTCATTACAGCCCCGTTTCACTTCTCCCTCCAATTATCCCTCTGGACAATGGGCCGGGGCTGCAGCGGAAGGTCCCTTTCAGGAGGTGCCGGTGGCAGGACGTGCTGCTGGGGCTCCATCGAAAGCTCCTTTGCTGGGGGGCAGTGACCTGAGTGCTGCAAATGCCACTTTTTGGCTGGGGCAGTAGGTGTGCACAGGGTGGCAGGGCCAGCTCAGCACCAGGGACTGGGAGATGCTCCCTGCAGGGCAGGAGGTGCCCCAACCTGCATGACACCTGCAATATGTATTGCAGGGTATTTCAGTCACAAGTAAAACACTGAAGATTAGTTTAATTAAGTACCAGACTGTCATTTTATCTGTACAAACACTGTGGTGATTTGGCCCATTTGGCACTCCTCTGCACAGTGACTGTGAAGGTGCCAAAGACTGGTGCTGCTTGCAGTGTGGCTCCTGCAGCTGACACCTTGTGTCCAAGGTCCCAGATGTCACCCTTGCTGCACTGGCCACCCAGGTCACCACTCTCCAGCCAGCTCTGTGTAGGCCCATCAGCTTCTAAGGAGAAGAAACAGGCAGCAATTGGCACCAGAGCCACTGGGGCTCTCTGAGAGCCTGGAGCTGATGTTGAGGATCATGGAATGGATGTGACACCTGGGTAAGGGCTGGTCTTCACTGGTCCCTCCCTGACAGCTTGGAGAGGCCCCTCACTTCCTGGGATGCTCAGCCCCGGTGTTGCTCATTGCAACACAGCTCCCCTGAGCCTTCCTCCTGCCCAGCACAGCAGAACTCACTGAAGGGAGATTTTATGGGGGATTGTGCTGAGTAAACTTTGGTGTGGGGAAGGGGAAAAGGGGCAGATGCCCAAAGTCTTCAGGCTGTGTGGGGGCATTTGCAGCTGTGCAGGCAGGAGGTTTGCGCAGCATTTTGTTTGTTTGCTCCTTCCACGGCTGGCTTTGCAAGACTTAAAGTCTGTTTTGGAGGAGCTGACACAGGAGAGTGACTTTGCACCAACAGGTCCAATCCTGACACTCTTGAAGCCTTTGCCAAAGCAGGGTGTGCCCAGGCTGGAGAGCCTGCAGAGAAACCCTGGGAGAGCAAGACAAGGACTGAGACGTTTCCGATGGAGGCAGACAGGACACTCAGCCTACTTAGTTTATCAGGAAGAAGATCAAGAGGTGGCTTGATTACAGTCACAAGGACCTTGGTTTGAAAGTATCCTGGCAGAAATAACGAACTAGGTACTTAAGAGCTCTTTAATCTAGCAGGGAAAGGCAAAACAAGGGCCAATTGCTCTACATTTCCAGCAGTCCAGGTGATTAACTCCAGAAGGAGAGGCAGGAACACAGGCTGACCTCCCCAGGCTGCTGCGGGGCTGGCTGGGAACTCACACCTCAGTGTCACCTGGAGCAACATATTTTACCTTAACATAAGCTACAAGAAACTTTTGGGGATGGCAGAAAGGCTCAGAGCTGGGACAGCATTGGGTGCTCTCTGCTTGGGCTGCGGAGGGCACATCTTCTCACCTGGTGAGGTGATCACCACTGGTCCTTGGGACACAGCAGAGAACATGTGGCACTGTTCAGGAGTAGACAGGGTGCCATGGGGTGCGTGGTTCTGGCCAGGGAATCTGCAAAATGGTGTTTCCATTGAGATTGCAGCTCTTGGTGCCCAGGGGATCTCCAGGTGCTGATCTTCCAACTCCTGAGCAGAGGGACAATTGATCCCCTCTCTGCAAGCTCACAAACCTGACCAAAAGCTCCTGAGGCCACAGAGGAGCTGGATCACCCAGCAACAAGCAGCACCCAGAGCAGATCCTGATAATATGCCCTGGGATCTCCCAGTGTTCACAGATAACAGGTACTGAGCAGCCCCATCTCCATCATGCCAAAAGCACAGTGAAGCAGGAGGAACAGAGCTCTTACCTCATGGAGCCAGTCATATTTCTATTTAAGTCCTATTATCCCCTCATTTTTGCAATTTTTCTAGTTAAACACCAACAGCCTGGCCAAGGCCTTGTTGCAAAGCACCGGGAAGAGCCCTGGCCTGAGGCGGTGGCGTGGGGACCCCGTGTGCAGCCCTGATGCCCGGCGTGCTGCCAGTGGGGCTAACAAAAGGCCAGCAGCGGGGCCAGCCCATGCTGGGAACGCAGCGGTGCCGCTGTTGAATAGCTCTTCCCGCACAGAGGAAGGCATGAAGAGGCGTAATCAAATAAGGGTATCAGCATGGTGCTCCTTGAACGCCGCTCCCAGCGTGAGCCGGCGGCGGGGCCGGGTGGAGGTGACAGGTATCTTTATCCCACCACGCAGGAGAGCTCACACGTCCCGCTGGCAGGAATTTGTCTGCAAATTTTCCCCCATTGAAAGAAGAGAGGGGGCCAGCGAGGCACGGGCTGAGATGATCGCTTGATTAAGGCCAGGGCAGGCGAGGTGGAGAGACGGGGCAGCTCCCAGGGAGCCGTGCTCCCAATCCTTAACCTCTCCTCGGGAGACCGCAAATTATATCTGTTAATGTATCAGCCCCCTGGTATCCTACAAATAAGTCATCTGGCTAAGTGTGTGTCAGAGGTTCACAGGAGGAGTTGTTACCTTTTCATCGCTTAATCATTTTCTTCATCATCATCATCTTTTAATTTATCTTGCAATAAGCTTTAACCCGGTGAGTCCCGGGGAAGGTAGGTGAAGAGGCTTGCCAGCCCAGCTGGACCGTAAACACAAGCAGGAGGCACTGGATTGCAAAGAGAGTTTGAAGAACAGAGGGAAACAGTTTTATCAGCTCTCCCGTGAAAATGGGAAGCCCTTTGCCATGGAGACAGGAGTATTCCCAGCCCTGTTTCCCATCCCACTCCGCTGCCAGCTTGCAGCGTGGGGATGATGCGCAGAGCTGGGGTCCCCTCTGCCAGGGACCAGGAGCGGCCGGAGGGAGGATGCTCCCCGGGTGTACTGGGACTGGGGAGGGAGGGGGGCACGTCACGCACTCCCCTGGGTGCCAGAAGTGATTTACACAGTGCACCCGAGAGCAGAGTCAATTAAGGTCACATTTCTGTGTTGCTAAACAACAGGCGGCTCTGGGTTCAGGCCCGCTGAAAAGGAAACAAAAGCCACCCCTTGAAACGGGGGCTTTGAGCGGGTTCAAAGGAGCACGGAACAAAAGGCGGGCTTTGTGGCTGCCCTCGCCCGCGCCTTCCCGGGCCCTTCCGCCACCAGAGACACCGTTCATGTGGCAAGGGGGAGCTTTTAATTGTCCAGCACAAACAATGCTGGCATATTTAGGCCGGCCTCATTACAGAGCCATCCGAAATGCTTGAGAAGCATTCCCACCGCTTAGCATAAATAGCAGAAACGCTCTTTCACCAGCAGAGCAGGTCCCATCTGCTCCCAGCCCAGCCTCACCTTGACTTGCAGTGGTGAGCCCACAGGGCCAGCCCCTCTGCCCCGCTGGTGCCAAACTCTGGTGCAGAAACCTGCCTCCCTGCCCTCAGCCCCCCTGCCGTAGGGTGCTCCCCACGAGGGCAGGATCTCCAGGGATTTGCAGAAAGGGGTGCTGCTGTGGCAGCCCTGTCTGGGGTTTGCTCTACTCCAGCAGCTTGGCTATGGCTGCTGGGAGCTTGAGGGCATCATTCACACCTCCTGACTGGACAAGGCAGTTTGCATGTGTCCCCACTCGGTGCTCGCTGATGTCCCCCATGGGGAATGAGACAGGGAAGGTATTGGAGACCTTCCCCAGCTGGGCTGAGAATAACACGGATGTTTCCCAGAGAGACCCAAACCTGACTGAACGAGGCTCTGGGCTCTTCATGGCTATGTCTGTGTCAGGTTTACACGCCACTGCACTTACCAAAGCTCCCTACCAGCTTCCCAGCTGGTGTGTGGGTGCCCTGCAGTGAGCCTCCCTGGCTGCCGTGGCTCCCAGCACAGGGCAGCCAGGGCAGGCAGCCTGTTTCCACAGCGTGGGTCCTGGCACAGAGCCTGGTCAGCCCACAGAGATCAAAGTGAGCAGCGTTTCCCGACCGATACCTGATCCTGGTGCTGGAGGAGAGCCGGGAGACTGCGAGTGCCTCCTTCACCGTTCCCACCACCATGCAGCACCAAGCACACCGTGGGCTCCTCACCTCTGGGCTGCATTTTATGGTACCACGGTTGCTGCCAGCTCCCTCTTCCTCCTCCTTTGCCTCCCCTTTCTCGCAGGCAACCAGCTCTCCACACCCCACACTTTATTAAAAATCCCGGGTACCTTGGAAGAGACAACACAATAGTGTACTTGTTACAGCTGCCCAGTATTAATGGACTGCCCCTTTTGATTTTAGAGTGGAACTTTTGGCAGAAAACCAGCATCCAAAAGGGAAAATTGCTGTAAAGCTTAGCAAAAAGGGGGTGGGGAGGGAGGAGAAACAGCCTGTAGCTTTGATCAGAAAAGCTTGAAGATGAATCATGGTGATGCCCAAAGCAGATTTGCTGAAGTTTGATTGCAAAGAGAGGAGCCAGGACTAGTGTGGAGAGGGGTGGCCAGAGTGGTGATGGGGCTGGGGTGGAAGGGAGCCCCGGCAGCCAGAGGTTCAAAGGCCTCTGCAGCAAAGAGCAGAATTGGAGGATTATTCACTTTCTATATTTCCACTTCTGCAGCACACATGGGAATCTAATTGGCCAGGATGAGAAATACAGCTAGACAGCTTACAAGTGGACTTGGGAAGACAAAAATATTTGCAGCTGCAAGCCATTAAAGGCAAACCCAGCCTCGCTCTTACACTTTAATTACCCTGCTGTACACTTTCCTCCGCGTACCAGAGCTAGTGTCAGCCCAAAAACCTTTCTAATCTTAAAAAGACAAGCACAACGCCTGGCTGCACCAGGGCAGCAGCACTCCAGAGAAGCAAGGGCTGAACACCTCGCAGGGCATCACGCAGCAGCTCTTGCCCACTGCCCCAGTGCAGACCCCAACACTGCCCCTGCAAGGCTGATGGCAGCCCTGAGTCCCATGGAAGAGATTAGCTTGGCTTTTTGTGGAGGGAGGGCATGCAGCCTTGTAGATTTGGAGCTTCCCATGTACCCTGTGCTCTGCAAGGTCCACCCAAGCCCATCCCAGCATCGCCTTGCTGTGATAGCAAGAGGCAAAAGCTTTGGCAGTGATCACCCCTGTCCTACCTGCTCCCCAGTCCTCCCGGCTGCTGCTGTGTTTCAGCTGAGATGCCCATTTCCCAGGGCCCAAAGCACTGGCAGGGAGATTTCCCCTTTATTGGCACCTGGACCCACCCCAATGGCTGGGGGCAAAGGGTGAGGGAATGACCCCATCTCATCTCCCCCACCACAGTGACACGTCCAGGTGACTCTTGGCAGTGCTCTGGGCACTGCAGGCAGCCCAGAGGGCCATGCTGCCCCTGGCAGCAGTGCAGCCACCCTGAGGCAGCACAGCCCTGCCTGCAGGGGCTCTGAGTTTGGTGAGGGGTGATGCAAGGACCATCCCAGCCCAGCCTGCCCGGCCACCACCGCGCTGCTCCCGGCTCTTTGACTGCTCATTTCCTTTTCCGCTCCTGCACCAACACCAAAAATGTTATTCCAGGTGCCGGCCCCAGCCCTGCTCACTCCCCCACATGCTTCACCCCGCTTCTCCTGAAACCTGAGGAGAGCTGAACTCATTTTATGCCATTTTATTTCAATGCTGTGAGGGTTAGCCTTGTGCCAGGCATTTTTAGTTCTGTGATAAACACAGAAGAGGAGAGGGCCCACAACTTTGCTTAATGAGCAATTTTTTTACTGACTATTTTGAAGCTTTGATGCAATCTCCTTTCAAAGGCGTGAGCTTGTGGGGAGAGGGTGTTTGAGTCTGGACTCATTTTAAATTGAGCTTAAAGTTGCTTGGCAGCACTGAAGGGGCATTGCAGGACATAGGCAAGGACCCCAGAAGATAAGGAAGGACTCTCAGGAAGATCTGAAGTGAATAGATGTTGTTTGTACTAGTTTGAGATGTTAAACCGAGGTACGTGCATGGGACAAGGAGAAGACCTGCCTGGCAATGCTGGTGCTGGGACTGTGCACCAGGGTGTCAGCTGGGACCTCCCTGGTCCTGAGTGCCCACAGCACCTGTGCTGAGGGGCTGAGAGAGCTGCCCTGCTCCTGTGGGAGATATTTCTGGGGAAAAAAAAGTGCAGCAAGGAGCTGCGGGAGCAGGGGGGCTCAGGAGCCCATCGCTGCCCTAGGACGTCTCTGCTGGAGCCATTGTGAGAGGGGTGCACGGGGTGACACTGTGTCCCCAGCACTGCCAAGGGCTGATGGGCACAGCACAGCAGAGCCAGGATAGAGCAGGGACAGGGGTCAGCCCTGGCAGCAGCCAGCAGGGCCTAGCTCATCTCCCTACTGCCCCAAGCCCTGCCTCCCTGGCAGGACAGGGGTGTGTGCCACGGAGCCCACCTGTGCCCCAGGACAGCGAGGGGACAGCCACAGCAATGAAGGACAGAAGGACAGCTGGGGAGGGTGAAGAGAAGGCTAAATTAGGATGCTGGGCACTGCTGGCTGCCAGCCCAGTGCCGCCTGCCAAAAGCCCTTTGGCAGATGAAAATCAAATCCTGGTGGGAAGATGATGCCTGGGGCTGGGCTAAGGGCAAAGGAGTGATGCTAGTCCCTCCGCAGGGTGCAGGCTAGTGAGGACCATTCCGGACATTGTGTCCCCAGTAGGAATTTTCTGTGAACTTCTCTCACACCCTGGTGGAGGTTCCCTGTGACTCCCAGGAGGGAACTGGCTGGGGGACACATCCTGGGGCCAGGGAGCCAAGGAGGCTGCTGTGTGCCCAGGCCAGCACTGGGCTGCTCCCGGCTCTGCCCTGCGTGGCTGCTCCCGGCCCCTGCCGAGCCCTGGGGGCAGCACGGGGGGAGCAGGGGCTCCAGATTGGAACCACATGGAAGCACATTTGAAATGAATTAGGCTGGAAGCCAGCAGCTCTTGCTTGGCTGGGTGTGCAGCCAATCTTTGGGGATTGTCAGCTCCTCCCAGGTTTCCACAGCGGATGTTCCCTGGCCAGAGTGCAGCTGGGCTCTGCGCAGAGCTGCGGCCAAGGCAGCCCAGAAGGAGATGAGGACACGCGCAGGCAGGGACCTCCGCCCACACACGCAGCCCTGCTGGCTCAAGTGGGCCCCCACATGCTCCCGGCCTGGGCTGGGCAAGGTTTCAGGGGCTGACGATGCTCTGGGGCAGCGCAGTGGTGATGCACAGGAGGAATTATTTGGCCACTTCCCAGCCTGGCAGCCCCAGGGTGAGCATCATGTCTCCCTGCCTGTCCTGGCTCACCAGCCCCTCAAGCTGCACCCAGAATTAAGCAGATGGGGAGCTCTTGCTCAGGCATTGGTGTGAAATCACATCTCAGAGTACCTAAGAAAAGGGCAAGATCCAAAAGGTGGGAAAGAAAAGCTCCAACCTGGCAGCCCTCTGGAGGGGTGAGAGGGTTAAGGCACTGGTGCAGAAAGGCTTTGAGTGTGCATGTCAAGGAATGACACTAACAACTCATGTGACAACCTGCCAGGAAAACTTTTCAGATCATAATTCGCATAGCGTTTGTATCATGTTCCCTTCCTGTTTAAAAAGGCAGTATGGAAACCGTGCAAGGGGTTATTTGCTGGTCAGGCCGATCTGCTGCTTATGCTCCCTGTCACGCGCGTCCCCTTAGGAAGTGATGCCACCACGACAGACATAATTTCTAAAAATAACACCATCCTACACATTAGTCTCTAGTAGCATTTGTTCTAATTATTCATTCCCAGCTAAAGAATAATGTCTAATCATTAGCACTGGGTGCATACTAAGCCCCTTCCAGAGCAAGAAGTCGGGCTACCCCCCACAGGCTGCCTGAGCATCTTCCTTGGTGGCATTTCCTACTGATGGCAGAAAACACAGAGGGCATGCTGCCTTCCTGTGCCCAGCCCAGCCATTTCAGCCCTCACCAACCAGTCAGGAGTATTCCACTGACCCTGCTCCACCTCTGCAGGACAAATCCCGGGGGCAGCCAGGGAGCCTGTGCAGCCTCGGAGCCACAGCGCGGTGCTCAGCTGGGTGTGTGTGGGCCCCAGCAGCACTGTGGCTCTCTGATAAGGCCATGTCTGTCTCTTGTTTCACGGGTGAGGGTATTTCTGAAATGACAGGCTGCAGTGCTAATCTCTGGTTGGCAAGGGAGCATGCCAGCAGCGTGGCAGCCGGGCACAGTCGGCAAAAGCCTTTTTCTGCAGTTGGGGCAGGGAGGTGCTCGGGGAGGCTCTGGAGATCAGCCCATCTGCCAGCTGCTTTCACCTCCTGCACTTTGCATGGCCCCTGCTCCCTGACACCCATGTTTCTTGTGCCCAGCTCCTGGTTTAGAGGGGCTGAGGCAGGAGCTGCCTGTGTGTGGGCATCCCTACGGTGTTAAGTGACCTGCAAGCCCCCCCGTGTGCTCCTAGAATGGCCCTGGAACAACACTGGTCAAAAAATCCCCCTTGGATTTTTTTATCACCCACATAACAGTGTGAAGGAAAGGAGGCCACCGCCAGGGAACATCTGGGCTCCATTGCTCATTGTCTGAGCAATGAGTGCTCAGACACTCGTTAATGGATGTCAGCGCTGAAGACAGAAGGGACGTCAGATATTAAATAAACACGACCACACTCTGCAGACCAAGGCAGTCCCCTGGGGAAGGCGCACATGCATCCGCACCCACACGCTCCCCCAGCACGGCCCCAGCCAGGCTGGGACAGGCAGCTCACCACACACACGTGTGAGCACAGCCACACGCTCGCCCGCTCCCACACAGCTCCGGTTTCATGTCAGCCAAGGCAGAGCAGGGTAAAAAATAGTCCTCCTTTTCCTTTTTGGTTTTCCAGCAGGCAGATTATCTGCAACTGCAGAAACTGCCAAAAACTCTACTCCGTGAAAGAGGGGGGTGTGTGGAAGGTGGTCAGAGACTTCCAGGGTCTGGGCTGGCTGATATTCCCCATCCAAAGTTGCTGCTTGGGGTCCCCCCTCTGGCCCGGACACATGCCTCTGGCAAGGAGCCAGTCCCCATGGGTGTGCACACACCACATGTGGGGCTGTGTCCTGCCTTTACTGGTGCACCCAGCCCCTCCTGCTGCCCCCAGAGTCCCAGCACAGCCCTGCATCCCACGGGTCTCTGAGGGCTCTCAGAGTCTTTTCTCCTGCCCTTCCCCTGCCTGTGCTCTGAGGAAGAGCAGGCGTGGGAGCAGCCTGCCCCAGAGAGCAGGGAGGCCGCCTGGCCACAGCTCTGTGACAGACACGTGCTGCAGGGCTGCTCGGTGACTGCCAGCCCGGGGGCTGAGCGAGCCCTGCCCCACAGCCTGCCTGCTGCCAGGCACAGGATGCACAGCCAGGCTGCTGTCCAGCCCCAGCCCGCAGGGCTGTGGAGCAGGGCTTGGGTGCACCATTACCCCGGGGGCAGCCTCACCCTGGGGACAGGCTGTGGCACTAAGCTGCTCTGATGCGTGTTTTAGAGTCACACCACAGCACCCAGATAAGGCACGGACCAGCACACGCTGTGCAAGGTGTGCAGGATACTCCTGACCTGTGTCCACTGCTGCTCCTTTTGCTGCATTGCTGGAGCCAAGTTTCCTCCATCCTATGGCATCTTCCACCGAATAGGAAACATTTCAGCAAGACGCATCCACCCTGCACAAGTGCAGGGAAAAAAGCAGCCCCAGGAGGCTGGCAGGTGCCCAGACTCAGCCAGCGTGTTCTCCCATCCCTCATGACATTCAACTCGTGGCTCCTGTAAAGGGCAGTGAGGAGAGGGACGCTCAGTGAGACGTGTCCTGTCACACAGGAGCACGGCACCAGCCAAGGGCAGCACACAGGGCTTCCTGCTCCTGCGTGTGGTGGGGGCTCATTAGCTCAGGGCTGGCTGTGCCTACTTTATCCTCTGGCAGCTTTTGTTCCTTTACAGAAATGTAGTCTCTCTCTCCCTCAGCCTTAGCCCCTTTTAATATTAAGGTCAATAGGTTGCCGATTAAGCAGGAAAAGGGCATGAAGAATCAACCAAATTAAATCTTGTGTGCAAACAGGTGGGTGTGAAATTTCAATCAATGGCTGGTGTTAGCAGGGACCCCTGGGATCACGATTTCCCAGGGGAAGACTGGGAAGCCCCGGAGGGATTTGGGTACAAAAACTCCAGACATGGGAGAATAGAAAAAAAGTCTTCTCAAAAACCAATATTGACAAGGTTCCTGTGTTTGCACCCCGGCTTTCCCCGGCAGCACAAAGGGAGATGATTATCCCGGGTCCACCGGGGAGGGGATGACGGGAGCTCAAAGGTGAGCCAGGCCCCACTCCCCGGCTCCCCTGGCCCCAGCTCCTCCACTTAATCCCCCTCTCGCCCAGGCTTTGAAGTCGCCAGAGGTCGAATATGGGATGTAAATCACGTTAGACGCAGTGTGTGATCACAACGCCGCTGCGAGACAATGCCGCGCTTCCCCCGGTGCCCGGGCATCCCGCCGAGCCGGCCCGCGGCTAGAAACATCCCCAGCACCCGGGCTGCTGGGCCCGGGACACCCATTCCAGGCGGGACAGGGCCGGGCGGGGCCGAGCCGCGGTGGGCAGCAGGCTCGGGGCGCCTGGGATCGATTAGCGCGGGCTGCGGAGCCGCGTAAAACACGAGCCGCTCGCTGGCCGGGCTCCCGGGGCGCTGCACATCTTGCAAGCATTAGCATCACGCGAGGGGAGCCTGCACAGAAGGACCTGGGGTTTATTGGGCTGTAAACCGCGTTGTTCCCGTTACGGTAACGACGTTGCCGGTGAAGAGATGTGCCTTTAGCACACGGGGCTCGGGAACCAGGTGTGCCGGAAGGAAACAGCAGGGTTTGGAGGCTCTGCTGTCACCAGTGGGATAATAGAGAGAGAAACAAAGCAGGAAAAACAAACCAGTGGGATAATAGAGAGAGAAACAAACCAGGCACCGAGGATGTGCCGCCCCTGCCCCCAGGGCTGCTGTGCTTTCCAGCCCCTTGCATTTATCTGCCCCAGACCCGACCGGCCGGGCTGGCCCGCTGCTCCCTGACTTGGGGCTGCACAGCCTGCCCTGCGCCTGGCAAGCCCAGGCCCGGCTGCAAGGGGTGACAGGGAAGCAGCAAGTGACTGCTGCCTCCTTGGCTGTTTCGATGGACTTTGCTCTACCTTGCTCCAGCACTTCCTCTGCCTCCTGCGGCACCTGGGAAGATGCCACACATGGGGTTTGCTGCCCGGAGCAGAGCAAGAGCACTGTTGCCTGAAGGAGAAGCTCTGAGTACCAAGAGCTTCCTTGCCCTGTGGAAAAGCCACGCATGTTTAATTTCCCCTTAGTCACAGAAGCAGCCTCGAAAAAAAAAAAAAAGTGATACTGGACCGTAACAATTAACACATTTCCTATTTTCTCATTATCAAAAACGTATCCATGCTATGCAGGCACCAGGCTGGCTGGTTTAAGTCTTTTTTCAACTAAACCAGGACTGATTTTTCTAGACCAGCACTGGAGCTTACCAGCCATCACCGTGTGGCTGCACAGACCTGGAGGAGCTGCATTATAGGCATGGTCCCACCAGCCTGTTTTCTCCCTGCAGCTGCCACCTGTCTTGGTGGCCCTGGCAGAACTTCCCAGGCAGATGCCTGGTGGGAAACACTGAACCTGCCACTCTCCCCACCTGGTGACAAGTGACAGAGGGGGTGATGGTTGGTGCCAGGGACCTGAACCCCATGGAATCAAACTTCTGCACACACCTACTAACAGGAGCCAGGCACAGGTGCCAACCCACCTGACCTTCCCATTCCCAGGCTCCATCCCTGCTCACTGCTGCAGTGCCCAAGCACAGGACCCTGGCAGTCAGAAACTATCTGCTTTCAAAGCCTTTTTTTCTATCTTCTTAATTGGAAGAATGGGTGATTTTTTTTTAAACAAAAATATGTTGTTATTGTGGAAAATATCTGCTCTCCACAGAAAATGCCTTGCATTCGCTGTTACACATTGTGGACCATACCAGAAAACATCTGATGTGCTTCCAAAATAGACAGGGCATTTCTTTTCTTATTAGAGTGGAAATTTGCTTCAGGAAACAAGTTTTACCTAGTTTGTGCTGACATTTGCTGCAGCAGAAAGCAAACAGCCCTGTCCCCATCTCACCCCTTCATCTCCAGGAGGTGGCATCATATGGGCATCGTGGCATGACCAAAACCTGTGGCACAAACCCTGGCATTGATTCAAGATTTGATCCAAGTCCTGTAAGCCACCAATCACTAACCACCAGCACCCAGCCAGGCTGGCCCAAGAGGGAACCATAGTTTCCTGGGGCAAGATGATATCTGCGTGGGAAACACTGAGGAAAACACAATATGTGACTGGTTTATGGCTTTCAGTTAGCGTTGATGCTGTACAGTCATACTGGCTGATGTTAAATAGATGTTTATCAAGCAAAATCAAACCCAAATATTGCCATTCCAGTTTAGTATTTTCTATCATTATTCTGTAGAACAGGGAAAAAAAAAAAAAAGGAGAAAAAGCATGCAACATTTTGAATATTTTTGTTCATATCTTTCAAATTCATCTGTGATTAATGTAGATGTTATGATGGTGACTACAACAACTCCACCCATTGGTTTTCCCACTGTGTCTGTAGCACAAGGTGGGATGCACCTGAGGACAACTGTTATGGTCCTTCCACAACAGCTTTGGTTGGGTCTGAGTCTGACTTCTTCTGCAACATTTCCAGTTGGGGACTACTCCTTAGCTCTGTTTTCCCCAACAAAGCTTCTGGACACAGCAAAGAAAATTCCCTGTGCCCCCTCACCTGAACTTACCAAGTGCTCCCCAGCAGGTGTTTTTAGGTTCAACCCCCTTGGTTCCCCTTGCACTCTGGAGAGCCTGGGGGCTCCTTAGGCAAGGGCTGCCTTCTCCAGGGACCGGCGCAGGAAGCTGCTGAGGTGCTGTGTGACACAGCCAGCCGGGACACAACCATATTCTCTATTTCTTTCTCTTTTTTTCAAACAGATTTCTGAGAAAACATCTGCTGTGCCCCAAGCCCACACCGGATCTGAAGATCAAAATAAAGGACTTTTGTCTTTTTATTAAGCATTTTAGCAAACGAGACTATTACATTCATATTATATTTCCCTGTTTTGTACAAACACGTTTAAGTCAGCACTAAGAGGATTACGTTTATGGCGCACCAATCTCTGCTCAAATGGGTTGACTAAGGAAACTCTTGTTAAACAGTATTTTCTCTAATGCCTGTTGCTTTTCTTCCTTGCTTTAGTGCTCAGACGTCTATCCAGGCTCCCTAAATCCACCCTCCCCATAAGCTTTCAGATCAAGACTCTTCCACCCTCTGCCCCCCTCCACACTCTTTAATACAGCTGAAGATGAACATTAGTGCTTGGTTCAACTGCACTGGAAAGGGAAAGGGCAGATTCATCAAAATCTTTATACCTCCATAGAAAAATGTAGCCTTTTGCCTTTCCTCGAGTGAATGTCTTTTCTAGAGGGTATTCATTAGGGGTTTGGTCTGTTTTTGCAGACAGCTCCACAGATGTTGACATTTTTTTTCTTCACTGGGTTAAGACGCCTTCTATAGGCTTTCAGTCTTCATTTGTTACTTCTTTATTATCCAAGAGAGGTTTTTCTTTTTTTTTTTTTTTTCCGCTTCTTTTTTTTCCCCCCCTTTCTTCCCAAGGAGTTGACTCAGTTCTCTGAAGAGAGCAGTGGTAGTCAGGCTCATTATTATCTCGGGCCCTTTTTCATCGCCCCGGCAGGCCGGCTGGGGCCGCGGGGCCATTGTGGCAGAGCAGCAGGTAGCTGTGGCACAGCGGGGTCAGCGCTCCGGCCGGCGCAGCGCCTTTGTGCGCCCGCCTCGTGCTGCTGGCTCCGTTTGTCCGGCGGTGGGAAAGGTCAGGAGCACGCTGCTGCTCCGTACCTGAGGTTTTGTCTGCAGCCGCTGCTGGAACTTATGTAAATAATTCATTGGAAAGCAATCGCCAGACCTAGCGGGGGAACAGGGGGAAGGGGTGGAGATGTGCTGGCCGGGTGGCACCGGAGCTACCTGGTCCATCAAACACGCTTGCCAGAGTCCTGGCCAGAGCTGTGCTGTGCTCAGGAAGCCACGGGCTTGCCACATTCCATCAGGCTTCATATCATCACTCCTATACACCAAGATAGCTGGTTTCCCACTGCAAACTGTGCCAAGAGAGCCATTTGTGTGTGGAGGCTTAAAGCATGGTGCAGGCAGCAGCCTGCACTGAAATCCCCATCGCCGAGACCCAACGCACTGCAGTTAGCCCAGGACCCGTTACCCTTGCCTGCAGACATACACCATCCAAATATTCATCTCTGCAGACATACACCATCCAAATACTCATCTCAGTGCCAATACCTCTACCTCAGCTCCCGCAGAAACTTTACTGTGCATCTTGAGATTTTTCACAAAGAAGTTTGGCAGTACAGACATGGGAACTGGCAAAGGCATCATAATTCAAGTGGTGCTTCAGGAGCTGCCGTAACAGAAACCCGAGGTAAGGATCCAGCTAATTCACAGCAGGGCTCATTGTGTCACCTCATCACTGCGGGCCATGCATTGTGTCAAGGAAAACGAAAGCCCTTTGCTCTTCCTGAGAGCCCTCCCAGCCCATTCCCACACTGCCTGGAGTCACCAGCCCAGCATGGAGCTCCCCAGCCGTGCTCCCAGCGTGAGCTGGTGCTGGGGACAGGGCAGAGGTGACAGGTATCTTTATCCCACCATGCAGGAGAGCTCAAAAGTCCTGCTGGCAGGAATTTGTTAGCAAATTTTCCCCCTTTGAAAGGAGTGAAGGGACTGATATGACTGTTTGATTATGGCAGGGGAAGGCAAGGCAGAAGGATGAGGCAGTTCCTGGGGAGCTGTGCTCCTAGTGCTTAACCTCTGCTCCCCAACTGGATGATTTAGTACCTTAGTGGGTTGTGTTGGCTCCAGCCACGGGGCAGGGGGTGGGCATTAAGGGACATGTGGTCCCAGTTAGCAATCATTGCCTGTGACTGGGGAGGGAAGGTGCCTGGCCAGCAGGCATGGCTCCCTCCTGCAGAACTATAGGACTGTGCCAATGCTGGGTGCCCACACTGGGTGCCCAAGCACTCCCCAGCTGTCCTTGCCAGCCAAAAGTGGAGCAGGAGGGGAGCAGCTCCCTCCTGCCTGCTGCAGCCCTGTGCTCAGCATAGGACACTGAACTCAACTGGAGTCCACACGAGAATATTGATGGGGAGGCCAAAATCCATCACATTCAGCCCCCACCAGTATGCTAAAAGCTCTAGCCATTTTCCCTTTTTATCACAGCTTTAGCAGGAGAGCTCCCATTAGCTGTACACGTCATCCCTGGGGAAATAGTGCTGATAGATGTGTGAGATCAGGCAGGTGGATTTTCTTTTCATCACATACGCTGGAAAAGCCTTCCACTGCTAAAAGCAAGAGGAGACTGAGCCAGCTCTTGCAGACTGCTAATGATTCACCTGGAGGGTCCTGGCTGGATTTCAGGCCCCTTGCTCTGCTCTGGTGCCTGGGTGCTGCCTGGCCCAGCAGGCAGGGCAGGATCTGGCCTAGAATCAGAAGGATTTTCCTTTGGGCTGGCCCCTTCATTTTCCCCTGAATGGAGACTGGTCCTCTCCCAGTGCAACATTTCACCCCAGCAAATTCCCAGCACAACCACGGGCAGAAAGCAGCTTTTCTGTAACAGTGGAGTGATGGCATGTCTGGCTGTTCCTGTCCTTTGCCACTCTGCTCTGTTGTTGCTGGCCGTTGCTCCCCTGAGCACACCAAGCTCAGTGGTGCTCACACACCCTGACCAGCATTAGGGATGTGAAGGAGTGCTGGGCACGGGATCCACAGCAGCTTCTGCAGGAACATTACAAGTGCTGGGGTTTATAACCCAGAAAATGCGGGCTCTGAAGGGCTCTATCTGGCGGGGTGGGAGGCGTGCTGCCCTACCCAGAGCCACTTTTATGCCATTGTGCCTTTTCAGCATTGCATTAAGGCAGCCAAAGAAGGGGGATTTTAATGGTTCCAGGGGAACAAAGCGGAAACATTCGACCCAACTTCATTACAGAATCATCTGAAACGCTTGAGGAACGTTTCCCACTAATTATCATAAATAGCCGAAAAAAATCTTTCCCTCCCAAAGCAGGTTCCAGCTGCCCCTCTGTGTTTTCTCACCTCCACTTCCAATAGCCTGACCCTGCCCCCGCACAAAGGGGAGACCCCATCTCCGCTCCCCCCACACTCAGGGGCTCTGAAGAAATACAAACAGGCAGCAGATTAACAGCACTTGTTTGCACCTTAAACAAACAGGAACTTCCGCCCCTCCGGGCTCTCTCACTGCCCAAGGGAGGATGCACCAGCTTGTTTTTCTTGCCCTTGCTCTCATGCCCTGCCCAAACTCTGGATAAAAGCCTGGACAGCCCAAGGCATGAGGCAGACAGGATGAGAATGCCAGGGGTGTCAGCCCCCCATTTGCTTGAGTCTTGTCCCTAATCTGTGTGTCCTCTTGCTGCCCCATCTGCCCCTGGGGAAGTCAGGCCCCTGCTGCAGTAGGGCTGTGAGATGCCAAGGGCAAAGCAAAAGCGGGAATGTCCCAGTTCAGCTCTTGCCCCATGTGTCTCACAGGGCTCCTTGCAAGAGGCAGCCTGACGTGGCTGGATGGGCACTGTGAGTGGGTGTGGAGAGGGATGCTGAATGTGAAGGATGGAGAGGGGGAGACAAACCATCCAGAGAATGCAGAGAGGAGTGGTGCTGGTGTTCAAAACCATCACCATCACTGAGGAGGCACAGCAGCACCCTAAGCAGCCCACAGGCCATCTCTGCTGGCTGCAGTAGGGGATGGATGAATGCTGCCCATTCCTGTGCAGCCGGACCTGAGGCTGATCCCAGTAGCTCCCCCCTCTGCCAGGGAGCTGCCCCAGCTCTGTCCTCAACATGCAGGTCCTGTGTTACCCATCCCGCCTCTCCAGTGGAATTGCCGGCATCTCGCTGCTCCTACAGGACCAGGTGTCAAACCAGCTCCTTCTTGCTCTGCCCACAGCACACAGAGAAGTCAGCCCCAGTCGCTGCTCCTACAGGAACAAGTGTCAAACGAGCTCCTTCTTGCTCTGCCCACAGCACACAGAGAAGTCAGCCCCAGCTCCCCCTGCCTCTCAACCCACACCAGCAGCTTTTGGGACACTGCTCCAGCACAGCTTGGCACATGTCTGGCACAGCACACGAAGCAGGCATGCAGGGAGGAAGCTGTGGCAGCGTGGCCATGAGCTGGGACAGGTTCTCATCACAAGCCAGCAGTGAGACTTGCCCACCAGAGGCCCAGGCTTGCTCCTCGTGTGGGTTATTGTGCAAATCCCCTCATGCAGGTGTTCACTGCCTCCCCTTCCCATGAGCCACAATAAAGAGTTTTGCTTGTGAGTCCCCTTCCTGCCCATGGGGTGCCCCAGGGACAGGAAAGGGAGCTGAGGCAGGTGGCAGGGACAGGCCACCACACTCACAGCATGGGTGGCTTCCAGCAGGGCTGACATGCAGAGGGCTACAGTCAGTGCTGCAGCATGAGGAACAGTGCTGTGGGAACCACTTCTCACCTGCACAGGGCAGGAGGAGAGCCAGCAGCAGCTGCAGGACTCCCAGGCCATGCTGGAGACCCCAGTGCCACTCAAGGACATACATGTGTAGTGTCCTGCCTCTGCTTCTAACAGTTGGTCACCTGAGGCTGTGAGGGACTCAGGCAGTCACAGCAGCTGGGAAGAGGTGTAAAGTGTCCCGAGCAGCCTGGAGATGCCACATGAGGATGCTCAACTTTTTTTTTTTTTTTCCCCCAAAGTGAGAACCAGGGGCATCCTGTGCAAGGAGCAGCAAGCAGAGGAAGATTTCTGAGATTAAAAACTATAACCACTACCCAGTGCAGAGGCATGCTGCAAAGGGATGTGGAGAGGGTGTGCTGGGGACCCTGCCCTCCACAACACTGCCCCAGCCATGCACCTTCATTGCAGTGAGCTGTAGCCTGAAGCAGCAAACACTGATCTCCCTGGTGCAGATCCCCCTGCTCTGCCCCATCTCCCTGTGCTCTCTGGCTGCTTGTGCTCAGCAAGCAGGAAACCCCAGGGTGCTGCCCCACAGGCTGCTCACACATTGCCCCCAGGACACCCTGTGTCCCTCTGAGCTCCTTCCCTCCTGGAGTCCACTGTTGGCCCCAACAGGGGCAAATGGGAACAGCTGCTAATTCCTCCCAGCCCAGCCCACCCGTAACCCCCCAAGGATTGGCCCTAAAGTGGTGGAGGGAGCTGAGTCTTGCCTGAGAGCCAGCTGCACCAGCCTGGCCCCGGGAACACACTGTATTTTCATTGCAAATTACAAATCGATCATAGCAGCAAATTCCCGTGCTGAGAACACCCTTGGCTGTTATTATTTTACAGCACTCTGAAGCACTTAGAGGTGTTCTGGGCACTTAGAAAGATATGGCCCTTTCGGGGTATTATGGGGCAAATTAGTTTTAAAAGCAGCTGTAGGAATGTTGGCCATTTGGCTTGCAGAGCCGGATGGGCACAGGTGGAGGCTGCAGGGCTTTGTGCTGCTTTTGGATACAGCACCGCCCTGCAAAGAGGGAACCAGCACGCTCCGGAGCGAACACCTCGTGCCTGACCCCAGCTTTATTAATAACCAGTAATTAATATGAGAGCGGACGTGCCTTGTGTCTCTGAAGACCTTTTAAGATGTGATTATGTTGTGCTAATCTCACCCCGAAGTACTTCCCTGTTTAGACTGCGCTGGGCCATTAAATATCTGAAAAGCCAGCAGAGACCCCCCCTCATCACCTCGGGAAGTGCTCGGGGTCTGTTCCCCAGCAGCCAGGCCCCGCTTTCAAACCCTCTAAATCAAGTATTAAGCTGAATCCATCTGGATTGCCAGAAAAAACACTCCCTCCCCCTCATCTGTATCTCATTACCTGCTGTGCCAGCCCTGGCCCCGGAGACGCTCGCTCCATCCCGCCCAGATGTGCTGCCCCGTGCTCCCCTCCCGTATTTCACAGCCGTCAGCAGCACTTCAAGGAGTAGCTGCAGGGCCTGTGACACTGCACAGGTTCTCAGCAAGGATGTGTATCCAGGTCCCTAATGCATAGCTGCAGGCATGCGCTCCAGCACAGAGCCCCTTCCCCCTCCCCTGGTCTTGCAGGGGAACTGGGGCACTCAGGGCTCACTGGCCAGGTTTCTGAGTTTCTGTCCTGCTTTTCCTTGTGAAGCACATGTCCAGACTATTGCTTTTCAGGGACTCTTTCCCTGGGACACCTCCAAGCCAGGTAGCCCCCATGCCACACAACTGGGGAAGGCCACCCAAAGGCAGGACAAGATGGAGCAGGAGCCAGCAGCAGTGGCAAGGGGTTAAAGACAGACACTTGCAACCCTGCAGAAACTGTGATCAAATTTGGGAGCAGTTTACCTTGCACAAGGCAAAATCAACACTGAATCTAGAGCAAAAAAAAAGGTATCTAGAGAACCAAATCAAGGGAGCAACCCCTGTATTCATCAGCCCAAATTCTCCCAAATAAAGCTTCCCAGGAAAGGTTTCAACACTTTCTGTGATGGCAGAACCACAGAGGAATAGGCACTTTTGTTTAAGTTTGGCACTGCCCTAGGCCTGGCAGGAGCCCATGACTGCGGAGGTGAAGGCTCTCACCAACCCTTCCGGCCAAATTTCCCCAGAGAGCTGTTCCCATCCTGCAGCCAGGGCTCAGCCCCAGGTGAGGTTATGGTAAAGCAGCACACGGCCTTCAGCCATGCTGAAACATCAGTCTTCCAGAGGGGCTGGGCAGGCAGCACCACAAAGGGGTTTTGGAGGACAGGAGATTTAAGAGTGGGAAGAAAGGCTTGTCTGTTGTCTCACAGTGCCACTGCCTGTGCAGGGTCAGCCCTGCTCCTACCCCAGCACTGAGTGGGGGCCCCACACTCCAGCGAGCAACAGGAATCCCCCACAGCAGGCCAGGGCAGGAAAAGCCCCAGGATGAAAACAGTTCTCACCAGCCCATCAGACGTGCAGAGGAGGCTTTAATATCAGGGAGGAGGAAAGGGTCAGGGAGTGGGGAAGAGGTCTGTGTGTGACGGTGGGACAGACAGACATATCCTGTAACGTGGCACAGGGAAGAAGACAGGGTGCGGGGCAGGAAGCCTGGTGATATGTTTCTCCAAGGACTGCAAGCACCTTCCGGGGATGGGAGGAGAGCCGGTGGGGGCTGCTGACCCTCCGGGGCTCCGGACCGCGGGGTCCCGGCCGGCGGTGCGGAGGCTCCGGCGTTGCGGTGGCCGCGGCCGGGCGGCGGCAGCCACTGCCTGTGTCGGGATGCCATCTAGTGTCCCTTGGCAGAAGGGCCGTCAGGCAGGGGCACCGTGCATGGGCTTGCAGGCTCCAGGCATCGCCCGGAGTCATCCCAGAGCTGCCTGGCTGCTGGGACCCCCTCACTGGGATCGGCCTGGCTGCCGGGACCCCCATCCCAGGCACAGCGCGCCCTGCGGCCAGCACGGCTGCAAACCCCAAAGGAGGACAGCTGGCACAATCCTGGTCACACAGGGGCAGCAAAGCTCAAGGTGGTGCCAGGGCTGGCTCAGGGGTCCCAGGATCAGCCAGAGCCTGAAGGCTCAGCAGCCTCACAGGTGGCCCGGGGTGGTGGCGGGTGTCCTGGTGAAGAAGGAAGGCGACCACTCCCCCCAGCAGTGTGCAGGCAGCCTGCAGTGCCAGCACGGCCAGCCCCAAGGCCAGGGACAGCTGGCACTGCCATGGGCTGGTCCACAGGGACAAGCCCCAGGCACGATGGCTGCTGGGGGTCGGGGGTGGGGAGGCTGGAGAGGGGCTCGTGCTGTCTGATAGTGTGGGGATGGGAGGCGCTGGGAGCAGGACGGTGCCTGCCCGGGCAGGAGTCTGCTGGGGAGCAGCAGGGGTGGGCTGGGCACCAGCTGTGCACAAGTCACAGGTGGTGGAATAGCCCCATTCCCTGCCCGGTGCAGGAGCACGCTGCGATGGTGAATGTGAGGCCAGCGGGACTGTGCCCAGAGCAGCAGTCCTGGGGAGGGGCCAGAGAGCCACGGAGGAAGCTGACACAAGGGGGGTTACGGGTGTTCCCTGTGGGATGGTGGCTGGCCTCTCCTTGGGCACTGAGGGAGCAGGAGGCTCCTGCCTGGTGGTGCCTGACAGTGAGCTCATTGGCACCTGTGTGGTGGCAGAAGCTGGAGTGGGGGGCACAGGTTCTGGGAGGGTGGCCCCGGGAGACTGTAGCCTTACGATGGCTGAAGCTGAAACAGCTGATGATGGGGTGGTGATGGAAGCCTTGGGCATCTCAGCTGAGGATGATGGTGTGGCAGTGGAGGCCTTTGGCAGCACAGTTGGCGATGAGGTGGTGATGAAAGCATTTGGTGATGGTGTGGTCATGAAGGACCTGGGCACAGTGGCTGGTGATGGGGTGGTGGTGGAGGTCTCTGGCAGCACAGCTGGTGATGGGGTGGTGATGGAGGACTTTGTCACGCTGGTTGTTGATGGGGTGATGGTGGAGGTCTTGGGCTTGTTGGTTGTTGATGGGCTGGTGCTGAAGGCCTTCTGCAGCACAGCTGGTGGTGGGACAGTGACAAAGACCTCAGATGGCTTGGTTGGTGACAGAGTGGTGAAGGCAGCCTCCATTGGCATGGTTGGCAACACCACAGAGGTGGCCACATGTGAAAGAGTGGTTGTCAGTGTCCTGATGGGAGAGGATGCCAATGACAGCATGGTTGGTGCTGCTGTGGACATGGCTCCACGTGACAGGAATGCTGATGTCCTTTGTGGCAGTGTGGAGTTAAATGGCAGAGTACCTGGGCAAATCAGGTGTTCCTCCCTCAGCAATGCTACTTCTTGCCCTGCCAGGTGGGGTGGGCTCTTGCAGGAGACTTGGGTGGACAATTTGACCTTCTCCCTGTTGCCCAGGATCCAGCGGTGCAGGTAGCAGAGGTTGCAGTCACATCTCCACGGGTTACCACTCAGATACACTGAGCTGAGCTTCTTCAGAGGGTCTAGGAGTCCTTGGGGAATACTCTCCAGCTGGTTCTTTCGAAGGTTGAGGGTTTTCAGATTTGGGAGAGAAGCAAAGACCTCTTCATCCAGAGCAGAGAGCTGATTTGTGTCCAGCTGGAGGTCCAAGAGCTTGCTGAGCCCAGTGAAGACCCCTCTTGGCAGGGCTGATAGCTGGTTGTGGGACAAGATGAGTTTGCCAAGGGATGTGAGGTTGCCAAAGATGCCCTCTGGAAGTGTGGCCAAATTGTTCCTGCCCAGATCCAGCTCCCTCAAGTGTGGCATGGTGTCAAAAAGGCAGCAGGGGAGCTCCATAATATGGTTTGAGCCCAGAGTCAGCAACTTCAGTTTGTTTAAACCAAAAAAACCCTGAGGTGGAAGAACCCTGATGAGGTTGTTGTCCAAGAGGAGTTTCTCCAGGTGAGGCAGGCTCCTCAGAAGCATGGGTGGCAGTGCCCTGAGCCTGTTGCTCTGGAGGCTGAGCTCCAGCAGCTCCAGCTGACTGTCTAGCAGACCCTCTGGGAGGTCCTGCAACTCATTCTCGTACAGCCGGAGGACTTGCAGCTGGGTGAGTTTGCTAAAGGCATTCACAGGAAGAGCTGTGATCCTGTTTCTAGACAGGTCCAAAAAAGTTAAATTGACAAGAGAGTCAAAAATGCCTTCTGGAAGAGAAGGGATTGCATTGATTTGCAGGGAGAGCTCTCCCAAACTTTCCAGCCCATCAAACAGGCCTTTGGGGATGGATCTGAGCTGGCTGTCTCTCAGCTCCAGCCTCTGTAAACTTGGGAGGTTTTGGAAAGTGCCCACAGATAGTTTTTCTAATGAGGCACCAGAGATGTCCAAGTCCCTCAACTTGTCCAAATTATCAAAGGCTCCAGGTTCAACAGTCTTGATCTTGTTGCCAATGAACAAAATCTTAATCAGGTTAGGCATGTACCTGAAGGCACCTTTACTTATAGAAGTGATGCTGGTTTGCACAAAGATCATCTCAGAAACAAAGGGCTTTGCAATCTTTGGGATCTCTTTGACATCATTTTTTGTCCCTCTGTAGACCTCCTGGTAGTCTCTGGGCATTTCGTATGGATCCTCACCCAGGATTTGATCTTGGCATTTATGGGGATTGAAAGACAGGAGGAAAAGGAAAAAGAAATGCTGGTACATTGTGCTGGGGAAAAAAAGTTTCAAAAATCAGTTATGAAGAACAATAAATCTCTGTCCACAGCTCATGAACGGTGGTACCACACTGTTGTTCAGCTCTCAACTCTTCTATTCACATACCATGACTCATTTCATGAGAAAGAGAGAATGGACAAGCAAACATACATGGCATTTACACCAGTTCACTGCTGTTGGTAGCAGGGGATGGAAAGAGAAGGCAAGCCAGCTCGTGGCTGGCACTGGGAGATGCTCCAGGAGGCACAAGGGCTGGACAGTCTGTTCTCTGGCCCTTCTCACATGTTTGAACTGTAGGCTCAGTCAGCCTGGCTGAAGAAGGCAAAGTGCTGCTGCCCATTAGTGCTGCCCCAGTGGGTCCAGTTAGTCAGCAGGGCAACAGCCCATTCATGCAACAACAGAAAGCACTCAGCCCTGCACTTGCTAATGAGGGATCAGCAAGGCTCCAGGAGCCAGCCAAGACCAGAGGACCTTGTGTCCTTAGAATTTACACACTGTGCTGGGTAGGCTTGCTATTTCATTGCCGCTCCTCTCAGTTCAGGGGGGGCTGATTTAAAACATGGTTTCTAAGCACCTCTTTTTCAGGATTCTTGCTAATTGTACCATATTTTGGCCTTGGTCATGACAGAAATAGTTAACCTGAGAACAGCAACCAAGCAAGGCTCATTAAAACCTTGGAATGTCCACAGATGAACAATTTAACACCTAACATTTGGGGCTCTGACCTTGCAGGTAGGAAGTGAAATCACTGATGTGCACTGACTAGTAGAGCCCACTTCTTCCACGGAAACATTTGGAAACACTCAGCTAACACATTAACTGGGGTTTAACTGCCATGAGCACCTCACTGGGACCATATTTCCGACTTTTAATTCACAGCCCTGGGTGGGAAGAGGGAAAAGAGGTACGAGTTTCTTCTTGGGTGACCATCAAAGCTGGCCATGCAAAAAAAACTTATTCTGGGAGGGTAAATCTACTATGAAGAGTTATTTTTTTTTAAAGAATGTTGAGATGTCAGCAAATACAGGAGACTGAAAGCCAGTGGGTTTGAAGAGAAATGGATTGGAGGTGACATTGGTTGTGCAGGCTGCCCCCCAGGGCTCCCAGGGCAGAAGCCACTGCTGATCCCTGCCCATCCTCTCCCCAGGGAGGTGGAAGAGCTGGGGCTGTGGCTGTAGAAGTGCCTGCTTCACTTCTGCTGCAGGGGTGGTGCAGTGGGTGAAATGTGGAAACATCTGAGGGTGTGGGGATGAAAATAGACAGTTTTGAACCACAAAACCCTTTTAAAACCCTCACTGTGCTCCTGTGCTTGTCCCCGACTCCAGCCTGGCAGAGTCATGGAGTGATGGTCCCAGCTCATGGCACTGAAGCCTTCCCTGCTCCTTGCTGCAAGGAAACAACCAACAGCCCTCCACACCGCCCCTCCCAGCACATTTAAAAGGGCAAAAAGAAGCATTTTGCATCACTTACTTGGCTGAGCACTTGCAAACGAGTTCAGCCACCAACGAGCCTTGCCATGGAGGAGTGAGGACACCAGATGGGGTCGCATCACCTGGCCAGCTCTTTATCCACATCCCAGGCACGGGGCTCAGTTTCACATGAGCTCAGGACACAAGTCTGTGTGGGGAGATAAGGGCTGGCCGGGGAGCCAGCAGAGGAGCTGTGCCCCCAGTGCAGGAGGCCACGGCAGAAACCCCTTGGAGGGGACGCAGTCACGTACTCCCCAGGCCTTATCTGCTGGCACCACCTGACTCGTCACATCCAGGGAAAGCTGAAGATCTCCAGGCCAGCCTATTTGCTGAGGTCCTGTATCTCCAGCAGGGTAACTCACCAGTTTCACAAACATCAGCCCCATCCACACAACAGACAGCTGTTAATTCCTCAGGATTTGCCTGATGTAGCTAAAAGTGCAGTTCTGAAGACATTTCTTAATCCTTATAAACAGTGAAACATTTGTGGCTCAACAAATACAACACCCCGGCTCTGTGCTCAGCCCCACAGCTCCACACCTTGCTGACCCCAGTGTTGTGTGCTGCATCCCAGTGCAAGCCAAAGACCCTCCCATGGTGATACCCAGTGCCCTTGGCTAGTGCAGGGCATCCTGTGGGATGCTCACTTTGAGGCAAACTGACAGGATATCCATTGCTTCCCAATGGGTAATTGCACTGGCTCCATTTAAACTTCCATTTTCACCCGCTCTCATAAAAGCTCAGCTTCTGCTTGCTGGGTTTCCTTGCACTTTTCTTGGCAAATTTAAAAACAAACTACTGCACATTTTGAACAGCCTTACCCCTTTCCAGCGTCAATGCCGTATCCATCCGTGTCCCCAGCGGGTTCCCCCGGCTGTGCCGGGCCCGCGGAGCCCGGTCCCGCTGGCCACGAGATGGTGCCGCAGCACCGCGGCACCGACAAGCTGTCCCGGCCCGCGGAGCCCGGCCCCGCTGGCCACGAGATGGTGCCGCAGCACCGCGGCACCGACACGCACGGACAGACAGACACGGACAGGCCCGTGCTGACAGGCACAGACACAGGGACACTCTCACACGGACACTGTGCGCTCACAGCCCCGTGTGTGCAGCCATGCTCACCCTCCCAGGGGAGCACACGCCTTACCTGTCACCCCTGGGCAGCACTGCTGGGACTTTGTGCCTCGTCTCCACAGGCCACAGAATCAGAATCCCCGGGATGGGAGAGGTTGGAAGGGACCAGTGGAAGACATCTGGTCCAACTTCCCCACTGAAGTAGGGTTCCTTGGGTACCCATGGCTCTGTTCACTTGTCTTTTTAATATATTCAGAGAAGGAGACTCTACAACCTCACTGGGCAACCTGTGCCACTCACCCTCACAGTGAAGTTCTTCCTCTCATTTACATGAAGCTTGCCACTTTCCATTTTCAGGCTGCAGGGCTGCAGACCAAGCCCTGACAGGGTAGGGGTGGGACCTGGTTGTGCACACCTGGGCTGGAGCTCACCCTGCAGCCAGGCAGCTCATCCCCCTTGCTGGGCAATCAGCAGCACTCACCCTCACCCACCTCCCTTGGACAACACAAATCCGTGTCCTCAGGTTTTGCCAGGCTGCAGCTGGGCCTCTCTTCCCTCTGCAGTGCCAAGGGAAGGTGGCTGCAGCAGGCAGACACGAGCACACCATGAGGATGCCACAGTGGCACCTGCTCACCACCAGGCAGCTGCACTGTGCCCACCATGCACAGCTCCTCACAAGATCCCAGTGTACCACATCGACCTTCACTTCACTCCCAGGCACACAGACAGAATGATTCCTCTCTCTGCCATGGGAACTAGCAGCACAGAAATAATAGATAAATTTTAATTATATTTGCAATACACAGGAAACACATAGCTGAGAGGATAAGTAGCACCGGGCCAGCTGCTGCGGAGAGCTCGGGGACAGCTGGGGACCACAGCAGCGGTAGCGGAGCGAGACGGAGAGCTATTTGTTTCCCAGGCTGGTTCAGAGGTTGCTGGAGCAGAAGCAAACGCCTGCCCAAGCCTTAGGGCAGCGTGGGCAGAGCTGGCGGTGTGGGCTGGCTGCCGCTCTGTGCTGTGACAAGGACGCTGACGTGCAGCGTGCCACAGCGGGAGCGCAGCAGCCAGGCCCCGCGGTAGGCCGGCCCCAGGCCCTGCTCCTGCCCGGGCGCAGGCAGGCGAAGGCTGAGCTGCTGGCACCTCGTGGCATTGCAGGCCACGCTTACCGTGCCCTCGGGGTCGGTGTAGGTGCAGTGTCCCGGAGCATCCGTGTGCCAGCCTTCCTCTGGGGGGACACCGTGTGCGCCTGGGCACTCCAGCTGCCCGCCGGAGACCTCCAGCAGGGACTGGCCCCGGAGAGCGGCTGGATCGGCACAGAAGGCTTGGCCGTGGATGAGGGGCTCGGCAAAGCTCTGGAGCCAGCGCAGGAGGTAGGAGAGGTGGCAGTCACAGACCCAGGGGTTGCCGGCCAGCCCCACACGCACCAGTTCTTCGTTGGCATCGAAGAGCCCCGGGGGCAGGCGGGCCAGGCGGTTGTGGTCCAGCGCCAGGGCGGTGAGGAGGGGCAGCCCAGCCAGCAGCCGCGCCGGCAGCCTGGAGAGGTTGTTGTGGCTCAGCTGGAGCTCTGTCAGCCCTGCCAGCCCCTGGAAAGCCGCAGTGGGCAGGTGATCTATGGCGTTGTGTGAGAGCTCCAGGGTTTCCAGCACTGACAGGTTAGCAAAGAGCTCCTGGGGCAGTGTCTCCAGCTGGTTGCGAGCCAGCGAGAGGTGGAGGAGGCCAGGGGTGCCAGCGAACAGCATGGCAGGCACGGTGGCCAGGTTGTTGCCCTCCAGGCTGAGGACAGTGAGGTTGAGGAGGCCTGTGAAGATGTCGGGGGCCAGGCTGCCCAGGGCGTTGTGCTGCAGCTGCAGCCGCCGCAGCGCCCCCAGCCTGGAGAAGATGCCGGAGGGCAGCTCCTCCAGCCGGTTGCCATCCAGGTGGAGCTCAGTCAGCTGGCCTAGTGCCCTGAAAGCACCAGGACGCACCCGTGCCAGCAGGTTGTCACTGAGCTTGAGGACACGAAGGGCGACAAGTGGGGCCAGCAGCCCATCCGGCAGCTCAGCCAGAGCATTCTGAGACAGGTCCAGGGCCCGGAGCCGCCGGAGTGGGCGGAAGATGCCAGGGGGCAGTGCCTCGATCTTGTTCCCTGACAAGCTCAGATCCTGCAGGCGGCAAGAGCCAGTGAAGAGCCCCGGCTGTAGGGTGCGGATGGTGTTGGCACTGAGGGAGAGCTTGCTGAGGCTGGTCAACCCTGCCAGCATCCCGAGGCTGACGGATGACAAGGGGTTGCCTGACACCTCCAGCTCAGTGAGGCTGGGCAGCCCCTGAAAGGCACCAATCTCCAGCTGCTGGATGTTGTTATTGATGAAGACCAGCTTGGTGAGCGTGGTGCTGGAGCCCAAGTCCCCGCTGCGGATGCTGCTCAGGGCTGTCTCCACGAAGAAGAGGTGGGTGGCACTTCCGGGCAGGCCCTCCGGGATCTCCTGCATCTTTTCGTTTGAGCAGAAGACTTTGGAGGTGTCATAGCACTGGCAGGTAGGGGGGCAGGATGGGGACAGTGCCCCCACCAGCAGGGACCCCAGCCCCAGCAGCACGTAGATCAGCAGCCTGCACTGGAGAAGGAATGAAGCCTTACCCACAGGCAGGCACTGCTGGGGAAAGGGCTTCTGCAGCCAGAATTGCAGCAGGATCAACCTCTGAAACACCACCAGCACAGGCAGCTGCCCTGGCCATGGGCATCCCTCCAGCCCCTGCTGCCAGCACCTCCCCAGCACTCCCCTTGCAGGAACGGGGAGCACTTCCCTCCCAGATGTCTCCCTAGGGTTTTTACTCTGTGTCCCAGCCCACCCTGTGACAACCAGGGCGATGCCACCCTCACCAAAGGTGGCGAGCAGCCACATCCTGCAGAGCAGCAGCTGAGGTGGGACTTGTGTGAGTCTGTGGAAGTCTTGGGAGAAACCTGTACCCTCATCAGATATCTCCATAGGCACAAAGCCAGGTTCTAGGGCAGGAGAATCTGTGAAACACAGGGCTGTGCTGTGCACACTGGGTGATGGGGACAGCCCTGCAGGGCTGCTCTGAGCTCAGTGGCAGTAGCTGTGGGCTCCGCCACTAGTATTTCTAACTGCCAGTCAGGTACTTCTTTTTTACAAGGAATCAGAGCAGCATCAACCTCATGGAGGGATATTCAGCCTGACCAAATGCCTATTCCCAGCCCACAGAAGCACTTTTTGAGGCAGTGGCCCCCAGACCTCTGCCAGTGTTGGGATACATGCCAGTGCTGCCTCGTGATGGGGGACATTGCCCACCCCAGGGCAAGGCCCACCTACAGACACCCTGCCCCAGTGGAGCTCTCCTGGACTTACACCGGCACTTGAGAGCAGCACTGGCTTGGCATTTCCTTTCCTCCATCTCACTTGTGTTCCCCAGAGCCAACACAGGCTCCCACCCATCCCAGGCCCCCGAACTACCCAAGCAGTGTGGACACCACTTACCAAGTGTGGCATCACAGGGACGGTGGCCGAACCTGCAGCAGATTTGCAGGGATGCTGCTTGCTGGGATGGGACGGTGTTTTCTGGGGCAGATGGGAAGCCAGCCGAAGCCAGGGACAAGCTGTTCCTGCTGGGGCGGAGCTGCCTCTCGCTGCTTATCGGCAACAACAACCCGTGTCCTTGGAGCACTGTGAAAAATAACCCGGCCTCCGAGGGACTGGAGGTGAGGCCAGAGGCAGCTGCCTGTGAGCATCCTGGCAAGGAAGTGGGGTTCTGGCCCCGGACATCCACTGCTGCAGGGATGGTGGCAGGCTCCAGTCCCACACCAAGGTCAGCATACTTGCTTCCAGAAGCCCCCTAAGAGAGCCCCAGAACTTCATTAAATCTCACTGGGAAATGGTGCTCAAAATATCTCTGCCATGAGAGAAGCAACCAGGGCAGCTTAGCAAGGCAGATGAAGGCTGTACATGAGGTTAGAGGTCTTTTCCAACCTTATGGCTCTTTGGGGAGGGGACCACTGTGGGACCATCACGGTGGTCACCAGGGCTTTTGCATCCCAGCCAGCAGTGGGATGGTGAGGGAGCCATGGTTCAGCTGAACTCCCTGGAAGTTTCAGCCTGCCTGGAGGAGCAGCACACACTACCATAAAAGCTGCACTGCAAGGGCCTGTGTTAGCCCAGGCTAGGCTGGCAGCAGCCATGGAGACACCCTCAGGGGTAGGAGGAGGGATACTTCACTGCACTCAGTCAGTCTCATGGAGCAAATGGTGACACATGGAAAAACACAGCTGACACAACCCAGGGGCAGCCAGCTCTGGAGTGAGCCAAGCAAGCTTCCCACCACCCCAGGAGTGGACTGTGCAGGATGGAGAAGCATGCTGAGGTCTCAGCTCACTCTCCAGAAGCCCACCCACTGCTGTTGTATGGCTTAGCCCTCCTTGGTCCATCATCCCAGGCTGGAGTCCAGGGACCAGCAAGGGCTCTGCAAACACAGCCCACTAACCCTCTCCCAGCCTCACCAACTCATACAGGCTTTTCCTCAACACCTTAAAAATCTCTGAGGAATGGAAATCAAGTGCAGCCCCTGTCCCTGCTGGGCCATTCCCCTGCTGCCCACCATAAAGGAGTGAATAAACAGCTCTTGGCACTTGGAGTGGACAGTGGCACTTTAATGAGAAGACACACATCAGCACCCAACATTCCCGTGACACAGTCATGAGTCTCCTGTTACCGTGCAGGACTCGGCCCACAGGGGTGACCCATCACATGCACCAGCATGCACCAGCACTCCCTGCTGAGGTGCTGTGAGCAGCCAGCACTGCAGGGGGGACACCAACACCCACCTTGTCCCACAGCAGCAGTCCTCAGGAAGCCTGGTGCCACTGCAGCACACACGGAGGTGAGCTCAATCCCCCATGGTCGTGCTACAGCTGGAGAAGGCAGCTGGATACAGGGGATACAGGGGGGATGGCGTGGCTCCCATTTGCAAACTGGAGAGCAGCCAGCACTCTGTGCTGCCAGCATCCCCCCTGGCAAGGGCTGCCACCCAGCAGGGGCACTGGGCATACACAGGAAGGCACTCAAGGGAGTAAGAAGAGGATGAAGAAGCTATTAGTGGTCAAGCAGAGCAGGACCAGGTTGCTCACTAGCTGGTGGAGGGTGTTAAGGAAATGAGGACCAGGAATGGGGTGCAGCAGAAGCAGCCCCAACATGCTCCAGCAATTCAGGAGCACGAGCACAGGAGCTTCTCCCAGCCCCTGCAGACGCTTCACACCCATCGTCCCACTCCTCCACCCTCACAGTGCAAGCCCCTGGCACCCTGTGGGGCTGAGGCAGGGTGCTGCAGGCAGGGACACAGCCACAGCAGGGTCAGCACCAGCACGCAGTGAGGGCTGGGGGGCTGGTCCTGCCCATCCCTGATGCCAGCACACTGTCCCGTGGCTCTCCTGGCTGGAGGTGCATGAGGGGAGCAGGCAGATGCCAGGAGCAGGAGAGGGTGCTGGCTGTGCTCTGGCCTGCCCTGCCTGCAGGCAGGGAGGGCAACTGGGACGCAGCTGAGACACTCAGGGTGTGCCAGCCTGGCAGCAGCACAGCCCCGCGGGGAGCCCTGCCCAGGCACCCTGAGTGAGGAGCAGCAGAGGACACGCAGCTCCCGTGGGGCAAAGGTGTCATCCTGGCCCAGAATGATGGCTCACACTGCCTGCCCAGGCAGGGGCAAGGAGGGAGGCGTGGTGGGGCAGAAGGTGGGGAAGAACAGCTGAGCAGGGGTGAGGGCAGCAGGCAGCATGAGGGCAGCAGCACTGCAGGGAATGGGGCAAGGTGAAGGATGGGGAAGTCCTGTTATGTGGGGTAAAGCACCATCATGGCCAGGCTGTGGCTCCTGGCTCGAGAGGTCCCTCTCTGCATCCCACACCTCAGCTGCTGGACCCGGGCAGGAAATGAGCACAGAGGCTGCACTGGAGGCAGGAAGGGCTGGGGACAGTGGGCAGCTGGAGGTCTCTCGTTGGGGAGGCCCTGCTGCAGAGCAGGGGCAGAGCAGGACAGTGGCACACACAGCGCACACGGTGATGTTGTCCCATCCCAGTCAGCAAGGGCAGCTGATGCAGAGCCACTGTCATGTCCTTTGACCCCACAAGCACCTCTGCCCTCAGGGTTTGCCAGATGCTCAAGCTTCATTCGGAGCCTTCATCCTCATGAGCACAACGTGGCTCTTCTTCCGACAGCCATAGACCACCAGAGCCACCAGAGCAGCCAGCAGGGCCACGCACACCAGCACGATGACTGCTACCACCACCCCACTCTGCAGGCGTGTCAGACCCCACTGCCCCCTCTCTTCCTCCTCCTTCTTCTCCTCCTCATCCTCCCGTGGGGAGGCTGGCAGCCCTGTGGGGGGCTCCATCGAGGCATCTTCTGCTGCTGAGGCATCATCTGATGCTGCCTCCGAGGCGTCAGCAGGGAGCAGGGTGCTGGGATGAGGAGCAGCAGTGGGGGCCTGGGGGTCGAGGAACTGGTCCTGTGGCAGCTCGGCGATGGGGATGCCCTGCTGGGTGGGAGGCTGGGCACACAGCGGGGCGATCTCACCCACCTTGTGAGGGTTCTCCTCCAGCCAGCCCTGCAGGGGCAGGATGTCCTTGTCACAGCGCCAGGAGTTGTTGTGCAGCCTCACCTCTCGCAGGGCAGTCAGCGGGGAGAAGATGCCGGCAGGCAGGTACTCCAGGGCATTGGAGTGCAGCTGCAGATGCCGCAGCCCAGGGGTGGCCCTGAAGAGGCCCCGTGGCAGCGCCTGCAGCTGGTTGTGGTGCAGAGAGATGTTCTGCAGCTTGGGCATCCCCTCCAGTGCCCGGGCATCCAGGCGGCGCAGGGCATTGGAGTGCAGCGACAGCTCCAGCAGCTCCCCCAAGCCCTGGAAAGCGCCCGGTGCCACCGACCGCAGCCGGTTCTTGCTGAGAACCAGGAGCTGCAGCTGGGTGAGGTTGCTGAAGACGGCAGTGGGGAGGGTAGAAAGCTCATTTTCGTAAAGCCAGAGCTCCTGCAGGTTGGGCATGGGCCCAAAGGCACTGGGGGAGATGTCCCGCAGACGGTTGACATACAGGGTGATCTTGGCGAGAGCATGCAGAGGCAAGAAGACGCCGCTCGGCAGAGTGGTGAGGAAGTTGTTGGACAGGTAGAGCTTCTGCAGGTTGGTGTTGTGCACAAAGAGCTCCGGGGACAGCGTCTCCAGCTGGTTCTGTTGCAGCCCCAGCTCCTGCAGCTCTGGCAGCCCATCAAAGGTGCCCACCGGGATGTGCCGGAGCCGGTTCTCGTAGAGCCGCAGCACCTGCAGCCGCGCCAGCCGCTCGAAGGCACGGGGCGGCAGGCGGTCGATGTTGTTCCTGGCCAGGTTGAGCTTGGTGAGGCTGGTCAGCTGGTCAAACACCCCCTCCTGCAGCTCCTTCAGGTTGTTCCCGTGCAGCTGCAGCTCCTTGAGGTTGCTCAGATGGGCAAAGTGGGAAGGCTCGACCTGGAGGATCTGGTTGCTGGAGAGGAGCAGAGACTCCAGCTTGTCCAGAGGGTGAAAGACCTGCACAGGGAGCTCCTGCAGCTTGTTGCTGGCCAGGCTGAGGTAGCGCAGGTCGGGCAGGTTCTGGAAGGCCCCGGGGCTGATGCGTGACAGGGCGTTCTTCTCCACGCGCAGCCCGATCAGCAGGGAGGCGTTGCCGAAGGCGGCGTCGCCCAGCTCGGCGATGCCCGTGTTGATGATCTGCAGGGTCATGGCGTTGGCAGGGATGGGGCTGGGGACTGTGGTGATGTCGGCACCAAAGCACTCCACCTGGGCACTACGGACACACTGGCACTGCTCTGGGCACTGGCTACTGGCCAGCTGGATGCCCACCAGCAGCAGCAGCCACCGCTGCCAGCCTCCCTGCTCCATTGGGCCTGCAGAAAAAACAAAGGAGGGGGGGTTCAAACCTGGGGGTTCCCAGCTCCCAGAGCCACTGCAAGGGATGGGTGCTGCTTTCCCCCTGGAAAAAGCCACCGAGGCTGTAGCCATCCTGCCTCCAACATGGCAACGAGGCAGAAAAAGGCAGACAAGGAAGGCTTGGGGCAGGCAAGGCTTGACTCAGCCCAGGCAGGAGCTCACAGCAAGACAGAGCTGGCGGCCACAGTGCCTGGCTGCCATACCACAGCTATTAGTGGCATCCCTGGCGTCCCAGCTCTCTGGGCTCCTCTGGCAGCCAGAAGTGTGGTTTCCTGTTTTACAGAGTGTGGCAAGCTGCAGCCAGCAGCACCGGCCTCCCGGCACCACCAAAGAGCCCAGATCTTCACAAGAGCTGGCTCATGGCACCTGCAGTGGGTCCCAGCATTGCCCCAGTGCCCCCAGCATCCTCTGAGGTCTGAGCTCCTGTAGCAAAGCCAAGAACAGTGCCTAGGGATGCTTTAGCCCCAGCCCTGCAGGAGCCTGGGTCAACAGGACCCTTGCCAGCTTCCCAGCACAGGCTGGGTACAGGCTGGCCCTGAGTTCCCCCATCCCTAGCAGGAGGTCTCAGCCTGGCCTATTTTTGCCATGAGAGGGGTGTCTGATGTGGGCACGTGTATGCAGGCTGGTCCCAGGCTGGTCCCAGCAAAGCTCTCCATTACCCCTGAGCACAGATACCATGGACACCCTCTCCTCTCTCCTCTGGCCTGTGAGCTTCCTCCCTCCCTAGATTAAAGCAGCAGCCTTGTGCCAGTCTGGCATGGAGCAGACCCCATTAACACCTTCAGGTGGCACAAGAAGGGGAGAAAACCTGCAGCTCCTGCTCTGAGCACTGCTCAGCCAGACAAGTGACTCAGGCAGCACAGGGGTCTGGCCACAGTGCCCCAGCTGGCCCCCAGGGTATTTGGGCACAGGCTCTGCCCTCCTCCCTGCCCTCCCCACAGGGAACACTCTTGCTCTCAGGCAGGGAGGGAGGAACCCTCCCCAAGCCAGCGTGGTTTATGTTTCCCATATGGAAACAATCTGCGTCCAAGAACAGCTATGTTTATAGCAAGACATTTATAAACTTCCCCAAAAGCTCGGCACATCAAAAGCCCTGCTCATGTCACTCCCTGGTAAGGCAGCACTGAGAGCACACACACTGGAGCAACCTTCAGGAAAGGCAGCTGGAAACAATTGATATCTCTTTTTCTTCTAGGGATAAAAAACTTACAGACCAAGAGGCTGAACATTCTCTGCTGCTCAGCCCCTCAGCATCCCACTGTTCCTAACATCCGCCGCCCCAAAATATTACTTTGCCCTCTTTAATTTTCTCTGTTGATCATTGTCTGGGATACATTGCCTATATAATTCTTTCAGCTCCCACAGCATCTAAGTGGTCTCACTTTTTCAGAGAACCATTGCAAGATAAACATCTCCATCAAATAAAAAGTTGCTGTACATGCAAATCCCACCACTCCACCACCACCCCTCAGAGCTGCCCTGGCAGTCCCTGGAATCCGTGTCCACTCAGAGGGGCAGTAGGAGAAGGAGACTTACCCGAGTGTCCTGCAGCCACGAGCACTGAGCGAGCTCAGCTCTGTGCTGGCAAGAGAGCAGAGTGTGGTTCATTCTTCCCCTCCCAGTATATAACCCGTCCAAATCAATGAATCAGCACAGGGGCAGTGGCGGGGTTAGGGAAAGCGCTGGAGCAGAGCTGCTTCCAACTCCTATTTCCTCAGCAGAGCAAGCATTTCAAGGATGAGTTTTGGGTTTCCCCCTCCTGAACCCCATGCTCTTGTAAGAAGACAAGCAGAGAGCACTGTGAACATGCTGCTCATATCAGCCAGTGCCCAGGCAGTGGCTTGACCCTCAGAGTCCCCCTGGTCCCCAGTGGGACACAGCCACTGACCCATGGGGGCAGACCAGCAAAGCCGGACCCCTGGGCACAACCCTGTCCTTCCCTGGCACGAGTTCACACCAGGGCTGCTCCATGGCACTTCCTTGGCACAGGCACAGCTCTTGTTTCCCCATCTATGGCTCCTGTAAGTGTCAGGACCTCTGACTGTGCCCCAGCCCAGGGCCACCAGTGCAGGCAGACCCCTGGCACACTGCCCCTGCCCAGGTCACAGCTTTCATTCCCCCCACAGCCACAGATGCCAAGGGGCCACAAACCCATGAGCACCACAAACAGCACTGCCAGGAAGCGAGAACTGTGCCAGGGTCAGCAGCTGTGTGGGGCCAGGCTGCTTCAGAGAGCCCTCAGTAAGCCAGAGCATTGCCCACAAGCCATGAGGAACACCTTGGCACAGAGGAACCCCCACTGCAGGGCATCCCTGGCACCCCAGAGCAGCACAACAGCTGTCTCCCAGTGGCTGCCCCTGCTCTGCCCCCTCAGCAGTCCTGACACACAGGTGATGGAGCCTGGTACCCAGGGGTGTTTGGAAAGCATCCATCAACTTGTTCAGGGGCACCTGCTGCCAGCCCTGCCCCTCCAGCACACATGGGTGCACTGGGGTGCCCGTGGGCCCCATCACCCAGCCCAGGTCTCCCCACCTCGCCCACCTCCTCCGGGCAGTCCCAGTCCAGCAGCTGCCGGGAAAGGATATTCGGGAGGAAGCAGCTAAGGAGAGTCAGCACACGTGGCCCCTTTGGGCTTCCTGGAGAGCCACTGCAGTCCCTTGCTAAGCATGGGGCAGCTGGAACTTCCCTGCCTGCCTCTAACGCAGTCTCACCCCAGCCGCGCCTCCGCGGTTGCAGCAACCTCGGCTCAGGTTCCGGTGGCACCGAGGAGCTGCTCAGGATGGGAACAGCGGAGAAGGGGAGGAAATGTGTCATGCTGTGAGGGCTGGGAGCGTGCAGGGCAGTGGAAGGGACAGCTGCTCTGTTCAGAGAGGGGACCAGACCAGGACAAACAGCAAACTGCAGGGATGGAGAGCAGAGTTCCCAGACAGTCTCAAAGGAAGGAGACAGGGATCGTGGGAACATGGTAGGGAGTGGGACCTCAGCTGGAGGCCACGGCCAGCACGGTGTCACATCACATGGGAGGCCCATCTGCCATTGGACATGCTGGATGGCCACGGACCCCTCTGGCTGGAAAGTGGGTGCAGAGGCTGAAACTACCCCTGGCCATGCTTCCTGCCTGTTCTAGGGCAACACCCAGGCATTTGGGCACAGAGAATGGGCATTTTGAAAGCACCACCCACCAAGTGCTCTAGTTCACACTCTAGTGACACAGCAGTTTCCCAACACCACACTTCCCCAAACAATCTCCCCACTTCTGCGACAGCGCTGCAGCTGGAGGTCAGGCACTGGGCTTGGGAGCTGCCTGCTCCCTGCAGCCCTGGCACGAGAGCTGGGCTCTCACAGCCTTATCACAGTTCTGTCTGTCCACTGCCAGTGCTGCTGGGCTTCTGCCCGCTCTGACTCAACCAGAAGCTCACAGCTTTTCAGCGAGGCAACGCAGAAACCAAACCTCAGCACTTCCGATAAACCACTGCTCCAAGCCCAGCTCATCCCAGGAATGTCGGACTCCCTCCTTCCACAAAGTGCTGCCCCAGGGCAGACAGGGATGCAGTGATGGGTACCTCAAACACCCTGCCCCAACAGGGGGGTTATCAGATTATGGTCCTTACCACGATGCAAAGTTTCAGAGCGGTCCACGTGACAGCCCTGCCAAAAACCCCCCTGTCTCTATCAGGCCTCAGGAAACTGCCTCTGGCTCCCGTCCAGAAAAGATGATTGTTTTTAAGACATCCCTAAAAATAAAGCAGGGTTGAGTAACAAACGGCACACGCCCGTGAGCCACTTCTGCAGCCACTCCCAGAGGTGAGCACACAGGAGGTTGCCCCAGGCTACTTACAAGGGAGAGGAGCAGAGGGTGTGAGCGCTTGGGACAGCAGCACATACCCACCCCACACATCTGGAGGGGAGCGGCAGCTCCTGAGACAGCAAACGGATGTGATTGAGGGTGAGATTAGCATTTTGCAGGGAGAGGCTGTTCCACATGGCCAGGAACTCACACAGTGCTGGATGGAGTGGGTCTCATGCTGCAGGAAAGCCCCAGGACTGACTGGTGGACCCTTCCCACCTCCAGCTGCAGCACCCTGAGGCTGAAGCCCCCCTGACCAAGCCCTGGACAGAGTGGAATCACTGTTGTATCCCTCCACCTTCAAGGAGACAATGGAGCCCCAGAACAGCAGTGTCACTTATTGCTGGAGCTGTCTGCCTTGCTACAGGACAGCAGGACAGTCCTGTGTCTGTCTGTCCATGCTGGCACATCTCCAGCACATCCCCACGGCCAGGGTGGCGGATGCAGCAAAGCTGAGTGGCTATGAATCACCAAGGGATTCGAGACTGCTTGGAAAAACTCATGTAATCGCTAAAATTAGCAGCTTGTGGGCTTGGCTGGGAGAGCACATCGTTCATCTGCCAAGCAGCTGAGCATGCTCACCCACGCCATGCAGATGCAGTTTCCCCCTCAGCCCCTGCTCCTGCACACCTCCAGCTCCTGCCTGCACTGGCACCCTGGGCAGGGTGGGCTCTCCCCATGGCCTGCAGTGCAGTGCTGGGACCCCCCAGTTACTGTGGGCTGCTGCAAAGGGCCCACCCTGCTGTGAGCCCCCGCCCCGGTGGCCCCGGTGCGCACAGAGGCCAGCTGGCCCCGGCTGCAGGCCAGACGCTGCTGGGGCGCAGGAGGAGGGTGGGCTGGGGGCCACAGCGGGAGCCCAGCACAGGGGAACACCTCTGGGGCTCAGCCCTGCAGGACCCACGGGCCCACAGCACAGCTGAGGGGTGAAGGAAGGGACATTAGTCCCTCAGGACTGGTGCTGGGGCCACTTCCACCCTTAGAGAAACACCAGCAGCCCCTGCCTCACCACGGGCCCACCCTAATCCTTTGAGGAGCCCAGATGAGAGAGCTCCTCCACAGGGCGCGCGATCCAGCCCTGGTGACATTTTCCCACGCTGCTTGCGGAATGCAGGGCCAGGGCTCATGCCATCATCTGCCCCAAGGGACGGGGACATGCCCTGCCTTCCCTGGGAAAGAGCCTGTGCAAAGGGGGAACTTCGCAGGGAGCAGCAGCAGCTTTGCTGAGCAGGGATGGCCGTCAGGCTGACCTCCATCCAGGCACCAGCCCCAGGCCCACCGCAACCCTCCTGGAGCTCAAGGAAAATGGCACTTATGGCCTCAGGCTCCAGCGGGGCTCACCCACCAGCAGGACCGTCTCCTCCAGCCCAGCCCTGGCCCGAGCGATAGCAGCAGCACGCAGGGCTTGGCCCGGGGCAGCGCTGGGCTGGAAGGAATGCGGGGCCCGGCCAGCTCCGCCTGCTGAGATAATCCGAAGCGGAAAGAGCTCGTCCGACTGCGCTGTGAGAGGGGGAAGGAGCAGCTGGAGCGGGACGCCATGGAGGGGGCTCATACGCTGAGAAATGTTTCCTGGATCGGCTCCATCTCTGTAAAGCTACCTCTGGCACCGCGAAGTGTCCCAGGGACCTCTTCCCAACACACGAAGGGGGAAGGGGCCTCATTTCTTCCCAGGAGAAGCCAGCAGAGGAGTGAACAGCAGACTGCAGAGCTGCTGCCAGCCATCACTGGCTCCCTGCCCTGAGCTTTTCCATGCAGAGACACACAAAGGCACAGCTGGAGGGCTGGCATGCCGGCCCTGCAGCAGCAACTGCTGAGGGCTGAGCCCAGTGGTGGATGGGTCCGGGTGCTGCTGGAACAGAAGCTCCCACCCTGTAGTGAACTGGGACTCACGCCCCTTGGCCCAAGTAGGAGACTATACCAGGGCTTATCCACCACAAACACACACAGTATAAACCCAGATTTTGGCTACAAAAATGGAGGCATAACACCTCCCTAGTTTGCTACTCCCTAGCTGGGACAAAGCTGGAGCTTCAGGCCTTCTGCTCACTGGGAGGCTGTAAACTCTCATGGCCTTGTCCAGTGGGAATGTGCCTTGGGCTGCGTCTCCTCCCAGCTCTTCTGACATCCCTAGGAAATGCTCTGATATCAGGGCTGCCAAATCAGCAGCTCTAGGCAAGCCCTGCTGGTTGCAGGCCTAGAGGAGACACAGCCAATGCTCCATAATGTCAGGCAGGGGCTCCCAGGGCTCCTGCCTTGTAGCCAGCAGCTGCATGCACTCCTGAACCACAGAGCACTGCTGGGAGCCTGCTCCAAGCACATCTGCCATCACCCACTTCTCTTTGACATCAGGACAGCAAAGATCTGAGGTGCAGGCTCTGATCTTGCCCCTGTGCATTGGAGGACTGAACTGCACTCACAGGCAGCTGCCCAAGCTCACTGCCCTCTGCAAGCAGTGACAAAGGCTCTCCTGCAGCTCCTGGTCTCAGGAGGCAGAGGTAGTGGGATGGAAAGGACCAGGACACCAGGGACACAAGGAAAGGATGTGTGTGCTGGTGGCTTGGAAGTGCTTGCTGCAGTGGCTGTGAAACAGGCAGAGCTGCCAGTGTTGGTGGCAGCAGTTAGTTAAATTCCCCCCTCAGCAACCTGTGCTTTGGGGACTCTGGATTCAAATCCCAACAAGCAAAGGAAAATGGCATTTGTAGTGACACGAAGTTGGAAACACAATGAATAGTCCCATGGCTTGGCACAGGGTAGGTCAGAGCTCCCACTGCTCCAGGATTTCCTCAACAGAGAGAACAGGAGCAACTGCTACAGCAGGAAGCATTTGAAGGGACAGAGCGAGCTGTGACTGGGCTGGCACGGCTGGCCTGGTGGTGAGGCACCCAAGCACTCCCAGCCAGGATGTGGTCCTGGAAGCAGGTCCTTGACCTGGAGGTCTGGATAACGTGCAGGGCTGTTAACCATGACTCTGCCCCCATCAGGAGCCAAGAGAGCAGAACCAGCCCCTTCAGCCACTCCATGCCTGTGCTTTGCATTCACCTCTTCTCCAATATCAGGGACCCGCTGGATCAGGGATTAGGTACCTCCAGTTTCTGACCTCCAGCCTGCTGTGCTCCCTTCCAGCCTGGTGGCAGAGGCTGGGCAGTAGATGATGCAAGCGTGGGCTGCAGGGACTGAGAAAATCCTTGCACACAAGGGAGCAGAGCTTTGAGGCAGCAGCGAGGCAGGGCTGCCCAGAGAGGGTCTGGGGACCGGCCTGCTGCCTTCCTGCCTGCCACAGCAGCATCATGCTGACCTGGACAACTGTCCCTTCTCCAGGAAAAACAGAAACGGGGTATGCACAAGGATATCCTTGGATTTCTCAGGCCAGGGAATTTTACAGGAAGGGCTGAGCTCCACTGGGCAAAAAACAATGAATCAGTGGCAGCTCAAAACAGGACACCTCAGAGGAAAGTTAGTAAAGCACCCCAGGCACTCATTGCTCCAGCCTTTTGTTGTCTGATGACTTCACTTCCCCCGTCTGGCTCCGGCGTGGGGAAAGCCCGATGACAGCATGTGAAGAGGAATCATCCTCTCCTAGCACTTGACTGTACAGAGCTCTGTGCCAGAGCCCCCACGTGCCAGAGCTGCAGCTCAGTGACTGCACCGGGAGCCAAGGAGCAGCGTGGGGGCCCAGCTGGCTCCACTGCAGCCAGGGCAGCCAGAGGAGGGCTCAGAAAGGCAGCAGCTGGTGCTGCCCTCGGGCTGGACAGCGAGGTGTCATACCCATACCATGGGCAAACAGGTGCTTTTCCTTAGAAATCAGACACTGTGCATCCGAGAGCCCGGAGCACACTTCCTTCACTGAGGTAACGACCACCAGCATGGTTTGTAGAACTCAAAGACAGAATTTCCTCACTAGTCCTGATTATACTGATCTGCCTGCGTGGCAGCGTGTGACAGCACTGGAGCTGGCACAGCACTAAGTGGTCATTACAGCTGTCCAACCAAGAACCTAAATTTGCAACAACTTTCTCTTCTTAAATACTATGTGCAACCACCCAGAACCACCACTGAGAAAGCTCACTGTAGGTTTTGTGCTTCTCTCAATTATATTGCAGTAAACATGCTGGAGCATCTGTTTATGATTCCAGTCACAGCTTGCTTTGCACCACTTGCAGCGACTTGCAGTTCTGCTTCTTTAGAGATAGCCCTAACTCCCATTTAGCCAGGTTTGCTAAATTTTCTTAAACCTCCCCAGCAAGACAATGATCATTTAACACTATAGAAGCACATTCTGTCTTTTCAAAGCCTGGAAGAAGAATTTAGGCCCAGCAGCAGAGCACTCTGAAACAAAGAAGTCACAGTTTATTCTCACTGCCTAGAGTAACACACAGCAGGGAACCAACCATAACCAACCTGCAGGAAATGCAAGTTTTCTTCACCTCAAATCAGTTGTGCATTTAAAGGCCATCCAGGAAAGTCCCTAATAGTAGGAAAGTCACTAAGGCTACAAAATAACTCCCAGAATAGAGGCTCTCTGGCCCAAGAAGCCAGGGATCCACACCCAGAGGGTTTTAAGCACATCAGAGCTTTTAAGAGCAAACTAAGTCCAATAATGTAGATAAAAGTTGATAGTTAAACCCAAGAGCTACTAAAGCACAGGCAGTCTGACAGCCACCAGTCTACCTATGAACAAAAATATTCATACAATTCAAAATATTAATAAAATGTTAGTATAAAGACCAAAACCCACACTATTGCCTAGCAGTTGCCTTTGCACATCAACACTTGAAAGGACTGAAAGTCAGGGAATAGCAGTATGTAATAAGGTCAAAAATAGTGAGACTGAAAACGTGACTGAACACTCCAAGTTGATGAAGTTGTGTATGTTCCACAGCCAACTTCAACATGGAGGTGACACTTTGGCCCTCAGTTCAGGCAGGCTCCCTGCCCCTCAGCTGCATGCTGCTGTTTTGCTAGCCAAGCCCAGGAGAGACCATTCTTTTCTCTCCCAGCTCAGTCAAGGTCAGCTCTCAAACCAATTCATCTCTGTGGAGCCCCTCCTCAGTCCTGGGCATCCGCCTGGTACTCTGGTTTCAAGATTCCCTGCATCACACAGCCAGGAGCGCCTTGTTTTTTCAGAACACTGGCCAACGTTTAAAGATGAAAGTGTTTACTCAAAATTCAGAGTTGTAGGAACTTTACAAAGTTTCCAGAGAACCTCCAATCAAACAATAAAATACACCAAGATTATACTTCCTAGCTCAGCAACTTCCTCTGCTGTTAGCTTTAATTGGTACCCCTTCCTTGTGTCATGTCCTGGAAAGGGGCTGAGGACAGAAAGCAAAAGTTAAGACACTTGCACCACACATTCTGCACCCATCCCCTTTGTTTAAAGGTCCTTCCCAGCATCTCCTCCCAAAACCACCATTTGTGTTCTCAGTAAGAAGACAAAAGATTGCAGGCAGTAGAGGAAATAATATTATTGGAGTACTTTGGGCAATCTCTAAAGCACAGTTAGAGCCATGTTCCTATGTAAGAGTTCCTCCATGGATGGCACTCCATCTGAGCAGTGAACACTCAGCAGGCAGCAGCCTCTGGCAGGGGACAAGGCAGCACTCCAAGGCAGGAAACCCACAGCACACGTGTAGGGGTGACACAGTACTTCCATCTTGCCCTCTGGGTTCATGCACTAAGTGCTGTGGCAATTTACAGTGATTCCAGCCACTTTTGGCAAATGCTGCAAGGTGGATAAAGCTCATTTCCATTATGTTATAAAGACAAGGTCTTTATGGTCTTTGCTATGAAGATCTGTAATCCAAATCAGAATCGAGTATTAACTGCTCAAATGTTCAAAAAGCATCCAAAGAATTCCAGTTCTTTCTTGGTCTAGATTTCTCTATCTTCTTAATATTCTTATCAGAACTACAGGCTGAGCAGGAATATTCCTGGAGAGCAAGAGTTGCCTGGTGTTACCCATCACATACAGACTGAGCACAATGACTACAGTCTGGAGTGTTAAAATCAAACTGTGAACACACAAGAATAGCTGGCAATAAGTAACTCTGGTATTAAAATAGGGTTTAGCACTGCTGTGGGCTGGAAACTCATCCCACCAGACAAGAGTAGTTAAATCTGTCCCTCTGACACTGTTGGTTCGTGCTATGATGCTGGGAGAAGTTTGGACTGGAACATCTGAGAAATGTAGCCCAGGTTGTCCAACATCTTCATCACGGGAGTAGGTAAAACCTGGAGTTGCAGGAGGAATTGTCGTGGGTGTGCTGGTGATTTCCATGTGGGACAGCACTGTTCCAGCAGTCTCCTGAGATGATGTGAAGTGCTCCGTCACAGGAGATGGCGAAGTGTGGGAATAAGTTGAGCTGAATGTCTGAGAGGTCATTGCTGTGGTTGGCAGGCACTCTGGGTCATCGATGCTTAGAGACACAAGAGAAACATTCTGCAGTGCCATTGGGCTGTGGCACATCAGAGATTGCACATTTTTAACTATTGCTGTGCTCTTTTGGAGCCATTCTCGGAAACCGAGAATTTGGCAATCGCATTTCCAAGGGTTATCGTCAAGGACAACTTCTTCCAGCTCAGGTAAAGCAGTAAAGAGGTCTGCAGGAAGAGACTGCAGGTTACTACTATTCAGGTAAACTTTCTGGAGGTGCTTGAGATTATGAAAGAGGTTTCTAGGAAGAACCTCAAGCCTTGTATCAAAGAGGGAAATGTTCTGCAGTTTCTGAAGGCTCAGAAAGATTCCCTCTGGCAAACTGGAAATATTACTTGTATGGAGAGAAAGGCCCCGCAGTTCATTCAGGCCACTGAATACATTCCTAGGAAGAACCGTAAGCTCTGGGTTAAAACTCAGCACAAGAAGCTCTAAATTTGTCAAGTTACTGAACACAAAATCTGGTATTGTTGAGAGCTTTGTGTGATACAGCCATAGGCTACCAAGATGTCTCATCTCTCCAAACAGTACTTCTGGAAGAGACTTCAGTGGGTTCCTGTACAAGGTCAGTTTAGACAGGTCATGCAAGTGCAAAAAAAGCCCAGAAGGCAAAACCTGAAGCCTGTTTCTGGAGAGTGTCAGCGTTCTTAGTTTACGAAGACAATGAAACACATCAGGGGCAATGGAATGGATATTATTGGAATGCAGGAAAAGCTCCTGCAGCTCCTTCAGGCTATCAAACATACCTGACTCTATGGAAGACAGCCTATTAATATACAGCATCAGCCTCTCAAGCCTGGCTAATGCACTAAATATATTTCTAGGCAGTGCTGCTAAGTAATTTCTTGACAAGTTCAGTACTCTGAGTTTGGCGAGTTTCTTCATCACGCCACCGGGAAGTGCTGTTAGTTGGTTTTTGTTCAAGTAAAGCTCCTGCAAACTAACCAGTTTGTCAAACAGATTCTCCTCGATAGACTTCAGCCTGTTACTTTCAATGATCAATTGCTGAAGCTGTACCATGTCATCAAATACTTCTGGGGGAAGTTCAACCAGTTTATTATTTAGCAGTTTGAGGACTGTGAGCCTTCCCAAGCCTTTAAAAGCCATTGGTGAAACCAGAGCAATGTTGTTTGAAGACAGGATGAGATGCTGCAGTTCCATCATCCTAGCAAAAACATCCTGCAAATACGATATGTTAGCATTTGTTATGTGAATTTCTGTCATGTTGCAAGGCAGATTTAACAATTCCAGGTCTTTTATGTGGGGGCCAGAGCAATGAATTGCATTTTTTGAAGAGCAGTCACACTTCTCAGGACAAATAGCTGCATCCAACTGGAAGAAAAGCTTGATCATCACTGACAAATGAAACACCAACATCCTTGTTGAAGTGCCAGAAACATTAGCTGTTACAAGAGATAAGAGAGAATCAGGATTTGATCATAGGTAACACAGCTCACAAAGATGTGTGACTATATCATAAACCTGCAAATGTGTGCAAAATTTCCCTTGCCTTGAAAGCAAACTTCAAAATCTCTTTTTATTGCTGACTGCCAGTAATTCTGAAGTGCTCAGTTTACACTGAAAAGTACAGATAAATGAACTTTTGTAAATCAAGTATTCCTTGTTTGTATTTGTACCAATTAACTATAATAAAAGTATACAAAAATCATGATGAAACACTTAAGTAGTCAAAAGACACGTATTTATTTGAACAGAAAAGCATTACAGAATCACAGAAGGGTTTGGGTTGGAAGGGACCTTAAGGATGATCTCTTTCCTTCTGACAGGGACATCTTCCACTAGACAAGGTTTAGTATATTATACTAAATTACATGCCAAAAATATTTTTCAAAAATTATCAAAAGGTCCTGCACTCACTGTGTTTTTCATTGTAAGTTATCTGAGGTTTAAAAATAAAGTTTAGCCTGCAAAAATAGACAATGGAGGTAAAAAGGTTGTCCTGTACTTTAAGTGGTGAAAAGCAAAACAGCAGTGTCCAGTTAAATCCTGTCTCAGCATTTTCAAGTGATGGCTTCTTGGAACAGCCCAGGAACACACAAGAAGGAACAGGCTATTTTTGACACAGCCTGAAATAACACAGAAGACCCCATATGGCACAGGACAGCACTGAGCCTCTGATAACCAACAAGCCTCATTTCAACAGCTTAACACAATACCAAGCTATCAGCAGTGGAATTAGAAGTACAGTAAAATGAGAGGAAAGAAGTGCACAAAATTAGATGGGAAGTTTAGCAATAAAGGTACATCTGCATGAAACACGCCACAAAGCTGGAAAGTTGCATACATTTCCAAACAAACAGGAAAGCAATCATTGTAGATGTAAATGGTAATATTTAAAAGAGCAAGTCAAACAGAAACCCACAGTCTAGAAATACTTCCTCAATGAAATCAACAAGTCCAAGTGTATCAGAATCCTGGATGTCAAGCACCTGGCTGAGCAGCAGAAAAAGCAGCAGCTGGGACCACTGGAATGGCTACAAAACTTCCACAGATGTAACTGGGGCAGCTGACACAATGTCAGTATTCTGACAGGAGCACGGTGGGGAGAGGAAGGCTCCATCGCTTTTTCAGGGGCAAGGCTGAAGCTCTCCCATAGCAATCCCACAGACAGAGTGTTGGGAACAACCCCCTTCACTTAAAGAGAAACCAGGAAGGACAGCAGAGCTTCTCAGGCATCTGAACTGCTGACAAGAACACACCACAATGGACCCAAAACAGCTCCAGGTCCAAACCAGCTACTGCATTAAAAAAAAAGCCAGAAGAGCAAAAGGGAGTGCTTAAAAAAAAAAAAAATTATTCAGCTTCAGAGTACTGAAGTCTGGTAAAATCTCTAACTCTCCCTCAGGAAGGGAAGGACGTGGCATTTAGGGCTATCAACAGCCAGCAACGCAGTGCCACAAAACAAGATCTCAGTGGGCTTTTCACAACTCATTGAATGAGACATAGGCATCACCAAAAAATAGCATAAGATTTCACTCTTCCAAAGGTCTTTCACATGTCAAAGAAGAATCTTTCAGAGAATCTCACCCTCCTAGTAATCCTCCCTACTCCAAAACTCTGTGTCATAAGCCAGTGATGCTTTTACCTTAATAAATGTGTAACTCACTCTGTCCCTGATCCTACCTATCCCCATGAGCAGAACCCTCCATCCAGAAACACATTAAGAAAATTTCTGTTTCAAGCCCTGACTTGAACCAAATGGATGGAAAAATACCCAATTTGTTATGGTAGAACTGCAAATGCAGGTCCCTTGGAAGCTATGACTACAGGCCACGCTGTAAAATCAGAAACAGACTAACACTATCCTGCAGGTCCATGATGACTGTTTTCCTGGTCTTATAGCAAAAGATAAGAGTATACAAGAAGACACGGTTAGATGCTCTGAAATGCTAGAAAGCACTAGTTTTGACAAACAAACAGCAAAATGGTAGACATTCTTTGCAAGATATGAAGGCTGTAAGTGCTGCCACAAGAACTGGAAAAGCCTATGGGTCTCAAACATCTAGAGCTGCTAACAGCATTAAAAAAAAAAAAAAACAAAACAAAACAAAGCATTTAAAGAGATTAACAGTACAAAATACAGTAATACCCACAATAAAGATCATAATTATACATTCCCATGCCTTAAAATTCTCTCAAACCCTCACACAAGACAGCTGGCATTCCAGAAAAGGCACCAGCCTGGCTGGTCATTTACCAAAGTTTTATCTACAGCCTCTTTCCTTTTTAGCACACCCCCCCAGTATTTCTCAAGACAACAAAAGGATGCCAGAGGCAATACATTAATACTCTAACTATATCAGAAGACTCAAATCAGTTTTGAACTTACAGAACACTGAGCACATGTATTGCTTACAGTGGTGCTTACCTCTTTTACTGTCTTGCAAGTTCCTAAACTCATACAAGCAAGAAAAAGAAATTTTGAGCTGTACCTTAGAAACTTATCTGCTTTTTAAAGGAACTTACTAGGAACAGAGCAGGCAATCAGGCTTCACCATGACAGTGCACTTTAAATGGGAAGTAAAAGAGCAGAACGCATCCTCTAGATAACACTTTCACCCACATGTGCCTGGTTACTGAGACAGGCCAGAGGCCAAACAATGTTTGAAGCTTCAGAGCAGATTTTTGCCTACAATTGTTCAAGCAACCAACTTCCACAGGTTGCATGTAACTCCAAAAGTAGGGCTTGAAGCCGCTCACATAACAGGAGAAAGTTTTAAGTCACACACCCAACAGCAGAAAACCCACTTGTAGCTTCTTTGGCAGTGACATTGGAGAATGTGCTTCAGCCAACCCAAAGCAAATCTGAGTGCAGTCAGAATCTACATTTCAGTGTGAGATGTGATCAGAAATTTCAAATTTGTCCCTGGTCTGCTAAATAGGTTTTGAAGGAGTGGACACATCCACTTTAAACCAAGTGCTCCTACCTTCACAAAGCTGCTCTGACTTTTAATAATTCTTGCAGGATTGGAGTCAAAGCAATTTCAGTAAGGAATGAAGGGGCTTTTTACTTAGTGCTTTGGCTAAGCATTCCAAGGTTGACACATTTAGTTTCTGTTTTTCCTCAAAGTCTTCTGGAGTGGCAGGCCAACAAAACCTAAAACCTGTAAGATTCTGAAAGAGAAAAGCTAAGTTGTAAAAATAGAAGCTTGAAATGGAAAGATTAAGTTTTTTGTTATTAAGTAAAAAGGTATTTTAAGTATCTTGTCTTCAAGTTTCAAATAATGTGCTCTGCCAATGACTGTTTCAATGGAAGGTGAGCCAGAGGACAGAAAAGATGTCTTCATTTCCACATGATTTTTCTGAAGATGACTCTGACAATGGTGACAGCTCAGATCATGCCTCCCACATGTCCAAACAGAAGGAACATCTGAATAACCAAAGGTGGAAACAAGCTGCTATCACATGTACAGGTAAAGCTGCAGTCAGTGTGATCCCCCTGCAGACACAGCAGGCACCCCTCCCACCCCACCTGCAGAAATACAGAGCCACGGAACAGCATCCCATGACATCAGAGGGAGTAAGCCTGTGTTCTTCAACAAGCTTTACATGTAATTCTATAAAGAATAATTAAAACAATTTCATGAAACTAATGAGAAGAGTTAAAATATCCGTTCATTTTAATTTTATTTTCAAAGAGCTTCAGTCACAAAAATGATTTACAAGTCTATTTACAATTCTATTGTACAGTTATTTATGTATGCCTCTTGACAACAGGGTACCATTCTAGAGCAGCAATACATATTTTAAATACAAAGATGTAGTATCATTTCAGATTTAAAAATAAAAGGAAGCTGAGCTTCTAGAGAGTGCTGTAATGATGAACATTTTAATCTGTGTTAGGCTCGAGGAATTAATGACAAACTAAGTAGTTTCTGGTTCACATAATTATTAAACAAGCTGCAGTTTGTTGAAAATAGTTTTAAAAACCTGAAGCTTTACTGTATATAAAATCAACATATTCAAGACTCTAAAAATTGTCAAAAACCCACAGCTTTCCCTTAGACATACAAAACCCTAAGTTTACAATTCAGAATTTCATGGGAGAAATCCTACAGGACTTGAGCTCTCTCATTTTGTGATGACCAACATAAGCATTAAAAATTTGCAGCATAAAAAGGACTCCACATCTGCTTAGTATTATACTGCATATACACATATACAGTACAGGATTATTTACCCAATTTGGGATGACTGTTCAGCACAACCTTCATGAAGAAAGAAAAAAATAAATAGAATTAAAAATCCAACAACTTTTTAAAAAGTGCAACAGTAAGAGTTTCCAATTTAAAGTTATGATGAATATGGACAGTCAGTTCTGTGGGTTTTTTCAGCCGCTTCTATTCAAGCATTATTTGCAGCATTTTCTTTTTACAGTAGATTTAGTTCTATAGTACATTAAACTACAGTTACTACTAATGGACTCTGAAGGGAAAGGAAGGAAAAAACTTTAAAAATAACCCTGAGGGATATACAATTTCATGATCTTGTAATTTATTTCTAAAAAGTAACATTTATTATTTAGCAACTGCTTTTCTGGATAGACCAGTCCTTTAAGTATGTGCATAAATAATATTTAAAAATCAGTAATATTTACAAATCCTAATACATCAAAATAAAATACGTACAGATTGAAGTCTGCATACACAAATAATTTAATAATAAATCAAACTCCTCAACATAAGGCCAAAATATACAGCAGGAAGGAAATGTCTACCCAGTATCTAGTGGAGCTCACTAACTTGGTCTGTTCACCTGAATTTAGATTTCCAAGATGAACACTGAAAGAGATTTCTTTTTTCACTACAAAATGAATTTCATCTTACTTAAAAACAGAAACTGAATACACTAGTGCAGATCTAGTTTGCTGCATTTCTGAAAACCAGAAAAACTAAACTACTCAAAATGAGAAAAATTATAGGTGGTCAAATTCAGCTCTTGGGCAGGAAGGCATAAATCCCAATAATTGCAGAAAATGCAAAAGCTTATTTTGTGGCTGAACTTGCAATAACAAGATGGATTCTCAGAAAAGCTGATTTATTATTCTTGACTAAGCGTCAGAGCTCAAGCATGCAACCTCAGGAACATTTACCAACCCTGAGCGCAGACCTGGAGGAAACAAGCTCCATTTGCAAAACATTCAAGTTTGCTACGCTCATGAGCCATTAGTCACTCGCCTAAGTGGAGACACTTGGCAATTTCTGTTTCAGTAAGAGCTCCCTAAAATGTTCTCTGAAGACAAGCCCACCTTAATGAGCCATTTTCCTCCTCACTTTCCAGGTAAGTCTAACAAACTAGAATAAGACTGAAAAACCAGCTTCAGAAACCAAACAAGCCAAGAGAAATTATCAGTCTAGGAGAGTATTAAGCAAAAGCATATAAAAGGGAAAGACACAAATATTTCCTTTCAGTTCTCATGAAACAGCAAATCTAAAATGGTCAATGAAATGGAAAGCAGAAGCTTATGCGTTTAAGGATAAGTCACAGCTCCCAGGTCCAAGATGCATAGCTTCACAATATTTTTCAACTAAAATATTATTTTCGTTTAGATTTGAATACTACTTACGCAGCTAAGAATTATTCTTCATCAGTTATTCCATGCTACAAAGATTTTGTAAAATCAACATCGGCAGAAATTAGCCACCTGACTCAGGTTCATGACTAATTAATGTATCCAATGTTTGCAGACCCTTTAAAAGCCACCAATGTTGTTCAATGTTTATGACCTTATGAAGCCAGGATTAGAAGAACATTGCTCTGTTGAATGAATGCTAAGAAAACCACTTCCCCCTTTCCCCCTGCTCCACTCCTCAAAAACAAACAACAACAACAACAGAAATCAGGAAAAGAGTTGACAGCTGGACTGGAAGATAGTACACCCATATGCATATTATTTAGGAGGAGCAATAACTTCAACAACCAAGTTCTAGGAAAAGGTCTTCCAAACCATTTAGCACCACTTTTAAATTCCCAGTTGGCACAGTATATTCAACACTGCAGAAACTACAACATGATTGACATTAACAGGTTAATGGTTGATGATTTTGAAGGTCTTTTCCAACCTTAATGATTCTATGAGCAGCAGGGCACACTGTCCATACTGTCTTACAGAACAGCACAAGGGAATTAGGCCTGATCTGAAAAATTCTGCTTATTAAAACAAGGCTGGAATGGAATTGTCTCCACAGGAATTTAAAAGAACAAAACAAAACCCGAAAAAAGAAAAAGAAAAAAAAAAAGGAAAAAAAAAAAGAAAAAAATCCCTAACATCAAAACCTCAAATTCCATCATCAGAATATACACACTTCAAAACAATCCCAGCCGGCCAGTGAGCCTCATTCCACAACTACTCCAAAGGATCTCTCCAGAATCCTGACTTCCTCAGACCAGAGATCTCCTCCCAAGCTTGGAGGTGTCTGGACCAGTTAGTTGCCCCAGTCAAAAATAGACTGATCAAGACTCAATTTATCATCTTCCCAAAGACACTAAGGAAGACTTTTCCAAACATGTACAAAGTCAACAATGGTTTAGAGATAAGTAATTTGTAGTTTAAAAAAAAAACCAAAAAAAAACCCAAAAAAAGTTTTAAGCCTTGCAAGTCAAAGTGCTGTCTGCCTCTACTTCTTTGTAGACCTATTTTTCTAGTGGTCTTGTGTTCTGATACTGCCTCATGGCAAAATTATGTATGGCTACCCCTAGTGCTTAAGCAGCATTAGTGGTGATACATGCTTTTATTTTTTTCATATTTTTTTTTAATAAATAAAATCTGCATAAGCCTTATAGTTCTGCAGCAAGACAGACTTTAGCTCAATTTTCTCTTGATTTTGTTTTGTACTGGAATTGTCCCCAAAGGAATTTAAAAAAAAAAAAAAAAAACCGAAAAAAAAAAAAAAAAAAAAAAAAAAAAAACGGAAAAAAAGAAAGAAAAAAATCCCTAACATCAAAACCTTAAATTCCATCATCAGAATATACACACTTCAAAACAATCCCAGCCGTCCAGTGAGCCTCATTCCACAACTACTCCAAAGGATCTCTCCAGAATCCTGACTTCCTCAGACCAGAGATCTCCTCCCAAGCTTGGAGGTGTCTGGACCAGTTAGTTGCCCCAGTCAAAAATAGACTGATCAAGACTCAATTTATCATCTTCCCAAAGACACTAAGGAAGACTTTTCCAAACATGTACAAAGTCAACAATGGTTTAGAGATAAGTAATTTGTAGTTTAAAAAAAAAACCAAAAAAAAACCCAAAAAAAGTTTTAAGCCTTGCAACCCAAAGTGCTGTCTGCCTCTACTTCTTTGTAGACCTATTTTTCTAGTGGTCTTGTGTTCTGATACTGCCTCATGGCAAAATTATGTATGGCTACCCCTAGTGCTTAAGCAGCATTAGTGGTGATACATGCTTTTATTTTTTTCATATTTTTTTTTAATAAATAAAATCTGCATAAGCCTTATAGTTCTGCAGCAAGACAGACTTTAGCTCAATTTTCTCTTGATTTTGTTTTGTACAGCTACATGTAGAGCTTAAGACACTGGCAGACTCTGAAATGCCTGTGCTCCTAACGTGCACAAACCCCACACATGGGCACGTGGCAATACCTCCCTCCACTCCCATATCCCTTGCAGCAGTAACTCTGGCCTTACTACTTCAAGGTATATAAGAAAATTATCTTTAGATTCACAAATAAAACATGGTCCACAAAGGGATAATCCAACCCTTCTGCTGGAAAAAAGCAAGGTCAGTGGAGAAATGCATAGCTAAATGTGAAAAAACATGACATAGAAGAAAGGGTTTAGATTCCCCATCCTTCTTTCTCCAAAAACTTTAGAGTGTAGCCAAATGGCTCCTCCCCTGGAGGCCACCAAAGCCTTCCCTATGGTTAGCTAGAAGAGAAGTCAAGAATCCACATGAAAGCAATGTGCTTATTTCTTAAGGACAGAGCATATTGCTTCTACAGCATTCCCAATTCCTGCTGTGCAGACTAAAGAACTGAACTTAGAACCCAAACATTACACCTGGAAACGCTCCTTACTAATAGGGACAAACTTAGAGGCACACCCACACAAACTTTAGAACCGTTCTGAGGCACAAAACTTTTCATCAGTCAAATAAAACCAACTAAACAAACAAAATAACCCCAACCAACCAAAAACACAGACACAAAAAACCCCAAACCATGACAAGGTTATTATGCACCTCTAGTACAGCCAGGAAACCATCACATCATAGGGTTTACATGAACACATGCCCAGATAAGCAGGTTAGAACAACTATTAAGATACTCCAGGCAAATAATGTGAACCTGTTTTAACTGCCCTGCAGTTTAAACCTTCAAATGCACCTCATTTAGGAACAATGAAATCTGAAAGAAGGTGGAAGGAAACACAATCATTTTTGTTCTGCCTAAGATAACTTACATTTTTAAAATGTATAGCCATAAGACGCCTGGCTCTGAATTTTGTATTCAGAGAGACAAAACAGTTGGAAATATCTGCATTAGAATTTGACATTTAGCACACTGCAGTTTCAAATAAAGCCTTAAAATTACATTCTTCTGAATACTACTAAAGATGCATGCCACCAAGATCCACTGCTACGTTACAGTGATGATTTGATATGAACCATTTTCTTGGGATGGTACTTTCGCTTCTGTTGTTGTCCTGGGTTTTGGTGGCCATTCTGGATCAACCAGCAGTTCCTGAGCTAGGTGCATATACTTGGCTTTTGGTGTCTTCTCTCTACAACCAAACAGGGAAGAAAGGAAACAGACTCCACAGCGGTCCCCAGCCTCCTGCAGAAGTGAACAAGTTTGAAAATTGGATTACCACAACAACAACAAAAAAAAAAAGTCAGTAACAATACAGTAAATTACTAGGAGAAAAACTATTATTTCAGTCTTTAATTTACTATTTCATATCACATTGGATTGGACCTATGGTACAGAAACTCTTCTGTTGTGTCATCTCTTCTATACTGTGGTAGTAATGACATTCAAAAAACATTAAGAAAAAACCAAGTATTTCACATTGTCGTAACATCTAAGACCACCAACAGTTTTTATGCCTATTTTATAGTCATTTCAATAATCACAGATAGAACAGGGAACAATAAATTATTTTACTGTTGGAGAATAAAAGCCTGGTCTATAAAAAGCAAATTCCTAAAACTCCAAAACACTTTTTAAGTCATGAATTGTTAAACTGAAGGCAGCCAGTCAGACAAAAGTATCAGAATTTAACTTGCTGGCATGTGAAATCTAAATACTACAGGTATCAATAGCTATTAAAAAGGACACAAATTACTAAACTTAAGACTTCCTTCCTATGCTTTCTCTCCCAGTCTTAAATGCATGTAATTAAACTAGTTGGGGAGGAGAAACAACATTCCTCATTCTTGAGACTGAATCCCTCTCATGTCTCAGAGAGCCCCTATAGTCTGCAGGGCTGACATTTTAATGGTAACACATTCTATAGTTTTCATCATGCTCTAAATGTCTATCAATTAGTGAACTGAAGCAAATGTGAGCCTTGAGCACAGTTTCCATTCTTCAGTGACCACAAAACAATTTGTTCTACAACGGCCTCAAAAGGACAAATGTAAATCTGAAGTGAATATATTTAATAAAATTTAGTGCTGAGAAATAAACTACTATAATTCTAGCAAGCACAAATGTACAATCAGCCAAAAGTAATAAGCCAACAGGTTTAAAGCAAAGCTGTTTTTATGGGAATCACATAGATTTCCTTCATGTATTAACAGCAGAGGGGCAGACCAGACCAAAATTCATGGTCACCTGAAAAATCTTTCATTGTCCTAAACATCTGAAGCAGTAAGAGTGTATTTTCATTTGCCATCTTGTTTTGTTTAATTTGTACATTGCTGAAAATTACTGCTCTCAGACAAGGACCTAAAACTCTAAACCAAATTAATTTATTTTAACTGCTTCTAAGCAAATCAAGATGTTCCCAGTCCTAGCATACTAACTTGCGACACCAAAAAAATTTGCTGATGTGGAAACTAAAGATGAAGTGAGAAAAAAGTCTTAAAGCAATACTCTAGGTTTGTTTCACAGTTCTTGCACACACACTAAACTCTTTAAAGCATCAATAGAGAAAAAAACATAAAACCAGAAGCCTTTGTTTTTAATATTCCAATTACAGAAATCTAATTTAAGCAGACTTAAGCTAAAGATAAGGCAACAGACAGTTATAGATAAGAGACAAAACCAAATTAATCCACATGCACTCAAACGAGGACAGCAAAATACTCGTCTCCAACCTGAGGCGGCTGGGGTATGGTGAGGCGAGATTCTCCTTGTTTGTCTCGATTGAACACAACCTTCCAAAGGATCATATCAAGGAGGACATTCTGTGAGACATTACAGTGAGTGGGAAGAGTTAAAGAAACTAATGATCATTTGTTGTTAGTGTGCACATTACAAATAAAACCTGAAACAGTGCGTTAGGCATAACTAATTCAGTGGCAAGCAAAACAGGGAGTTTATGCTACTTGTTGGTACTTTTGTGATACATTTTCATTCCAAAGTGCTCACACAAAATTTAAGAATATGAACATATACTCTAAAATCAACAGCAACAATGACCAAATCTGCATCCATTTCTGTGGGTAAAAAACATAAATACATATGTGTTTCTATACTCTAAAAACCTGTGAAGCACCACATGAAGACATGAGTGCTTAGAGCAGCTTCCCCATAAACCATCTTGGAGCTCTCCTTTTTACATAGTCTGTTTTAAACCAGGGACATTCTCAGAAAAGTAGCAGTGGGGTGGCAAAGCTGGGCCACCAGCAGGAATAAAGGAATTTGGTATGTGTAATTCCATGGTTTTAAAAGAGGGCAGAGTTTGAATAGTATGTTGAGCACATCTGGTTATCCTCATTCAGCTGCATGGGTGGACTCAGGAGCTTTCAGCAAATCTGACAACACAGGTGTGAACCTGTACTTGCCATGGCCTGGAGCCTACAACTCTGATCCCTGGACAGATTCCAGTTCTAACACCTGACTAACTGCTGCCATTGGAAATGGGGAGCTGATTAGTCAGACTTTTGTAACAGATTTTTATAATGCTTATGATTTTATAATATACCAGAATTTGACAGTGCTTTTGTAAAGCATCAGCCAACAAATCTTCAGCTTGTTAGATGTTCATTTTTGAAGCCAGTCTGGTTTAAGCATGTCTATACCAGGCTTCAGGGGTGATGAGGAACAGCTGCTAGGATCTGCCTTTGTTGTGCAATATTTTCTATCATATGGTAGAAAGAATCTGCATGCTTCGTGAACCTAGTCTGGCACCCACATGGAAGGAGCAAAAGCTTTTCAGGGCATTTCAGAAAACAAACAGAAAACAACCACAGTCAGAAACTATTCCTGTTGTAGAAGCAATGACAAAGCTACATATGATCATAGTGTGACACAGAAGTGTCACACTGGCAAGTGTGACTAAGGAAGATCCAATTCCTCATTTGTCTCATAATTATGAGACACTTAAAGAGGCAGTTCCTGAGGAACAGCTCTCAGCAGAATAAACTCCAGGTGAAATACAGGCTACCTTGTTAAAAGATGGAAGGAGCTGCCACCAGTGGTCTCCCCAGATACTCAGCATGTGACCTGTGGCCCAGGTCTGTATTGAAAAGTGGAGGGAGCAGAAAATCCAGCCAGGCACACAAGGACAGAAAGACAATGAGCTATACTTGAAGTGAGGGAAAGAAATAGCCTGGGATTTCTACACAACACAGTGGAACCCAAGGAGCTGGCACCACATGACAAAGCTTTAGAGAGTGCAGAGTGACACTGCTGGAATTGGGCAAATGCAAGAGGTGGGCTCCAGTTATGGACAGTGAAGTGTGTATTGTAAAACAAGGTTTGGGATTTGAGGACTGCTACTCAACAGTTCTGTTGGGACACCTGCTGTACAGTAAAACAGCTCATCTGCCATAACAAAGCATTCAACTCACACTTATAAAGTGGGAGAAACTTGGTTTAAGACAAAGCATAACAGCCCACACAATTACTGCCTAGAAGTAGGTACTTCTATTTTATTACTGAAGTACAGGCAACAACAGAAATTGGGAAGGCTGTTTAGAAGAAATGTGTCAAATCACCCCTGCAGTTTTGGTAATGAAAGTTAAATGACTGAAGTGTACAAAGATGCTAACTCAAGCTCCATAGGAAAAAGAGTGGGATGAGGTTTTGAAATACTGGATGAAAGAACACAGTCTGCAGGTAATTATATTGCTTAGGTGATGTTTAGTAGAAATTCACAAGTTTTCAGGCTGATGTGACAACCAGCAAGGCCCAAAAGTGGAACTTGATGAACACGTATTTAAACCAGAGGAGAACCATTTGTCCTCAAGAGCATGTGCTGATACATGGATTGGCACACTGTACAGACTTCCTACTGGAGCCCTTACACATCCAGAACAGAAACAACACCAGCTTCTATAAAAGTTACAAGATCACCAGCAGAACAAAGGAATTTTCAAGCAGATGGTGAATTTATTTCTCTCACTAATCCTTATCACTGGACTGAATATTGAAATTGAATAAAATGTTTCTGTCAAGGAGGTTTGTTTTAATTTTATCAGAAGACAAAAAAAAGCCATGATGCTGAAGGTTCAGAATAGCCGTTTGGTTTCAGTAGTAAAGACAGCAAAATACATAAAATTTGACTTTTCAAAAAGAAAAGAAAGCCAAAAACCCCAAACTATGAAGTATTCACTAATACAGAAAAAGCAAAAGAATTCAAGGCCATAAAGGAAAATCATCACAGGAAGTGCTAGAGTACATACAGGACAATGTAAGAAAGGCACAGGAGCTTTAATAGTAGATAAACTTGTTAACCACAAGACAAGAGGCCAAGAAAATTAGTATCTACTGACACGTTTTGGAAAAGACAAGTTGTTGCCTGCCATGTGAAAACACAAAAACATGTTCCAATAGGCAGCAACATAAGAGCATGTTTTGCAAATTCTATTTGGAACAACACTTTAAACACAAAACCTTGGTAATTTTGATTCAAGTATCTGAAAAAACCCCTTTGTTTGAGTTAATTTTCACTAGGTCACAAATAAAGGGAAAAAACATGTCAATTGGACAGAATATTAATGCTGTAGTACTCTTTGAAGACCAAAATTATATGATCCAAGGAAGTATTATGCTGGTTACATTGATTGTAATCCCTCACATTGTAATGGAAATACTGATTAGAAGCTGTAGAAAATGTTACACAGTAAAAACAGATAATTATAGTGTGCACTAGATAATGCTGGAAGGCCTTTTCATCTTGCAGGAAAAAAGTGACTCATGATTGCAACCAAAACCCAAACATATTCAGGTTGGAAATCACATGTCAGTTAATAGGGAGAAAAACTAACCACAGAATAAATAACTGACTGTGCATCCAGACTTCTTCTGGAAGATTTATCTGTCCAACTTTGATTCTTGGAAACAAAAACAAGACACCTGGATGAAAGGTAGGGCGTGTTTCTGCATACATTAACTCTGGAATTATAGCAGAAGAGGTCAACATCCAGAGTGATTGACTTCAGACGAGCTCAGTGATGGAAAAAGCAGATTTGCATGAACATCTCTACTTCTGGACTTTGATCATATCAGACAGACCTGCATTACACAGACCTGCATAATTCTGAACAATAAGCTATGTGTATGATCCAAATGATGGAAGGGGGCTCTCCTAAGGATTTTAGATAGTTCTCTAGTATGTTGTTATTCTGAAGTAACACAGAAAATAAAAATGGAGTATTTTAATATGAAATAGTTGAATTATTAAGTCTTTTCACTTCCTCCCCACCCCCATTTTTAAATAAAAAAGATTTTAAAATTACACTTTAGGCACAGGAAGTCTTGACACCTTAAATCTAGTTTACAAGGACACTTGTAGAAATACACACCTAGCAAAAAAACAGCAGCCACTCATACTGGCATGCTGTGAAGAGTGACCTAAATAAAAGACAAACATGCACCCTGCAAAAAGAAGCACTTAAAAGAGAAGCATTTTTTCCACGTGGATCTCTTACCTCTGTCAGCACGGATACAAGTGCATTTAGAATAACAATGATGACAATTCTCAGGCGCCACTCCGGTGGCACACACACAAGCTGTGGAAACAAGTTGCCAGAGGTTAGAAACACACATAAGAAGTAAACACACATCCCAACCAGACTCAAAATTATAAATCCTCCCTTTCCCACGCAGTGATGTGAAGGTAAAGCTCTGCAGGGCTCATGCTTGGCCCAAAAGCAGCCCACCAGCTGCCCGAGGAAGCTCACACACTCACAGATCTCTCACCTCAAGAAATGCGTCGATAGGTTCAACAGGATGCAACATGATGAAAAATATGAAGACATAAAGAACTATAACAGATAAAACAAACAGAACTGTAAAAGAAGAAGAAAAAAAAAATTAATTGTACCATTTCACAATCAAGAGTTTAGACAGTTTAATATGTATCATGAGTTCATTACTGCCTGAAAACAACCTCTCTTCTCCCATAAACCCCTTCCAGGCACAGGCAAACTGGGGCAATACTAATTGTGCTGATAGTCATAAAGACAGATAAGGCCTGACTCCTTCTCACTGGCTCACCTGTGGAGTTGAAATATACAGACAATCTATGTCTACAAATTAAGCAATCATTAACACAAATTTCTCCATAATAACATAATAACAGTTTAATATTTCCTTTTCTCTAGCTGTGATTATGAGAGGATAACTCCACTATGATCTCCTAGCAACACTATTGCTTCTGAAGTGGCACAACAGAATTGTCAACAAGTGCACAGTCACTTAGGAGTTTTATTTGAAACTGTATATACTAAGAAAGGACTTACAATTTTTGTAGCATGGTTGTCTAAAGGGCTTTCCTTTAGAAAAGACAATTGCCACTATGAGGTACTGAAAACTGGATATAAAAAACAAAGTTGTGTTTTCATAATTTTTAATGTAATGTTCATCATGAATAGTCTCATTCCCATGGTGTGCAGAGCTGGTGTTCTGGGTGTCCAACACATTACATGCACTGCAACACAAAAACATTGAACACTGAGTTAGGGAGAAGGTGCAAAAAGGGCCCACTTATTTACAAAAATATTGACAGAACAAATTGCTACAGTAGTAAAAAAGCTGAAACTTGAGAACATATTACAGGTAGCAAAAAATAACTCAAAACTGTGGCAGGGAGGTAGTCCTTTTTGTGAATTTAAAGCTTCAAGTTCTTTTACGCTGTCAGTTTGTAAATTTTCTACATAAACTGTTTAAAAACTATCATTGTAGACAGACTTCAGAGACAGGTAAGGAAATATTGCAACCTAAAAAAATAACATTAAAACACCTCTTTATGTAAAAAAAAAAATAAATTATTTACTGTAGCTCTAACAGGAAAGCAAAGCTTTATAATATGAAAGAGATAGAATAGGTGTGAACCATAAATTACAAATTTCTACCTCGACTGTCCTAAAGCTGAAGAGTCATTAGACCAAGCCATATGACACTGACCCAATTTTGTTTTTCAGCCAGTGGGTAGAAATCCCATACTATCCCATATATTTTTCACAAAAAATCAGCAGACTAAGAAGCTGCAATACAGGAGCTTTATTGTCAAAGTCCCCACAGCGGGGCTCAAGAAAGAAGAGAACATTATTGCCTGTAGCTTTCTAATTACTCCTGTATCCTACAGAGCCACTGAAACACTTACTCAGAGTCTGGTGTCCAAGGCTCATACCAGGACTGTTGTTTGACCCAAAAGAAGCCCAAGGTTTGGAAAGCAAGGCAGATGATGATCTGAGACAACACGGAACACAGAAGTGGACCTGAGATAAGACCTGATGGAGGCCTTCGTGCAACAAGCTCTGTCCAAGCAGGGTTCAGACTCACTGCAGAGAGAACAAAAAACAAATGACACATTGCATCGTTATGGTTTTCAAGAGTTATCCTGTTCACATTCTGTGGGATTAGAATGGCTTGCTCATGACATCACTTTAAAATTTAGTCCAGAACTGCAAATGTGAAACCACTTTGCAAAGAGCACAGAGCCCTAGAACAACACCACAGTGCCTTCTACAGGCTGGTTCCCCAGCAGCACAGCACAGCAGGGACAGTAGCAGCCATCAGACTTAAGGAATTAGTAGTGTCTGGCCAAATTCCCTTTGTCTGGCACAAGGACTTACAGCTTGCCTCCTCACTTTTGGACTGCCATTGCTTCAATGAAGATGTTTTTATTAAATTTGAAAATGGAATTCTACTACTTGAATGTTAGGTTCATATGTGAAATCAAATGTTTCACTAGGCAATATTTTAAGTGTTACATTTTGTGGACGGAAGTTCAAAGTAAGAATGCAAGGAATCAAAACAACTGAGGAAGATGATATTGCAACGACTCCTGTTTTGATTCCAAAACCAGCTTCCTGTACTGTGAAGACTTAGTTCCCCAAGATCGTGCCCACAACCTGCTTCGTGTTTAGGACATTTCACAAATTTCAGATGAATCTAATTCAGTACATAGTGTGGTTTGGGTTTCTTAATGCATAGATGTAATAGTCATAACATCTTCACTGTATGTCATAGTGTTTTCTCAAAACCACATGTAATTAGATATTAAAGAAAATCTGACCAAGCAAAAAGTGGTTCACTGAAGCCCCTGTGGTAATTCAGTACAGTACTCACTAGTGAAGACAACCACCAAAATGATTGCCAAATCAATGAAGAGAAACTGGAAATCTCCCAAATTGCTCAGGATCTGGAGAGAAACAACAAATGAAACACTGGTAATTTCTTCACAATTTATATTGACACTTTCACGGCATTAATTCTTTGAATTTTGCTCTATAAACAAGAGAGTGTCTTGTCAAACTGGCCTCCTTTACCTGCAGGAGTCCTGAACACTCTACAATTCACAGAAGAATTCCTGAAGTATCACAGTATGAAACAGTTTCCTTTTCAAGATGGACAAGCTATTTGTAATTGTAATTTGTTTGTAATCAAAATTATATTATTGAAATCTTACATACCAATGCAATAACAGCTTAGGCCTACAGTTCTTTAAACACCATAACCTTCCTACGTACCATACAGCTGTCAAAATTTCCCCCTCAAAGGTCCTTTAATACTCTGCACCTTTAACTTGCTCAGAATACAAATTAAAATACAGGATTTCTATCACATGCCACTATTGTGAAACCAATCTTATTAACAGGAAATATTCCATTTTGCTTCCCCCCCACCCACCTAAATCAGTACTTCCAGTTTCTTCAACATCTAACATAAAAGGAATGCATTGCCTTTTAAAATAAGTTAGGCTATTTCAAAATGCTGAAAGTTTTTAAATAATTGAAGCCTATATTTTTGCTTTGTATATATGCTTATTTGGTCTTCCCACTGTAGAGACTTTCTTTGCACAGCCATTGGTAATTGCCTCTTCTAAACAGATACTACCATGTATTTTGTACAGTTAATATAAAAAAATACTCAAAATACTAACATGTATTTTGTACAGTTAATATGAAAAAAAACCCAAAACACTAACAACACTTTCAGTCTGAATGTGTTTTTCAATGCATATGTTGTACTCAAAGGGACTTGTAATAATTTGTATTGAATAGCTATCAATTTTCAAATCTCTGAATTATGCTGATACTGCATAGGTATTGACAGAATACTTACAGAATACAGCAAAGTAACAGTGATGTACTGGATGATGCTGTACAATGCCATGAATTTGAACACACAGAAGGAAGTTACTAAAGCAGCACGGCCTTCCCTGTCAAAACAGATGCAATCATGTAACTACAGAGCTTTCTGTGCAAGCAGTTAAATTCTGCCCGCCAAAATGTTAGCTGCAATTAAACACAACAGCAAACCCTTTGAGGGACATGAGAGAAACAGGAGAATGGTACACTTCCCCCAACATCAAGTTGTGGGTATGTCTTCTGAACTCGGCCACCACCTAACTTCACTCCTCTTTGGACTTTGTGTGTTTTCAACAGAGGTTTTAAAATGAAAGTCTTTTTACACAAGCATCTATGAAGCATTAGTTTACTGCATGGACTGAATAAACACACAGTCGGCCACAGAGCTGCTGACTTCAGAAATGTTTCTGATAATTACATTTAATAATTAATTCCATTACTTCATTAGCTCCCCACAGACCTCATGATTCTTCTTTGGCTGACCTTTATCCAAAATCGTTACCTAATTTCCAATTCTAGAGTCAAAAAATTGGTCAAACCCTATTTAGAGAATTTGTCTTCTACTTTGTGTGGTGCTGAGCAATTATCTGAAGATTTTTGCTACTTGTAATTACACACAGCCTTTATGGAAACTAGCAAAGTGACTAAGAAAAATTAAAGACTAATGTGTATAAGCTTGGTCATGCTTTGAAAAATTAACTTTACATGAACAACGGATTTTACAACAAAATAGTAAATATGCTATGGCAGGGTTTTGCTCTGAGTACCTTTGGTAAAGAAACAGAACCACTAAAATATATGTATTGTTTCACACCGGTTTCCTGCAGCATCAATATATACTAAAATGGAGCATTCAACATGAGTTACAGAGACACATTTAAGTCCACAGTCAGTGGCATTACCTGATCAGCTTTGGCACACAGGAAATACTGGGTGTCCTGGAAGTGAATGGTGATGCCACAGAAGCCTCAAGTTCAGACAGAGATATACCACCATGTGCCCTCTTCAGTGCCTGCCAGGTAGCATTGAAAGAGAGACCATTTTAGAACTTGCCTTCAGCTGTACAATTTAACTGAATGGTTCTGTATAGAAAATAAAAAATATACTTACCCCACAGTCATTTGCTCCATCTCCACACATGCCCACATAGTAACTATAAAAAGCAAACCAGATGTCAGCATTCTGGACCATTCTCCAAGCATGGTCCATGTAGCCTATTTCATTAAATATTTCTATATTACTTTGAGTTATTCAGGGTTTGCATAACAATGGGTGATCATTAATGCTGAGGTCAATTACTGTTGCTGTTATACATATAAGGAAGTAAACAGAAAAGTAACATGACCATGACAGGTCAATCAAAGTAATAATGGTTAATTAGTTCTCTATCACCCCAACGTGGTCTAAAGAATCTTTGCTCTAGGCAATGACACTTCTGTAGTATTTTGTAGAGCTGCAAGGCCTGACACTAACAGTCACATAATGACCAATGTGAACAGAAGTCATCTTGATATTACTTCTGTAATACACAGGAGACATTTGATAGGTTTGTTTCATAAACCAAGCAACTGCATTTATAAAATATGTTAGTAAGTTTATGCAGATATTCCTTATCAAAAACTTCATGAAAAGTCTGAAACTTTCCCAACTAGCCAGCAGATGGTACTACTCTCATTCTATCAGATCAGCTAATAGGCTGATCTATCAACACAAAATGTTCTCTCAGCTCAGCATTTTTCTTTAGGCAAAACAGCTAGCAGCATGCATAATTTTTGTCTCCTATCACACCAAACACAGTGAACCCTCTTGCTTTCTGTGCTTAAGCAAATACTTACTCTACATTTTGTAAAGCTTCCACCAGCTGAGTTTTCTGATCAGGTGCCATGCGAGCAAACACAGTGCCGTGTAGCACGAGCTGCAAGACAGGAGAGTTCTTAATGCTCACAGGGCAAAGGCTCTTCACCACTGACAGGGCAAAGGCTCTTTACCACTGAAAGTGCCCATACTCAAGTAAAATGCTCACCTTGGGTACCAGGTCCTGAAAATGCTCCAAAATCACTGCAAATGACTTCCCATTCATTGCAAAATGGTATTTTGTCATCTGGAGATCCTCAAGGCTTTCATGGACCAATTTAACTGGAATATCCTATCAAAAGTAGTTTAATACTCTAGCTGTAATGGATTTACACAGATACTTTTCCATTTCAAGCTAATACTAGGAGTATTCCTAGAGATGACAAGGTTTATAAGAAGATCATTTGGGAAAAAAAAAAACAAACCAACCTCATACAATAAAAACACATATATTACTAAGAAAATGTAGTTTAATGTTTCAACTACAAGCAGCTAGAGAAGTTTTGACAGATTGGAAATGTTGGGGAAAAAACCCTATCAAGTGAAATGTCAAATGTCATATCACAGTTGAAAAACTACCTCCCCCAGCTGCTTTACTAGTCTTTGGTATTTGAAGATCTGAAAGTTAACCAGTATATCAATTCTGAACTGACACTTAACAGCAGATTTATTATTTAATGGAGGAACGTAAAAAGAACAGTAAAACTGCTTACACACTAATATATATGCATAATATGGTGATATTACCTCTGAGTTTATGGCTGGTGATGAACTAGTGCATTTTGCGAGGGTATCTGCATAATGCCAGTTGATCCTGGCAACCTGCCCATCCTTTGGAGGTAGTGCTTCAGCAATAATGACCTTATCCTGAGGTAGAATCATTCCACAGTCTCTGGCCACAGAGATAGCAGTTAACATGTTATCCCCTGTTAAACAATTGCATTTGAAAGGGTTTCAGTCAGAAAAGCATCAAAATCATACATTGATTTCATACATACATTTCCTGTAAGAGAAAATCTAACGAAGCCTGTAGAGAATTATGAAGAGGACTGACCCACATATCAGTGCCAACCTCAGAGCAAACCAAGTTTGCTTGTTTTCAAACCCCCAGGTAAACTCCTTCCTCTAGAAATTTCATCTGCTGCGTGGAGCTATAAAGATCTCTAATTGACCAAATCTTAGTATATGGAAAATCAGGCAGAAAACAGGCAGCCACTTAAAATACTGCTTTCTACACAGTCACAGAATATGCAAACAGAGCTGTATTGTTAGCCTAGCAAAACATTCCAAAATCACAACACCTGTGATTTAAAAAGCAAACACATATTGTATGAAAAACACTAAGCACAGACATCTAGACAAGGACCTAAGTCATTCTCCCAGAAAAAATCCAATACAAAATGACTTTTCATAGTATAAATCAAAATGGTAGGGAACCTCAGGACGTCCAGTCCAACCTCCTGCTCAAAGCAAGTACAGTCATAAAATTAGACTAGGAGTTCCACTTAGCCTGATTTGGAAGACTTTTCAGGGTTTTCATCCTCCAATTCAGTACCAAGTAGCTTATCCTTGGAGTTAGGGAGAAGAAACTATAAAGTGGAATTAAAGCCTCTTCTGGTTTCTCCGACTTACGAAAGCAACTTGCACCCAAAAAGAAAAAAATTGGAGTCTGAATATTTTCACAAGTTTCTACACTTCCCTGTTGCTATAAACACAGTGTAAACCCACTGACACTAAAATTTGACTTCATACACATAATTAAAACAAGACCAGAAAGAGATGGATCTTTGAGTATAAATGTTTACATGCTAACCTGTAACCATGACAGTGCGAATGTTGGCTTTATGCAAATCTTCAAGTACAGCAGGGGTTTCTTGCTTTAACTTGTTTTGCATTATAATTAACCCCATAAAATCCATGTTGCTTTCAATAGCATCTCTGATGAAAAAGAGACAAAGAAGAGAAGATTTTAAGATTTACAATTATTAGATGCAGCTTTAAAAGCCTGATTTTCTGCTTAGCAAAGTAAAGAGGAATGTGTATTTTTAACCATTAAGTAATTTGCTTTATAAAAAAATTATGTGAAAGATATCATCACAATAATTTATATTTATTTCCCTTGTTTTATTTGAAAACCAGTGTGAGAAAATGTTGTTTCCTCTCAAGCACAATTTTCAGTTTCTTCCACAAAAGGAAATTACAGTCTCAAATAGGTTGTAGCTAGAAAAACTGCTCTGAAACTAACTGCATTCACAGGCCAAATATTAAGATATGTTTAGAGTGCACACCTCTATTTTCCAATTTAGCTTAACCTTAACATAAAAGCTACTACATTGTTGCAAAGGCATGTAAGATTAATCAGCACTAGCTAATTAGGCAGAGAAATTGATTCTCTTTGGTTTACATTAAAAAGTTAGCACATTTACAGGTCTTGGGTATTCTACTCTATTGTAGACTTTCACACCTGAAACTGGAAAACTCATTTCTCTGCTTTGCCAAATGTTCATCTTGCACACAAGGCTGATACAAAAGAACACAGTCAAAGATGGCATTTTCATAGCTGTGCTACTGTCCTGGCTTGTAAAATAAGCATGTATTCTATTTTGCCATCTGTTGGGGGTTAGGCAGTTTTATCTTATCTCTTTCAGGAACAATGACACTGCCCGGCTTAGGTAGCTTAATTTGTAAGTACCACCATGTGGTCCAGTTTTCCCTGGTTTGGGTGGCATGTGATCGCAAGTGTATACTTCCCATTTATAGGACCCTTATCAAACCAAGACAGCTACACATTCAAGCACTGAGGGAAAGATGACATTATCCACAAAACTAGGCTCAGCTGAAAAATAATTCACAGGAGGTACTACTCTTTGAAGGAAGAAACCTTTCTACCTTTCAAACCTCTGCAATGAGAAAATGGACATGCTGCCTTTAGGAGACAAAGAAACTGCATCAAACATGCATAGGAGGATTTCCACTACTTGCCATTATCCTTAATAAACATAGATGATATAAGTATGTGCAAGTAAAGAAATCAGACGAGGTTTTCTGCCACAATAATGTAAATCAGACATCATGAAAATAATATTCCAATTCATTTCCAGCTTAAAGCTCATCCTCTGAATTCATTTCATTGCAGAAAAAAACTTGCTTATCTTGTGTGTCTAGGGCACAACTAAATGATGTACAGAACTATCTATGCCAAGACACAAAAAAGCTAAAGAAGAGTAGTAATTGATTTAAACAGAAATACACATTACATATTAATTCAAAGTATGCAGCTTTTAAAATCTGTTACTTATTAAAAAAGTGAAGTCACTCTTACCTGCTAATAGTCTGGACTTTGTGCCACGTAAGCTTAGACTCCAGTTTTCTGTGAGCAAGAGCAATAACTCGGAAGCCCTGCTTAGTGTATTCTTCCAGGACACGCTCAAAGTCAACAGGAACTTCAGAAAAATCAAGTTTTGCATTATTAAAATATTCATGTTTCAGCTGAGCTATAGAAGAAATAAAAACAATTTGCTCCTTTACCTGTTTCCTGCTTACACAAGCTGGCAATCACTTCTGGAGCACCTTTCATGTAAGCATCCATTCTCTTTTCCCCTAGAACCCTGGCTATGACACACATGCGCTGCAACACTGAGGAAAATGGAAACTGGCGCACGATTCCAATTTCATACCCAGTCTGTGTCAGACAGGAAGGAAGGAAGGAACAAAAGGGTTACATCCACATGCATCTTAAGAAAAATAGCTATGTGCCAAATGAAAAAGTATACTTACCGACAGCTCAAACAATTCCTGAAAAACAGAAAATACACAGTCATTGTAAATATCAATTTTAAGTATTTTTTCAGCTACAAACAATTTCAACATGAATCAGTAAAAGAATCTGCACAGCATTCTCGTATCAAGTCGTATTTTTAATGGATTTCATAAAAGCTGAATATAAATACACTGCATCTGTTTAGTATCCTTTATTTAGGTGAGACACAGTAGAACTGTAGAGCTTCATTTCTTGATTAGTATTTTAAGTATTTCTTAAATTCTTTAAATTTTAAGTATTTCTTCAGCTACAAACAATTTCAACATGAATCAGTAAAAGAATCTGCACAGCATTCTCGTATCAAGTCGTATTTTTAATGGATTTCATAAAAGCTGAATATAAATACACTGCATCTGTTTAGTATCCTTTATTTAGGTGAGACACAGTAGAACTGTAGAGCTTCATTTCTTGATTAGAATTTCCAAGACCCTTCACATCCAAACTGTCTGTTTAGCCTTTGTAAATGACTGAAGTACAATGGTGTTTCAGAAAGAGGCCACGATTATTAAGTATATCCCTCCAAAAAATAACGTACTATGTTGCAAGAATGTTCAGATGTCAACTATTGCACAGAAATTACTGCTGTGCACGTACACTGAGCTCTGAACAAAAGAAAGACAGCTCTATCTACTACAAAATACATACAAATGTACTGACTTGTTATACCTTCCCACTACCCTACTCTGTGCTAATCTGGATATACACTCACATGCTTAAAATTTCCCTTTGTGAAATATTTAAAAATACTTCAAAATACAGCTAGAAGAAACTTTTATATTTGCTAAGGACATTCTGTTTTTTCAGTCAGCATTTACTATTAGCTCTAAGGTACAAGAGTGGCAAGAATTCCACGCCACACAGTGACATTAACAAATGATTGCTTTAACTGAAACTGCAAGGTGAGCACACCTAAGCACTTTATTAAAACATAAGAATTTGGTAACAATACCAATATTAAAAGGCATAAGCTCAAAAAGCATTACTGTACTTCATAACCACTCTGTAACAGCAATAATGATGACACTCAGTTTGCTCACCTTGAAAAGGGCATATACTGAATCACTACCTTCAACTGGTTTAAACATGTTTGTTGTATCTTTGCCATCAAAACCCTCACAGTTCTGATCCAATTTCAATTTTATCAGCCAGAACCTCAGCATACAGTAAAATGAGTTTCTTTAACTCAAATAAATTGTTTTGAGTTTTTATACCATTTCTTGATCTGTTGCTTGCTTGGATTCTGGGGAAAGTTGTTTTGAAGGTCGAACCACTGTTGGCATGATTCGATTATGAAGGGCTGTTTCCTCTTCGGTTGCTTCTTCTAAAATCTATATTAAAAAATAAATCAACTAATTTATACATTCATTAACTTTGACTTGTTCATAATACAATATTCAGGGAAAAAAAGGCACTTACCCATCCTATTGCTTCAAACATTTTCAAATCAAGTGGATCCCCAGAAAGCACCCCTTCAATTTTTGTAAGGGAATGACAAGTTGCCATGCAAGCAACAAACTCTGACTTCAGCAAGCTCTCACTGCAAGCTCTCTCTTCCGGCAAAAGGAAACTGAAACAATGAAGTAATAATATACTTAGCACTATAATTATTTATTATGAGCCACTTCAAAAGGTTTGTTTAGATTAACAGAAGAAAATTGACTGCACAAGTCCCTTCACTTGTGATTTCACACAACACAGAAAACAAATTAAGACTCTGGGCTGGAATCTTCAGAAGCTATCATAACTTTTTCCTCCTTCAAACACTCAGTGTTCATTCCATTCCTTCCCTGTCTAGTTTGATCTCTCATACAAAGCCCTCTTATCACTTAGTACTTAATTAGCAAAGCTAATTAATTTTAGCAGCCTGAACAGTCATTGCTTAGGAGATCAGGATTAAAGAAATATGCAACAGTACCTGCAACAGTTTTGCAGAATGACCATGATGAGGTCTCAGACTGTAACAAATAAAATTCTACCTCAGCTTTACTTGGAGTTTTAACTTCCACTACACCTAAGCCACAGCTTAAGTGGCCTTCCTACAGCACATTACAGAAATGTAAACATGTATGAGCTCACACAGAATTTTCTGTTCTATTCTGCTGAAGCTGTTACAGCACAACATGAGTATCATATTTGCTATCAGCCCTGAGCTCATCCTTACCGAGCATTTTCCACCCGCTGAATTCCCCAAAGATCCAAGCCATCCTCAGTAAGTGTGCCAGTCTGCAAAAGAGACCAAGGGCCATGGCATGAAGAAAAGCCTTCAGGAACAAATTATCTTCCAGCAAAGCAAAAGTTAACAGCTATTTAAGCAAATTACACTTGAACAATATATTTCCCTTTGTTTTCACATACAAATCAAGACTTCGAGACAGAAAATGAAAATACAGTATCTCCCTTGCTTTTTGCTAGTTCCAAACCTGTTAAATAACTTTCAAAAACATTGAAAGGAGTCATGCTCCTCACTGGAGACAGGACAAATGAAACAGACCCTTAAAATCCAAAGATGATAGAACATTATCTCAATATTCAGGGACTGGGGACAGTAGAAAATGGGCATTAAACAATTGGTACTAGCTTACATAGTTAAAACAGTAACTGAAATGTACTTATAGCTGAAATAATACAGGTAGTATTATACTTATTATTTGAGATAAAATCTAAGGAGGAAAGTAAATTTTATCTAGGAAATAGTCAAAAGCAAAGAATTCTGACTAGCACCATTACTGTCTTTCATTCATGTTTGCTTAACAAATAATAACAAAAGACACTCGCTCATTGAAATGAATGAAAATGAGAAAAAGTGTGACTTCACACTTGAGTTTTTCAGAAGTTTGTGTGCTAAATAAAGTTCTTAGTAAACATCAACTCTCACATTTCTGAGCTGCCAGTAGTAAGTTGGGACTTGGGAGTTTTGAGATAAGAAAGCAGCTCAATCACAAAAACTTTTTAGAGCAGATCAATAACAGATGGTAAACACTGAATACCTGGAGGCTAACACATCACAAATCATCTAACTCACATGAAAAATAAAGAGTTTTCCCTTTTTGTTCTGTCTTTTCTAAGACAATGCTCCTTCAGGTAGCAAGGTTTCAAAATTCACCTACCTTATCAAAACACACAAGATTCAGCTGGCCACAAATATTTATCCTTTGTGGGCTGATGCAAAAGATGCCAATTTTTTTCAACCTTCTTTGTGCATAAACGATGCCAGCAGTCATAGCAGCAGGGAGTGCTGGAGGCACCGTGATAGTGATAATGTCAAGAGACTCGATGATGATGGTACGAGCTGGAACCTGCAGTAGAGGTCAGAGTTCATGAACAGGAGCTCCCTGCTTACAGACTCACTGTCCCACTGACGTGCTACCAAGAGCAAAACCCACACATTGTTTTCCCCAGTACAGTGTGTTCTGGAATTGCCCAGAAATTTAGCACAATCTTCACCCACCATCAGCAACCACAATAATCCAGTACTAAATTATTCACAACCCATAACTTCAAATTTGCACTTCTTCCTCTGGAAATATATTACTTTAAAACATTAACGGAATAATACAAAATTTTTGGAGCAAAAAAAAAATCAAACCAAAAAGCTTAACAGTTATCAGGTTATTCCTTAATAAGGATTTTTTTCCCTGCAGCATGTTTTGGATGGACTGTACCCTATTTGTTCCAACTGTCTATAAATCAGCTGGCAATCTTACATATATCAAAGATAAAAATCTAGTAATTGGGTCAAGAGAAATCAAGGTAAACTCAAATTTCCCTGTAAGATATTCAAATTCTGCTTCTGTGCTGAATTTTATTCTCAATAACTGTGTCTCATTTCATTGATATAAAATAAAGCAAAACAATTTTCACTTTAAATCAAACAGTTTCTCAGCATCTGAAGTGTGATGGAAGTCATGATCACCCCTTTTCTAAAATAAGGCAGTTCTGGACCAGAAATGAAAACATACCTCATTTAAGATGCTATTGACAATTGTGTAAAGAAACCCAAAGCCTGCTACCACCACTAGAGACAGGAGAAACAAATAGGCATCTCTGTAGAGCTTAAAATCAGTTGGCTTTGGGTACAGAATGGAACGAACAAGCTGTCCTTTAGCAGTACTAAAGCCTAGAAATAAAAAGGGAGTAAGTTACTAAAAATACAAAGAAAAGAAAAGCTATTAAAATATATTAAAAACCTCAATAAAACCCTTAAGCTACTAATTTCATTACAATTGTTTCTCAATGTCCATAGCAGATGTTTTGCAATACTGTAATTAAGGTGCTTATATGTGCACATCATACTCAGGGCTTCTCTCCTATGGCAAGGACATGCAGCTGACGCAAACAAACCCCTCCTCTGCAGCAGCAGCAATCCCCACATGGTTTGGCCTGGCAGAGTTTGTTGTACTGCATTTTGCCCCTCACAGTGCAGAGCTAGTGGGTATATTTATTGCCTAATTAAGCCAGTCCTTGCAAAAAAGAAAATTAAGATATTCTGACTCCAACATTAAATACTTAAATGGCAGGTCTACTTAAGGTCCCTTGAGAGCCAGAATGAAAGATTCAGAAAAAACTGCAGTGCAGGGAGTCATCTTCTGAGAAGGGCACTTCCTGATGGCATTTTGACAACTAAACTAGGACACTATCCTTCTAAAGGTCTTACAGTTGAACAACCAACAGATATCCCAAGGTCCTCCTTGAACTTTTGCCTCAATGTTTAAAGAGCCCAACATTAATGCCCAATTTTGTGTGCCCAAAACATTTTTCATCTGCTTATACTTCAAAGTCTGTTACTACAACCTCAAAGTCAATGCCAGGTCTTCTAGCATCAGTGACAGCTCCCTGACAGCTTTTCAGTGCGCAAGTCACCACAGCAAAGGCTGAACCCTCAACCCTGACATTTGGCACAGAGGATTCTACCAAAACAGAGCAACTGAGCTCATCACAAGATGAAAAGCCATGAAGCCTCCAGGCTTTGAATTTGCTACTGCAGAATATGAACCATGTCACAACATGAAAACACATTCAAATAAGTTTTAAATTGATGCTGAAGACTGATTCACTTTTCTCCTTGCCAACTTTAATCTTCAGACCATCATCTAGTTTTATCACCATTTCAAAACTTTTATCAAGCTATTTGGGGTACATTCCTTTACCAAGTTTAGCAGCATCAGCCAGTTGACACACACCTACAAAAAGGAATAGTACATTTACAAGGGATAAATGTAACAATCAATACCTGTCCTCACTACCAGAGCTTTGACCAACTCTCCAGTGTAGAAGCGGGTCTGAATGACGTTGGTTCCACAGAACAGCGTGTGCCGCTTGTGCACTTCGGGACTGTAGATCTCATCTCCCACTGCTTTTGGATACTCCGAAGGATTTGGCAGATTAATCTTTGTGACAGGAACACTTTCACCTTAAAGGAAAGAAAGTCTCTAAGCAAGATCAGAGAAGAATAGACTTTTTTTTTTTCATTCACAACTACAAGTGGAATAATATAACCTCACTTCAGCAGCACAGGCAGACTTGTGGAAGTCATCTACCTTTTAGCATGCTATTAGGTAGTCTCTCACCTATTAGCCTCAGCTCAGCAGATCCCTCACCCAAATGCTATTTAACTCTATTCCTTATAGAGCTTCTGTGTCCCTTACTTCAAATCACAGTCTGTGATGTAAAACATAGTTCATTAAAATAAAAAACAGGACAAGCTTCCTTCTCTTGCTGAAAAGCATCACCCCCATCTTTACTCAGAAAAGCTAGAAGCTGAAGAAAATTATTCTCAGCTCCTTTGGGGACTGAGTGCATTCAAGCCAGGGGAACAATCAATTTTTATCAGTTGCTAGCACCAGCAAGAGGATCAAGCATATTCATATAAATCAAGCATATTCTGAACTCCATCTGCACTGACAACATCAAGTTAAGAGGCAGGAAGACAAACTATCAAGAAGAAATTTTTTTAATAAGAAACAATCATTCATTTTTGGAGTTTCCAAGCAGTATTATGTAGCTATTGCAGATAAGCAGAACACAAGTACCTATGTACTTCAGAACATGTCTAATTGTAAGAACATACACATTTCAAACAAAATAAACATATCCACTTCTGCTAAAAGATACTGCAAGTAAGCATGCACACAGGTATAAACTAGTACTTTTAGCCATGCAGCACTGTGTACCAAATTTACTTTACCTGTTAGCATACTTTCATTTACAATGCAAGTACCACTGAGCAGAACTGCATCACAGGGCATAATTGTCCCATTGGATGGAATCAACATGGTATCTCCAGGCACGAGGTCAGTGGAAAGGATTTCTTCTATTTCTGAATATTAGAACACAAACAAGTTTACTTGAAAATAGCCACCACCTATAAAACCTGATAAAGATCCTCACATTCAATATCCAGGTGGTGACAAGTAGGACTATTAATAAAATGAAGTACCACCCCATTTAATTAATGGCATGGAAAGATTTTTAAAATATACAGAAAAAGCCATCTATAAACCCCAACTCCACCACAGATTGACCTCCAGAGCACATGGAAAGAACACACCATGACAAATGAGAAGAATCAAGCTCGTACAAAAGATATTCATGATTAGCTACAGTGTAACTTCAGTATAAAGACATGGGTTCAACACAAATGTGTGTCTTAAAAACAATGTCATGCATCACAACTTTTTAGATACCACACCTTTAACTGCTGTGGTATCCAAATATTCAGGACAGTTCAGAAATCATATTGCAACCTTTGTTGGGTAACAAATTGTAATGGAGACACAACACATGCACATCTTTAAGTCAGGGAAGAAACCAGAATAACAATTATATAAGTGGAATGGTAGAGAAGGCAAAAGAAGCAATAGAACAAGCTCCTGCTCTAGAACAAACCAGATACTCACTGAAAATTCCATCTAGAAGGTTAACCCTGAACATATTACACTATCTAAATTCCACTTTGAACTTCTTTTCACATGCAATTTTGCTAAGGAATGCAAGCATTTCAAGCTGATCAAAGAAAGAACAGATGCAGACTCACTTTACACTCACACTTCATGAGCAATTTAAATTCAACCTTCCAAGCCACCTGTGAAATTTACCTTGGTTTCCTCTGCAGACAGAAACCCTTACAATGCTGTGAGCTGCTACCATGTCATGTAACATAACATATTGCTGCAAAGGGGAGAAAGATTCATTATTCAAAAGCACAGCTTGCCTTCTAAATGTACATTCTACAGTAGAAGTGATGAGATTCTCTACTAACATTCTTTAACAACAAAACACTGCTCAAAACATTCTCTTGAATATAGTTTAGAAAACTTATGGGCAAATAAACTTTGAGTGCATCAACCTGTACAGGCTCCTATTTTAACAGCATTTTGGAAGCAAGCATACACTGTCATGCAAAATCTTATAAAATCATTTGGTCATTAACATACAAAAGTAACAGCTGCAGTAGTTGTATGAACTTGTATTAAGGAAGAAATTGTTTGGGGTTTTTTTTTTTTTTTTGTCTCTGGTCTGAATTCAAAGATTGCAATTTAAGGGTAATTACTACTTTGATTCCCATCAGCTAAGTCTACAGAGCAAAGTGAATCACCAGTTTAACAATCCATATGCTTCACTGGTGCTCAGTTCTGCAGGGCCTTTTCAAACAAGGAAACAATGCCAAGATGGAACCACTACTGTCAATAAAACTTGGTACATAAACTTGTGTCCAGGTTTTATTTAAGCAAGGTAGTGTTTCTGTTAGCTGAGGCAAACCTATTGATTCATCAGTGTGGAAAGTCTGCAAAGGTCTCCAAGAAAACTATAAATCCAAATTCTTTCAGCTCAAAGAGGGAAAATGCTTAACAATATTCTATCCGTATAACTCTAAAAAATTCTTAAAAAATTTGTAGACAATTTCACAACAAAATAAGGCAATCAGTAAAAAGCCAAAAAGATGCATCTATTTTCTTTGAACTTACCTTTCTAATGGTGTAGAGTGAGCTAACAATGGATATTACAGACATAATCACAATTGCTAATGCATAGTAGTGATACTCATCAGTGATCCACAATATCACACTGAACAACTGGAAAATGTAAAAAGGGTTGAGAACCTAGAAGAGTGACAGAACATTCTTGTTACAACAAAAGGTCACATGGGTTCTCCATCAGAACAAAGCCGAAATTATCCTCCTCCAGGGAGAAGACAAGTTCAGTTCTTTATACATAATTTTTCATTTGCCAAAATTATCCTTTTTTTCACTACCTCCTCAGCCCCTCAAAATCAGAGTTCTCACTTAAGTAACACACAAATACAGACTTTGAAGACTGCATGCCTTTTCCCCTACACCTCAAAACAAGGTAATGTGAATATCTGATGGCACCTTAAGTTATAATTCTTAAACCAATTTGGATGTTATTTTCTATTCATTCTTAATAAATGCCCTGATACCTCAAGTTCTTACTCCGTTAGATCAGGTTGGAGAGTTTCTTTGTTCAGAAGTTCTACTGTGCATTATTATAACACAAGATAACAAATCAGTTATTCAAATCCACCTGATACAAGGAAAACTGAATAAATTCAACAACACTACATTTGATTTGCTGAATATGTTGTAATATATAATCCCTGGCCTCCTGATGGAGAACATAAGTCATTTTATGTTTTAAATTAACTACAAAAAATAAATAAGATGCTGACCCTTTCAAAGAATTCTGATATGTTTTCTAATGTCCTCACAAAGGCACCAGGTTGTGAACTCTGGAGAGCTTATAGCTGAGGCCTCTTTGATCTTTAGCTCTAAGGAGAGCTGGAGAGCTCAAAAAAATTGTCCATGATTTTGTTTTACAATGCTGGGTTCTAGGGGAACGTTTCCAACAGTCAACAGTCATTGCACCTGAAACAACTTTCAATTATATACTTTTTTCTATAATTTGTTAAAGAAAAGATTTTACCTCCTTAACCAGAAGCTTAAAAATGGAAGGCACTTTCACAGCAATTTCATTTACTCCATAGAATGCTTTTCTGCATTAAAAAATAAAAATACAAAAAAAAGTTAAGATTTTTTAGGAGCCTTATTGATGTCAAAGGAATTCTGCTAATCTGATAAAGTATAACATGTCCCAAATTCTGTGACTCTCTTTTTATCATAGTTTCAAGAAGTGCTTTTCAGAAAGCATTTACCTAGTGAGATGTTCCAATACAAAGATAATTATTTTATACTTCAATTTAAACTGTACCTTATTTTTTAGATTCTTCCATAACAAGATTTTTCTGTAAACTGTGTATGAGTCCAATGTTATTAAATATGTCATTTTGAAATGCAGTATCTGATTCTCATTAGCTTAAGCTTAAACCAGTGTTAACTCTGACCCTGCAGTAAGACAATGTTTTCAAGGTCCTGTATCTTAGTTTTATTCTTAGCATGAAAAAAAGGCAAATCATGAAAGAGGGAGCAAGAAACCAAGCCCTAATGGAATCTGAGCTGATTAAATGACAGTGACATGAAAAAGCCCTTAAAATTATCTGAGGAGAAAGGCTTCTATTTTAGACATAAATTGCCAGAAGATGAATTGATAAGCAAGCAGATGCTCCCATATTCTAATCTCATTTTCAAAAAAAATCAGACACTGATCACTCAATTGTCTTCTGGGCTTTTTACCACCCTGAGCACAGGTAATGAAACATCAACAACTCTTCCCTCAAATACTACTGCAATATTACCTGTAATCATGCACTCCTTTTGTCAGTCCTGTGCTGTGTTCATTATGAATTGCAGAGCAGAAGGTAGATTCATCTAGACCTCTAAATAAAGGAAAAGTCAATGAGTTATTTAAGAAATTTGATATTTAAAATTAAGTCTTGAGTGACTCAAAAGAGCTTTGCCAAGAGGTATACACTGTTTTATAAAACAACAAAATCTATGGACTAATTTGTTCTTAACTGGTCTTGTCACAACTGCAGATACCAGTGACACATTAAAAGCAATCTTCTTGTTGATATATCTTACTCTGTAAGGTGGTCATACCTATTCCAATCAAAATGGAGACACTTAAAAAATGAAGCAGAATACTAGCATAACTAGTATTCAAAGGCTTTTAAAAAGTGAGCAAGTTTCATAAAATGTTATATGAAATCAATGTGGATTAACACTTCTTCTAATTATCTTCATTTGACTCTAAGTAGTAAAGGAAGTTTTTTTAGAAATAATTATTAATCAATTTATTAAATAAGTCTATACCACAGCTATTTTACAGCATCTTACTATCACAGTGTTATTCATGACAAGTAAAAATGCATCCTACATTTTCAGTTCTTTCTTATCACCAGAAGATTCATTTTCACAGGACTTCTCCACATGCTGTGAAAGCCAATGCTGTGCTTTAGGAAATCTACAGATATGCAGAAAAATCTAAAACATTGTTATGTTTACAGCTATGGGATTGTGGTAACTACCTCATGCACTAAATCAGATGTATGCTGCCCCATATCCAGGCATTTTCTCATGGACATACTGTGGATGGACAGGAAAATATCACTTTCCAAAAGGCTTTCACAAACATCCTGACACAACCAGCATTATTCCACACTAATGTTTCATATATTGGATATCTATTAACTTATCTGTCAAAAAGGATTCAGAGTTGTCCCAGTAGAAAAAAAGAAAAAACCCAACTCTTTATTGTGCACATTTCGTAACAATTATTTCCATTCTCTAGAACACAGGGAAAGCTTTAAATATCCTCACTACAACAAAGCCTAGGATCACGTTTCCACCAACTGCTTGTACAAGAACAGAGATGAAAATTATGTGTTAACTTGGCCCTAGGTTTACCAGGTTTCTCTAAACTTTTTTAAGTTCAAGGATTTAAAAAATACTATTTTAGATTTAAAAATACACAAAACTCTGTTAATAGCTGTGTCTTTCCTCCCACTCTACCAACAACAACTTTTCTTTTCCTGTAGGAAAAGAAATGTAACAGTGGATTTAAGGAGGGTCCCTAAATTTAAGTGCTTTATATGCAAACATGCATACCTATGTGTGCAATGTCCATGCAAGGACAGAGCTTCTAGCACGGTGTTCTCTGCTTTTTACACTACTGCTACAGACTGAATTCCCAGGGCATTAAAATCCCCATGTGCACAGTTTATTACATAAAGCACTCATCAACCCACTCAGAAATTCAGTTGACAGTAGCTAAAGCAAAACAGACATCCAAGGTCAGAGTTGCATCCTCTTTGGCTATGTGACCAAGTCTGACTTAGTCCAAGAACAATTACACTTGCATTTCCTGTGTTTAAAAAAGTGATCTTAATATTATGGTAATATAAAAAGAACAATGATATGAAACTCAAGCTCTCATAACTGAATTAGTTGCCCAAAAAATCTTAATTTGCTCCCCCTCCTGTGTTGTGCTAAACCTTTCATGATGTGATCAAACTGTTCTGTCTCTGAGTACTTGCGTAAGCAGCAGCCCAAAGTGAATGCTCCTCATGATGCAGTCTTGTGCTTAGATCACAACTACAAACATTCTGCCTGCTTGAAGGGTTTTGCTATAAAGACCTCTGTCTCACAGACTGTCTCTTTATAAATATTAACTTGATTCTTTACCATGTTATTTGGTTTATACATATAAACTGAAGAGCAGAATAAGAAGACTTATCTTAGAGAAGGACAAATTTTTCAAGACCTCATTTCAGAATATTTATCATTCACAAGCTCAGATATTATTTTGCACATGGTATCTAGTACTTCACTAGACGACCATACACTTTAGAGGAAAGTTGTAACAAATTGGCATTTTTATCTGACCTTGTGGAAAAGTGACTTAGTGCTCTAACAGTATCCAGTATGTCTCAGATCCACTTCTTTCTCCTCTTTATTATTCAATAGCTAAATAATCCTGTCCAGCTCAGCTACTGTACCTGACTAAACAAGTGGCCAGGCTCAGTCATGGCTAATACATCAAACAAATGAAAGTTTGGCTTATCAGCAAGAATGTGATTGAATAAATGCTCACATAACTTCACAGGCATATCTGAGATTTTTCCAGGGCTTATAAATTGGCCAAGTTATCACAAGAACATCAAAAGGCACAGTCAAATAGCCACAAATGCCAAGTTTCAAGTCACTGCTTTAATGCTAAGGAACAACATTTTTTTCTAAACATATGAAGTCATATGATTTTTTTTTCCAATACCTGCTCTTAACATACAAGTACAGTTTCTTAATCTCATCTGTGGGAACTATTCCCTTTGAACAGTTTAAATTAGGAGCACTGTAGGCATGAAAACAGGAGCCTGCAATGCAAAATGATGAGTGTCACTACCTGCACAACTGTATTTCATGGGAGGCTTAACACAAAAAATGCATACAAAGCTTTTAATTACTTACTCCTGAGAACTGAGACATTTCCACCCTCTCAGATGAGGACTGCTCACAGTTTTGTAATTGCTTGTGCTATAGTAATTTCTTAAAATTGTTTTCATTGTTGATAACTTTCCATATTATCTGCACACACTTTCTTGGGAAAAAAAATCCATCTCCACACGATGGTTCAATGCAGTACACACTAATTCAAGCTTAAAATAGATTTTATTTGTGATCTGAATTTATTGTTTTAATGGGCAGTTGCCAAAAATAGAGAAGCCTGTGCTTATTTAACTTGTGGCATTATGAGAAGGCCTTATCACAGAAAGAAAAAAACTTTCTTCTTCAACCCTAACATCATGCAACAGTGTTGCTGGACAAAAGAAAATACAGTGCAACACAAGCTAGTGCTGCCCACTAAAAGACATTTTTTATCAGTGCAATAGACCTGTTTTTGTTACTAAAGAGTAACAAAAGATGGATCAGATCCAGCTCAACTGCACTAAAACATAGAAACAGACCTCCACAAACATGAGCAAAAAAGGTATTTGGTGAATTCCTCTTCTTCCTATATACTCTTTTTGGGTCTAGTTCAGCAACACAAAAAATGTAAGTTATTTCATCATAAGCAAAGGGTTTGAGTGTTTATAGAAGTACTACTGTCTATGAACAGGTGCTCTGATTCTCAAGTAACACTCCAAGAAAAGGCAAAAAAGCCTGCAGAAGCATGCAGCCTGCCACCCTACACAAATCACATTTGAGAAAGGCAGATTAAACAAATCTTCCTTCCAAATTTGCACTGAGTTAAAATCTCCCTGCCCTCACTATGGTTAAAACAAAGACTCAGTGAGCTAAAAGAGCTGGTCAGAAAATAACACCAATTTTCAGCATGTTCTTAGGCATGCTTTTTTATTTTTTTTAAATACAGTTTGAAGCACAGCACATAAGAAAAAATATTCTTACCGTACAACATCAAAACTTTGAACTGAATCATTCCAAAAATACTTCACACTGTGATGCGTGAAGTAACGAATCTGTAAGGGCAACAAAACATAGATGTCAAACTGGTACCACTTAACACTTCTCTTCTGACTGACTTTATTCTGAGAGGTGACAGAAACTGAATTTAGAAAAGCTTCACTGAAAAATGAGTACTTTTCTTTCAACATAATCTTTCAAGCTTTCCACAATTTCCAGTAACAGGTTATTGAGGAGATTTCTGTTCCACTCAAAAATGAGTTAGCAGCTCACATGTACTGTACCGTGTGTGTTTATTCTCAATAGTACTTGAGAATTAGCCTGCACAGTATTACAAGTTTACTTACAGGCAAATGTTTTCTCGAATCATTTTTATTCTCTTCTGCAGCAGATTCAGAGAAATGAACAGCATGGCCATTTGAAACCTTGTGCACAATAGGGTTAGGATTCTGTAAAGGACTGGCTCCCAAGGAAGGCATAATGCGAACCTTTGCACAAAACCATATCTTGAATTCATCCTTAAAAAGACAGGGGAAAGTGAGTTAGCTGAAAGAGCATCTGAACAGCATTTTACAGCATTTTGCTACAACAGCTGTAGCAAAATCACAGATCATAGATTAGCAGCAGAGCCCATACAGAATTACAGAACATATCTCCATGTTAATATCAGCTACCTTAACAATAACTTTCTTTCCACAATTCTAAAAGCATATTTTTGCACTTAAGTCAGCAGTTACACCTAACTTCAACAAATGTATCTTTGCTGAACAAGGGAGGGGAAACCATGTTTCAGCTTATAGGAACAAGGTATTTGTTCGACAACAGCATTCCTGTATTTGATTCTTACAGCTGAAAGACAGACTATGCTACAGCTGTCAGCCTCCCCACAGAGGAGCTACACACAGGAGCACCATCCTGCACTGCAGTAAACAGTCATGCCTGCACTGCAGGGCAGGGATGGGTGTACTCCAGCACCCAGAAGGAATTGCACATCCCCTGCACACTTACAGTCGTTCTCAGCAGAACCACCTCACAGTCCCTAAGCGTCGTCCTTCTGCACGTGGCTTTCACACGCCACTGGGGCATCCAGTAGAGGAGGAGGAGAAGAAAGCCACCAGAGCAGATCACTCCCACAGTAACTAGCACCAACTTCCAGCGACACAGATCATAGCCATAGATCTCCTGCATGGCAGTAAAACAAGCAATGATGACTCTCTTAATTACTGTGCCTGGGATGCCGACATTAATTTTTCATTATGTGCAGTATTTAAAGCAAATCAAATTTCCAAGCCATTTCCTCTTTTTTGCTTTTCTGGGGGAAGGAAAGATTTGGAACACTAAATACATGGTGGAGTGGAAGCAAAAAGTAACACTGTTTTGCTTAGTCAGAAATATAAACATCAATAAAAGCCTGACAGAGGCAGATCATCCACACAGTATAAAACATTTCATTGCAAGACTGTCTCCTCTCTGCATTGCTCCCTAAGGACTGAGATTGCAACACAACCTGCCTTAACTCTCAGTGAACAACAACACTTTTGACCATGACACAGCACAAGTCAGCTGAACATTTAAGAGCAGAAGTGTGTGGTTTTGTCAAATGCTGATTTTATGACACAGCATTTGATTAGCTAGCACTCACAGTTTTGAATCACTACTGCAGGCTGAATTTTATACATTCTAAAAAAGCCCCTAAATATATCAAACATCACTTTCTAGTAGAGAATTTTGCTTATTTTGCCTGCCATTTAACAAGAAATGCTGATTTACCAACTCCAAACCACAGTCAAAGGTTCCGTAACTTGCACCAGTTAGAAAAATTTTTCTCCCATGAAAAAATTCCCAAGTATTCAGTGTGCAAGCACCAAGTTAACTTGATGACAGCCAGGAACAGAAAATAATTTAGTGATTTACTGGACACTGTGTTACATTCCTGAGTTTCACATTACATCATTAGATTATATTTCCTGCTGTAAAAGGGTAATGAAGTTTCCCATTGAGTCCCACCCATTGTTCATACTGACATGAACTTCTTGGATGTTTTTTTCACTTTTCATTAAACAGTGTTAGAAATTGTTTAAACTCCTTTCCTAAGAAAAGGCTTTTCAAAAGTTTGGTTTGCCACCTTCTCTGATGACAAAAAGCAGAAATAAAGCCCAATCTCTCTTACCTGGAAAACACTCTTCAGCAATAAAAATAGGAGAGTGAAAGATGGTGAGAGAAGTTAATACTTCTTTTTAGGAGAAAATAAAATTATTTCTTCAAAAAAAAAAATTAACTTCAGTGAACAGGCCACAAGCACCTCCTGTTCTAAGATGCATTTGCTTACTTTCTGTATTAGAGCTGTCTAGTGAAGAACTGCTTTTCTTAGCAGGGTGGACAAGGACAGAAAAGAACTTCAGTTCAGAGAAACATATCTTTTTCGGAAAAAGAAATCCCTATATATACCAAATGGACTAGAAAAATCCCTATGAAACCAAAGTGGGCTAGAAATTGAAAGATCAGTTGCTTGTACTTTCCTGTCAAAACTTACAGCTTTGAATCAAATTATGAAGCATTAATGGTAATAATAAAAAAAAACAAAACACAACTCAGTTTGTTTCCATTTTCATGTGTAAAAGTAGAAATGTTAAAGCACCAAAATGTGTTACCTATTGGACTACTGACCTTAACAAAAACCTTTCCTCCCCAAGACTAATTTCTTAATACCAAAAAATATTGCCAAGGATAATCCTATCAAATTGCTGAACTGATTTAAATTGAGACAATCCACTCCCCAATATAATATGCTGCCTTTAAGCAAAAAGCACTGAAAATGCATTTCTTTCATTGTATAAAAAAAGTTTAACAGAATTCATTACCATCTCATCTTCCTCTGCTTTATTGACATATTTCTTTTCTTCTTTCTCCATGTTTAGTATGATATGGAACTTCTCGACTTGAGATATGGAAGACCTTCAACAAGACAAGAATTAAAAATGGAAGCAACATTACTGATTTTACACCTAAGTTTTAGGTGGTTTCAAGTTACTTTTGGTAAGTGCGTACATAAAACATAACACTGACAAAATATTAATATTTATCTTTAGTTTTCACTGTTACTAGTTTCTAGAAGTAACTATCCAAGGAAGTCTATAAAGCTTTATGATTGAACATCAGATGAATATAAGTGAAATACTGCAGAAACATCAGGCTTTAAAAGAGGAGGCAGAAGCTTGTACCAATTTAACTTGGCTACATTCTACATGCAGCAAGCAGTTTTTGGTACATTCTACAAGCTTCATGATGGAAATATCAATTACTCCTTTAAAAAATCAAACAAACTTAAAAGTAGGTTAATATTACACATTTGTATCACTCTATATGGAATAGCTACAATCAGAAGCTTTCAGAAGTCAGGGTATCCTTCAAGAGGAAAGGCACAGTACCCCTGAGATCTACACTTCTCATCTGAGCAGAATAAATACTTGCTTAAAAACATTTAGTCCCCAGTTTACTATTTCTAAATCAAGACATGCTTTTTGGTCAGTCTTTCCTTTTTGGTCAGTATCTCCCCTTCTTTCCAATTGCTCTACTATTCAATTTGCATCAAAATCTCTCAGTGCTAATCTTGAAAGGTGCTTTGAGGAGAGATTATGATCACCATTTTCAAGAATCAGAAAAGAGTCAAGATGGAAAAAATATGGCACTGTCTGCAAGATGAATGTAGTGCACACAGATCCCTACTCCAAAAGGGGAGAGCTACAAGCAAAGGTTAAATACAGTGAGGCTTATCAGAATTTTCCTCATCACATAAGCAAGAAAAATCAAAAGTACCATGTCAAATAGCCAAATTTTTGAAATTAAAACTGCACCTAACCTTCATTTGGACGCCCCGTACATGTTAATTGTACACAATTTATAATTAATGCACAGGAACAAAAAACTACCACAATTAAAGTCACTAAATAGCCAGTGCTCACCTGCCAACACATAGATTAACTACAAATCTCTGCACTGACATGGTACAGCCTTCAATTTTATTCACTGCATATACATAAATCTCTCTGAAGACAGCACTTACTACCACAGCTTATAACCAGTCCTGAAGTCACAGCACAAGCAGCTACTCTAATTGTCCTTTTTCAGGCTGTTATTAATAAGTACATATTATTAATAAATAAAGTAAATAAGTACAATCACTACCAACTTCTCTATCATTAACTCCCCAATATTTTCACAAACCAAATCTGCAGACTACAAGTCAGGTCCTCTCCAAGCCAGCCCCTGGATCCATGCACTTACATTCACCAGCAATGCCAGCTTTGAGGGATCCCTCCTCCCATCTCCTGCAGCTTATCTACAGCATCACATCCACACGTGTTTTCTGCCACCTACCACCTCCTTCCCACTTAACCCAATAAATGAAGCAGGAACCCAAGAGGAAAGATTTATTTTACTACTCAAAACTGGATCTCCTCAGAAATCTATTCCCACTGCTGAATAATGTCCTAATAGAAGAAACACACTCAAAGGAGAGTCACAAAGCTGAATCTCAGGTGAGAAGCTCAGTACTTCATAAATTGATACAGCTGGCATTTTGTTCTGAATGGAAGGAAGCTAACTTGGCAACAACTGCCTGCTTTGATTGGAACATCAGCTCACACTTCCCTTGACTTGTTAAGCTAAAAATTTTCTATTGCTACACTATAATTTTACTGCAGATTTATTTGGAAATTAAGCAACACAAGTTATTAAAGTTCTAAACCACACTTTCACTTAAATTGCCACTTTCCTTAGCTAAGGAGGTTTCTATCCTGGGAAAGATGTAGATAATACATAGAACCAGTGAAAATCTGTCCTAAATCTACAAAGGACTGCTAAGAAAGCTCCTGAGGACAATCTTTGAATTAATTACATCAAACAACTTTATGTACACCACACAAATCACATTTTCAATCAAGAAGTCATACAGCCAGAAAATGTTCTGTGTATTTACAGAATTATACTCCTAATAGAGTTCACATGTCTAGGAAAGATTTATTAGGCTAATCATACTTGAGCTAGTCTGCTCTTAAACAAGCACACACTTCCCTGCTATGATGTACAGTAACATCAAAAAGGGTCCTGCAGGCATCTCTCCAACCTTGATGGACATATCAAGTAGGAAATTGATACAGGAAAGCACCAGGCAGAAAAATAAATGCAAATAGCTTCCAGATCAATGGATCTCAACTGAGATTTCCATTTGGCCAATATGTCAGCACAGGGACTTCATGGGACACCACGGCAGTGTGAGAAGAAAGTGCAATTGCCTTCATTTAAGGCAATGGGAAGGAACATCAAGTTGTGGGTCTGAAGAAGTATGGAAAGAAATCTCAGCACTAGCAATAATTCCTATGATTCAGTAAGCTCTTTGAACAGCTGGGTAGAATCAGACAGGGAATACATGAGGAGAATTAGGAGGCTATTTCTGACTCACATCATTAGCTCCATCTGCATTATTTTATACAGTCTCATTTACTGAACAACCTTCAACTAACACACATTCTCAACATGGTACATACTGCTGGTAATTTTCCATATTAAAGTCCAATTCAAATCTCTAAACTTCAAAAGCATTATAGAAATATTTTCTTCATTGATGGGTCATGAAAATGATTCCTATTCCACAACAAAGAACTGCAGTCCCCCTCATATCATATCTCTTCTGGCACACCATCAGCCCAAGCATGTCACCTTGAGTTCAAATGGGCAAGTTCTTTGGTTTGTGTCCCACTGCCCTGCTGAAAGCTGGGGCTGAACATCACCACATGGTTCTGCCTCCCTGGGTGACTTCAGGCTGCTGGGTCAGACTGAAAAAACCTTACCAACTCACAAGAGATTTTAGCAATCTGCATCTGAGTTTTACTTCCTTCCTTCTATAATATGATGGAAGTTTTATAATAATAAAACATTTCACTACTTTAAACCTTTAATTAAAGATTTAAATATAAACCTTGGTCTTTCCAGAGCAAGTGAGAGAGTATGACATTTTACTAGTACTCAAACTTAAGTGAGGTGGAAATCCACTTGCAATAAGCAATATGAACCTGGGGATATCCAAATATAATGTGCCTCTGATGCACATTACAGGCTGCCACTCAGCCTCTCTCTGGCCCTCAAGTGAATAGGCAAAGAAATCCTCTGCCCCTTTTAACAAATTGAAAACAGCAACCTTCTAAAGAAAGAAGACTTATAACCAATAGAAATGCTGAAGTTACTACCGCTCCACTCATAATTTTTACTTATTGCATTGCTATTGTATAACTAAGCATATTCTAGAGTCAGAGCAGTAGGAAATATCAAAAAGGTCTGCAAAAGAAAAGGCGGTTTGCCACTGAAATGATAATAAAATCTCTTGTAACATTTTGTAACAATGTAGGTATAAATTTAACAAATGGTCTAGAGATCAGCTGAACAGTGTCTGAACTCTAAGTACTTCTAAGAGCATACATTTGAGTCACAAGCTCAAACACTAAATCTGCAACCCTGCAAAACACAGTATATAAAAATTAAGTTGAACAGCATTTCCAATTAGTTACTGTCCTGAAGAGTGTGCAGCTGTGAACAGGACAGCACCTGCGGCTTCAGATTTAAGTTGATACTATTTTGAAGCTAAAATAAATCACAAATTGGATCACTGAAGAAATTACAGCAGTGTACATAAAATTATATGCATCCCTCATAATGAAGAAAATGCTGCACTTTTTCTCAATTACTACACCACTCCATAATTGTTCATCTATCCTGACTAAACAACTAGGATATCAAGCAATTGTACCAAAATATTTGTAAGTAACAAACATTTGTAGCAACAGTATAAGAGGTGCAAGTGAAGTCATGGTGTATTTATTAAGGAAATTGTTCCAAAAGCACCAGAGCAAGTCTCCATCAGTACACCTGAAGATTTCTGCAAGCCACACTTCCAAAGGACTACTGCCTTTCCTCAAGTCAGTTTTCTAACAGCTGGCATAATTAGTAAACTACTTCAGTGCAAATTTTACCCTTAGAGTTCCATTTTTGGGGTGGGAAGCAAAGACAGTCTTCTCTCTGTTGCCTTCAGCATTTCTCCCAATTCCACAATCCTTAAAAACTAAATAATACACACGTTGTTGCTGTCTGTTTATTCTTCCAGTTTTTCAATATAAGTAGCAGTTTCATAGCTTCAAGAGAAAATTTTTAAAGTCTGGACAAATTACAACTCCAAAAGAATAAACTTTTGATATCTCCTGCAACCACTGGATAATTTAAACCCCAGATTTCTCAGATTAAAATATAATTTTTAAAGCTGAAGTCTTTAATAAAATCCATGTATGGATACACATAAAAAATCATCAAGTTACTAATTTTGCTTATGCTCTTATAATCTGTCTGCTTAAAATACGTGAGTAAACTTACACATTTGTATCTTAAATGCTCCCTATTTTATTCTTTTCAGATTTTTGTAAGAAGTCCAGTGATAACTGATAGTTTCTCTTACCAACGAGCAGTCCAGCAGCTGTCCTCTGCACTTGCTTTTGTTACCATGAGTTAGCGAGGCAGCTCTTAATAACGGAGACCCTATCTACAAGGGAAGTCCTGACAAATGAACTATTTTGTCTAAAATCTAAAAAAAGTCTCCAAGGGCTTTTCAAACTGTTATCAAAAGATTAACATATCAAAGAAAATTTGGCACTGCTTGGAATGCTTTTTTTTTTTTTTCCTCTTCCCTCCAGAGTGGCCGAACAATTGCAAGACTGTGGCCGGGCTGGCGCGGAGGCTGCGCTTCCAGGCATCGGCCGCCCGGGCCAGCTCCTTCTATTCAAACAACAAATGCCTCCCCAGGAGCTGCAGACACTCGCAGGGCTATGCACAAGCCCTGATACTATCTGCCCAGCTAAAAGCATCTATGCTGCTGACCAAACCCTTCCTTGTATTTACAGCGCTTGTGAGTGAAGACAACGTTTTGAGGAGCTAAAGGCAGCGGGTCAGAAATGCACGCATTTCTCACTCTCAGCATTCTGCAGTTTATCACAGAGTGTAATGAAGCAATCACACACACCAGATCAGACAACCTTTAGAGACTGAGTGCTACAAAGCTTAGAAAGTGAACTTTGTCACTACCTGAACATCACAGAAACAAGGTACTGTTCTGTACAAGGCTCGACCAGCTCTGCTTTGGTAAGAACACAAAAGGCAAACCAAGAGACTTAGCAAGGCAGGCAGGAGAAACAAGAGACACATACGAGAGGCCAAACTTCAAATTCACCTCTGTGCAAAGATTAATACAAGTAAATCTTCCTCAGCACCCTATGCAATTACTTTCAATAAATAAATTAAAGTAAACTAATACAGGAAGAAAATTATTAACAAAAAAAGCCCTGATTGACCTGTCTAGAAAACAATCGAACACAATTTCCATTCCTGACATCTCAGCTACTGTCCTAGCAAGCGACTCACCAGGCTCTTCTGGGTCCAGAAGGCTACTAAAGGGCTAAAAGTCCTCTTTCAGAACTTATTTACAACAAGTACATCCTCCACTAAGAGCCACCTTACACCTCTGTTATTAAAAATTATGTTTCTAAATAGCTTGATGTCATAAAAAAGCCTTTAATATTTCTGAATTAAAAACACCTTGAAAGTCATCATCTCCAACTGTATCCCAACTAGCTGCCAAAACACAGGGGGAAAAAAAGTGGGTTGTTTTTTGGGTTTTTTTTGCAACTTGAAAGCCAAAATTTTTTAGTCACTCAGAAATTCAAAATTTCTGCACTTTAGAGCCATATTTTCAACAATTTACCCCAAGAAGAAATCAATCCTACAAGAGAACAGAGGGTACAAAGGCAATGTTTACCACTAGGGCTTATTCTTGTTACAGTACCATGAGATTCCCACACACTGAGATCAGTTACCAAACTGATTTCCATTTCTTGCAAATATTACAGTGAAAGTTTTTGGGATTCATGCAATGGCCCCAAAATGGTGGTAAAAGAATTGCTACACATACCCAAAACACCAGCTAATTCTCAATCTCTGCATACTGGCAGTAATGAAATTAAAACTGAAGAAACACTCAAACTAGAAGAGCTGTAATGGGCCAGGAAGAGGAATGAATGAATCTTCTAAGAAAATATTCCATCTGAAAATACGTCTGACTTCTTAGGAAAGATGAAAACTCAGCCTGGGTGACAGCTGACCATTAGGAGAAAGGGATGGCAGTTAATTTTCCTTGACACAAGGAAATAAATATTTTCCTTGACACAAGGCTAAGAAAAAAAATTATAAAATACTTACAAGCACATTCTTCTCAAAACATATTTCATAATATGCTGCACATGCTAAAAATCAATCACCAAAAAAGCAAATTTGGACACAACATTTCCAGCTTGCAAGGGATGGAATCAAAATTTCTGCCCACAGTGTCTTGGACATAAGTCCTGTATTTACGTTCCAGTACTTCTCTTTTACATAAGATATCCTACTTTAGCATCTATAAAAATAACGTATTATTTCCTAAAACTTCTCCACTGGCAGCTTTTGAAACAAGACAGGCAGATTCTGCAGCCACTGAGAATGAAAGAACCACTTTAATACATTTGCTATTAAAAATCTTGAAATCTATTCAAACAGCTCAAAGAAAGTCCTGCTAAAATGCACCTCATGACATCTTGTCACCAAAGAGCCTGTGATCAGGATTCACCATTAGTCTCTGTACATCCTTTAAGGAAAGAGTTCCTGAGTTGTTCTCTTTGGATTCTCAGTCTCCAAGGAGCTTCTGTACACAGGTATGCCTGCACTCCACATTTTTGCTTCTCTGATTCTGCTTCACTGCTGCAGGTACCCAGGACCAGAGCCATGGTGTGTGCCAGACAGGTTTTGCTACACCCTGGACTTGCAAGGATCATGTCTGAGCAGCAGCACAATGCCAGAGACGTCTCACACCACCTCGCAAGGCTGACATCAAAAGCCTCTTTGCCTGTCCCCAAAACATAAAACCCATGTCACTCAAAGACCACCCAGAAACTCAAAGAGGTCCCTTTACAGGTGATACATGACTTAGCCAGAAGGCCTGGGGCTATCCCACTTTTGTGACAGTAAAAACCAAAAGGTTATGACTTTTACTTCAATGTGCATTACCATGAGCTTACACACATAATGCACCTGTAAAGCTTTCAGTATTATTTGAACATATTTGTATTTTTACACGTATGTGGTTTATAAACACAAGAGATGCTCTGCTTGAGAGGCAGCCTCACCCTAAGAAATGCACCTTACAGAAATGGGAGCTGATGCATTTACAGCTCTCCAGTACCTTGCAGCTGAGCCCTTAAACACTAACTTATCCACATAATGCACAACAGATGCTCGGGTAAGACATACAAACTAAAATAACGATAGCAGATCAAAAATCCTTCAACTGTATTTTGAAAGGAGTTAAGGCTATAATTTGTACCACAAACAAAGCTTAACACTTTAGTCAACTAACCAAGCTCTAACAATAAGAATGACATAATAGTTTAATGAATACATGGAAATTTTACAAGTACACGAGCTAAATTTTAACAAAGCCCTCCACTCAATACCTATTTTATCACTTCCCATCTTAGGCTTTCTGTTATAATACAAGCTTTTGTTTCTGTGTTTAGGCTTAAGGAAGACCATTGTATCCAACAATCCCCAAACCAAAATTGTATTTACATTTGTAGAGTGTATTCTTTGTAAAGTATACTTTTTGCAGGCTGTAAGAGCAATTGCAATGTTTATAGTAGAGTACAGGCTACATTGAGGAAAGATAATTCTACATCTAACAATAAACTCACTATGTCAATTCATCATGATAACAAAGTACTATAGCCAATACTACACTCAAAACTTACTTTCTAACTGGTCTTCAGATCATTACTTTCAGACCACTTAGAAATTTGTTATTAATATAGCAGCAGTGAAGAAGTTGAAGATATGTTGAAGAGAATTTAGGAAAGCTGTTGGTCATCTCAAGGACAATTAGTCAAGCATTTTACCACCTAACCTTCCCACTATCTCATTTATGGTACTTCGAGCAGCAGCTATTCACATTAACGAAAATTTTAAACTGAAAACCAAGCACCAAAAATCACAATCACCCAAAGCTTGTTCCCACTCTCTCTCACAGAAACAGAGTCTTTACCATTTCCTTTCAGATTTCTGGATCTCTTACCTAACTGCCATGAGGGAAAGACCTGTCCCACAGTCAGGGAATCCAACAAAGCATACATTTACTTTGGATGCTTATTAATTCTTTTGTCTCTTGGAAGAGTATACCAGACATTTGGGTTAGAATTCACAGACTATGTTTTGTTTGTTCTTGGAAGAGAAAGTTAAACTGTTCCAAGTATCTTGGGCAAGGCATGGCGCCATTACACCCAGCATGAGCTCTCAAGCTGAGCACTGAGGCTGCTTCCAAAGAAACGTTCCTTTCTCACACGAGGTGTGAACTTTACTCAGCCCTTCTATGTGATTAAATAACCAAGACTATTCTGGTTAGATAATGGGGATGGCAAAGATGCCCCATGCCAGCACCAAGAGACTTGCAGCCATTCCAGTGGAGAACTGGGAGTCTGAAGACCCAGACCCAGCAACAATGGGTCCTTTCAAGGAAGCATTTCCCCTTAGGGGCTGTGCCAAGAGCCCAACCTTTCCTGTGTGGCTGCCGCCTTATTGTGCAATGTAGAGTATCTGCTTCCTGGGATATATTTGCTTTTGTAGTATGGATGCTCAATAAAAGGAGGCAATGACTTTTTTTCCTCTTCCTCTTAAATTCTTGGAAAATATTTTTGAGGTTAACATAAGAACATTTGAATCAAATTTCTCTTCGTCTGCAAGGAGATCATCAAGCACAACTAGACCAATCACAAGAGATGAACTTTCCTCTAAAGTTTAAACATTTAATTTGTTTCCTCAGAAGCACACATAGTGGCACACAGCTATGACTACAGCAGTCATGCTCCTCATAAGCAAGCAATTGGCTTTCACATCTTCCTTTCCCATCCTAATTATGACTTAGTACCTTTCACTGCTTTCAGCAAAGCATTCTCAGACAAAGCAGCAGTATTTCTCCAGTTTCCTGAAGTCAAAATGCAAAAGTTAAGATATTCTGAAGTTCAACTATGTAACTACTAAAGCACACAAGAGTATATTCCTGAATAACAGATTTTACTAATTATACACCAAATTGTACTAATTTCTAAAAATATATTCTGTAAGAAAATCTATACATTAAACCAGAGGGTTCTACTGTTTACTGAAAGGTATCATATAACAACACTAAATATTAATATTAAAAGACTGTATAAATTCAACTTAAGACGTCACATATGACAATTTATTTCTTTTGATCTCAAATTGCAGTAACTGAAATAATCAACACAAAAATCTGCAAACAAGTTCAATTCCAAGACTGAACTGCTGTACAGGACAAATTTTATGCACAGGAATTCATAGAACCTGACAGCTTAACTCCTGAAAATTATTAATTTATTCTCAGAACTACCAAATGAGGCAAGACAAAAAAATCAAGGGGGAAAAGTTGCACTCTCTGTTTCCACGAAAAGAAGTTTGACAAAGACAAGAAAAGAACAGACATACAGGACTCTAACATTTAACTCCATGCCTGTAATGTAAACCCTGGCCCACATCCACCTAGCTACTATGTTCCAGTCATTCAGAACAGTCCCACAAACCCAGAAGAGCTTCAGATATCTAGTAAACAGTTGTATTTCAGAGAAGGACTTCTACAATCCATGAAATTAAATTACAATACATTTCATCATTGCCTTAAATAGCTCTGTTTAAATGGCACTATTCAGTGCTTCTGTGCCCCTTGGGAATGATTTCCATAGCATCAGCAGTGGGAGACATCTCCTGTATAATGGAAACAGACTGCAAAAATCTGACAAGGGATATCCCTTCAACTGCTGCAATCTTCTCAGTCCTAATGACCATCAGCAAAGGTCTTGAATCTTGCTTCTCCCATAAGTAATAGCTTTTGCTTATCAGTCCATTTATCGTTAACTTTTATCCTGCACACTTACCTTAAAGGAGAAATTCTGCCACAACACATCTTGTCTAGAGCAACATTGTTATCACTGTTAGAAATACCTTTTCTAGAACTTCTCTTTCTTTCCTAGATATAAACATTTTTGTAACAGTTTTAAGAGGTGTAACTGTATCCATCTTCTCCCCTGTGAGGAGGAAAGTTTCCTGAAAAGCAAGACTGAAATATTTCAAGTACATTAAGTGTATCAAGGAGTGCTTTTTCCTCAAGCACTGACCTCACTATCTGAAATATCACCACTGTCTAGCCAAATATTCAGGAACAGCCTCTTCCCAGATAGCTCTAGTCCAGATGCTTGACCTAGCTTTCCCCTTCAGCTTTGCTTTTTCATAAATGTTAGGTGAAAACAGAGGTCAGCTTCCTAAAGTACCAATGAGGACTGCCACAATTTCACTTACACTAAATGCCCAAGTAGCTTTTACTCCATACTCTTTGTATCAGTGGCATGGAAGAGCAGAGAGCTGGGCTGAAGGCAAATAGAGCAACAAAACAATGGGCCAGAAAGGTCAGATCAAACGTGCATTTCCCCTGCAGTCAGGGAGACAGCACAGAGAGAGTCACATAATGATGCTCCCCAGTAAACGATCTCCAGTCCCAGGGACTTGTAGTTCAAGAGTTTTATGAGCCAAATACTCTATCATCTTACTTATTACTAAGTGGATTTTTTCTGGGTTTTTTTTAAATTATTTTGTGGCATGTTTTAAGCTTGCCATCATCCTGCAAAGAACTCCTGAATTCAGAGGATTCATTTTGCCCTTATTATTTTGACCCTCACTCTATTAGCTTTATGAACATGCACTTTAGTTTCTCCTTGCCTACAGCATTAGGAAAAGCAAACTGCCAAACAATTGCTTCATCTGAATATAAGCAAAATAATCAAAATGTTTTGAAAAACACTGAAGCTCTGAACATTACCTTATTTCTATGGGACATTAAGAAAGGAATCAACCACCAGTTACTACACTTTTACTAACTTTCATGCTGACGTTATAGGTACCAAGGTCTTTTTCACAGCTGTATGTACTACCATACTTTCAAAATTGAAAAACGCTAACCTAGCAAAAACCAATAACCAAAAGAATGTTCTTTGGTTACTAAAGAATGAGGATGTTCTCTCATAGAGGGACACACAGATATAAAACACACTCTTCAGGAATCCTGCAAAGGTAAAATGGGAGGATAGAGCACCACACAGATAATTCTCCATAAAATATTGCCCTACAAACTTAGCAAACCGTCTGGGTATAGCGCAATGTCTGCACTACCAAAAATTAGTCTCCAAAGTAAGTGAGCTTTACAAAAGGTGAACTACTTCCATTAAGCTAGGCCAACAAGAAGTATTTTCTGAGAGTGCACACCAAAATACTGCCAACCCAATACATTCTTCTGTTGACAATACCTCATCAACCAGCACTACTGACTTGACTCTAAGGCTGCCTGAGTCCTGCTACCACACCCACCAATGGTACTACAAGGGTTATCAGACTTCAGCTACACAGACAATTCTGGCATTTAAGATACTATTTCTTCACTGACATTTATGCCAGCAGAAGATGACAGCAAGCAGGAAACTGAGACTTTTTGTTCCAAATGCAAGGTGCAGACTACACTAACTCAAAATACTCTGCTCTGAAACCAGAGCCAAGGACTTCTATGACCTGTTCCAGCAATGGACCGATGTGGAACAGCATCTCCAGCAGAGACAGCCACTACTGAACACACCCAACAGTCACTTCTGAAATGACCACAGGCTAAGAACGGGGGTTACAAATGCTACCAGCACACCAGCACCAGCTTAAGAATAAAAGTCCTCCATAATACATGCTCAGAATGCAACTATGCCAACAGTCTCCCTACTTAAAAAACCTGTATTACTATGGGGAAGGGATTTTGCTGGGTAATGGAAAGGGTAGGAGAATGAAGAGTGCTATGAGGACAACTCCATCTGCACACTACTGAGTAAGAACTCTGTCAGGCTGACACGACTAAGTTATTTTCCATTGTGCTCTCACCCTACAAAAGGCATGCAATTTGTGTGGTGAAATTTGTGTCTTCTTATTTTTGCCTGTTCATTACTAAAGTTATTTCTGCTGGAGAAAACAAGTTCATTAAAAAACAGAAATTATATTTGTATCAAAAATTCAAATCTGTAGATGAACTAAGGAAAATTAAGAAGTTAGGAGCACAAGTAAACTTTCAACCAATCTAGACTGCACAACAATGGTTTTCCAAGTGCTCCAGTTCACTCAGACACATGACATCTGCCTCTGCTCCAGATACATGCCCTTCACCACAGGCTGATCTCATCCAAGCAGTTGAAGGCCAACACAACAGCACAACTGTAGCACAGCAGAAACTGTGTTTCATCCATACCCTACTGGCATTCAAAGTCTGGCTGTCTGAACTGGACTCAACACCATTACCCCTTACAACACAAGTCTTCAGTATTGCCAGTATTAAGGCTCAGCAGGCTGCCTCTAGCAATAAAGTATGGCTATGATGCAGGAAAATAATGTCAGGACCCTCTCTCAAAGCACTACTTAAGGTTTTGAGGTCCTCACTAAATGGATGAGCTGAATATAGGGTTAATCTAAAGAATGTACTCTGCAAGACTGCACATTTGACAGCCCTTTTATGTTTCCATTTGAATTACCAGTTGGTCTGAAAAGAACTTTTTGCTGGCTTGTCAGATCTGGAGTACTGCTCTAATGACAGAAGCACCACTTTCAGACAGCAGCACCCTCAGCCAAAGACCACTCAAGCCAGTGGAGCAACCCTTTGAATTCACTGGACATTGGATCAAGCTTTCACAACTTAGCGACAACAGCAGATATGTTAAGAACCCTCCATGCCTGTATGATAAAAATAGACCCCCTGTTTGAGAAACAGAGGTAAGAAAAGTTACCCCTCTGCTCAGAGAAAAATATCTCTAGCCAACCGTAACAGGACTTCTCAGGAAATGAACCTGTACCCAAAAGTTAAACAGTTCAATAAATAGTATTACAGGGCAAAGGTAAAGTCAGGCAGGTAATGCAACTCAACTGTACAATCTTCCCACTGGAGGCCAGCTATTATCCCTGTCATTGACCTTTCAGCTGCTGCTATCTACTGCTGCACTAAATGCAGCCTCCAGAAAATAAGCTCTTGCTATTGTTGATGTGAAACTCCATAGCAGATCTTAAGGGCAGAGCTCATGAGGGTAACTGCACTTTTCTTCTATGATTTGGAGACGTGATATGGCAGCAAAATGCATAGGATTAATTGAAGTGCTTTCACACATTGCAGTTACATTACAAATCAATTGCTGAACTGGAGGGATTAGCTGGATCCTTTGTTTTGATTGCAGACAATCAAAAGTGATGATAATAGTGCATAAAAGCAATGATATATAAAATAGCCTGGCTACACCCACGGTTGGACTTTCCACTTTGCAATGGGTCTGTCCTCACTTATGAGGATCCCCACAGTGGTGAATATACCTCAGTGTGGGAACTGCAAAGAGATCCTCAAAGGCAAAGGTGGACCTTTGTAGCTCCGGATGAGAAACGTTATAAGATTATCACCTGAAGCTAAAGCAGTAATCTGAAAGCTACCAAGACTACTTGAATGGATGGAAATTCATCTGTGCCCTGCTAGGTTTAACTCACACAGACATTGCTAACATGCAGTACCTCAGCCATGGCGGTTTAGAACATCCTGACAGCACAAGAAACCTTGTTCTATTTGCAGGAGGCAGCATGCAGGGCAAGAAAGTAATCCAGAACACTGTATGTTTCCAAACCAACCAAGCACCACAGCTCTAACCATTTGAACCTGTACAAGATCTACACCCACATGATACAACAAAGAGATTGACAAAAAGAATCCCGTCTATTTCTCCCTCACTGGCTCAAACTTAACATCAACCAAAACTAGAATCTTACAAAATGAGATTAAAGGGGCATTAATAGTGAGTTTAGTCTATTCTCCAACCTAAACCATATACCATTCTTTCTAAACACACAAACTTGTTCTTCATAGCCACAAGTAAAGACTTCTTAAAGTTCTACATGAACTGTGAAAAATGTTGAAAACTTAATTGGTGTTTTCTGTGATGAAAGTTAATCCCACTTCAATCTGCCCATCATGGCCACTGAAAATATCATTTCCTTCTTACAAATCCTTTAAATACTTGAAATCTCTTACATTCTCCCTAAACTCCTCATCTCTTGCCAAAATAGCTTGGATTTTCTTCCACATCTATGAAGTTGTTTCCTCGAACTCTGATTACTCTCATTTCTCTACTCTGAACTCCTTCCAAGTGGTCCAAATTCCTCTTGAATCTTGGCACCCAAAACAGATGCTGTCTGCACAGACTGTACATCAACAGCAAATAAAGCCAATGGATTTAAACTTTACGTCTCTCAGACAATACTGCTGTTTAAACACCCCAGTAAGATATTTGCCTTTTCTGCAAAACAGCATGACACTGACTCATGTTCAACTTGTGATCCAGTACACCCCCAGGTCCTTTTTCTAGTAGCTAACCAGTTATTTCTCACCCTGCATTTCAACAGCTGGCAATTCCTGCCTATGTGCAGCACCTGCATTTGTCCCTACTGAATGTTGTGCTACTTTTTCAGGTTATTTTGAACTCTCATCATGTCCTCCAACACAGTCCCTGAGAATTTACTAAGCACATTTAATCAGCCAGCTGACTAATATTTTATTAAAGGCCAGGACCCAGGACAGAATCCTTCAACATAACTTCTCATTTTAACACCAAATTGTTAATTATAGTTCTCCAGACAGGATCATCTACCCCCAGATCATGCATCCATTTACTTATGAGGCCATTAAAATGAGGAAAACCTTTTTAAATCAATCAGTTCAGGAGACTAAACCTCCACAGCTTCTGCTATAGCCATTGAGCCTTCTGCTCTGCAGTAAAAAGGTATCAAGACTTCAGACACAATTACTTTTCCCACAAATCAGTTCATGCTGCTGTATCTTCCAAGCACTTGAAAATAGAATGTTTGCTTATTAATCTCAAATGATGGGAAGAACTGGGACAAACTGAACTGTCAGAGTGTAACTCATCTCCCTGAGCTCTTCTCCTTTGTAACTGATTGAAGACTCATCCTTTGCCACTCTTCTAGAACTTCTGAGTAGTTCTAGGTAATATTTTTGAGTTTTAAGAATCGTACAATGAAACTTATCGGGGCCAGTTGACACAGAAACATCTAGTGGAAGTATGCTGTAGTGTAAAATACTACCTTGTCAAAAATATTCTAAGGTTAAGCACCTGCATGACACCATGTGAAAGACAAGCAAAACAGGCACTAAGCCCTTCAGATGTTCTGCACCTTCTGCAGACACATGCACTCCCTACCAAACCAAGTGAGGCATTTCCCAATCTTCCTACTGCTACTTCCCAATCTACTACTTCCCTACTACGTTTCCCAATCTTCCTACTACTTTTACAGGCAGCTGACTTTTATGTCTCTTGCTACGTGGCACTCCATGTGCACTGTAGCCTTTGTGATATCTGCCCCTACTTGTCTTTTTCATATCTTCTTCACAACATGACTCTAGTTCACATTCTACATATATGTTCTCATTGCATCTCAATCCAGTTAAGCTGCTCTTACTACTGTTTCTCAAAAGCCTTCTCATTACACTGTTCTCCTATCCTTTAAAAGAATCAGCTGTAATTTCACAGCCATTGCCATTTATCACCTTTCATTTTGACATCTAAGCTAGAACAAAATCTGAAGGAGCTGCCATTTATGTTACTGCATGTACCCTCTAAACTGAAAATATCACTGCCATATAACTTTGCTAAAGGTCAAAAAAAAAAGTTGTGTATTTTGATTTTGAAGGATGATCTTTTAGTCTTAAATACCACATAAAAAATCTCAATCCAACTAAAAAGTAATGGACTTGCTACCAGTTCCACTACCACATCCAAAGAGCTGTATGAATGCAAAGGCAGCTAATTATGCTAAATTTGGTAGGGTGATGAAAATCTTCTTCACAACATGACTCAAGTTCACATTCTACATATATGTTCTCATTGCATCTCAATCCAGTTAAGCTGCTCTTACTACTGTTTCTCAAAAGCCTTCTCATTACACTGTTCTCTTATCCTTTAAAAGAATCAGCTGTAATTTCACAGCCATTGCCATTTATCACCTTTCATTTTGACATCTAAGCTAGAACAAAATCTGAAGGAGCTGCCATTTATGTTACTGCATGTACCCTCTAAACTGAAAATATCACTGCCATATAACTTTGCTAAAGGTCAAAAAAAAAAGAGTCGTGTATTTTGATTTTGAAGGATGATCTTTTAGTCTTAAATACCACATAAAAAATCTCAATCCAACTAAAAAGTAATGGACTTGCTACCAGTTCCACTACCATATCCAAAGAGCTGTATGAATGCAAAGGCAGCTAATTCTGCTAAATTTGGTAGGATTATGGATGTGATTGACACTGCACGACTTCAGAGCAATCAGCATGATTCCACAGCCAGGGAGACCCCTTCCCAATCCCATCCCCTGCACAGCACTCCATGAAGATGGTGCAGAAATTATACATTTTAGAAAAGGAGCTGCAAGGCACAGGACTTCAGCTTTCTATGCAGATCACATCCATAGCTACTGAACAGAGACTGAGTATCACCCATTCTATTGTATTTAAGCCTGCTTTTCAGCTACTAAAATTTAAAGTTTACAGTCTTATTTCAATCAGGAATAAAGGTGTCAGACTTGGAGCTATAATACAGCTACAGTTTACTACAAAATGAACTTTTGTTCTCTGCTATGCAGATTATTTAACAAAGGAAGCAGCTTTTTTATGAATGAAAACTATTTTTAGCTCATTGTGTAACAGTGAAAGGGAAACATTTTAGCATTACTGTTACTTAAAAGATTTTTTTTTCAATGTTTCCTTGTAAAATTAGGATTTTTGAACTAGGATTTGTCTTGTATAAACTTTCTCATGCTAACAATAACCATATCCAAGCACTAGTCAGAATTCTGGCAGTTTTTTTGCCACTGCAAGTCCACAAAACCTACTCATCTTCACAGCAACACAACTCCAGAACCAAAGCAGGTTTGACCATAGTAGATGTCACCCTGTAGAGACCAGTAATCCCTGCCCAAAAAAAACTGCATTTGAATACAAGCAAGCTCTGTTCTCCAAGGCAATTCTTGCAGACATTCAGAGATGAGCCTGAACACAAATGGCAGAACACTTATGTTCACCCTACATTGACAAGGTTTGGGCACTGAGTAAATTAAATGCAAGGAAACCCTTTTTTTCTCATTTCCAAAACTCAAGAGTTTTAGAAGATTTAACAAAAGGACTTAGTTTCACAAGGCAATAAAGGAATGACACATCTTCTCTCCATGCCAGCTACCATCAGGTTCTGTCCTGGGGTGACTTTATGATGCTGGCATCCATCCTGTGTCTACCACACAGACAGTAAATAAGGAAGGTGTTACAACCATGCTCCCTGGTCTGCAGTTGAAGATGCTTAAGCACAGCACTCAATAGAGACATTTAGCACAACAGAAGTAATAATAATTTCTACAACAGGCCTTGGACAAGCTAAGTCAAAGTAATCCCCTGCTGCAGATTTCTGTTATTTACAGAAATAAAGCAAATGCTATCTGCATGTTTCCAGAAAAAGGAACAAGGGTGCAATGGTCAAAATGCTTGATGAAAACCTGACCTTTCCATGTCAGTTCCCAGTTCTACTACTGATTTCCTCTATGACCTGGACACTCCACTTGGACCTGGCTTTAACAACATAAAGGTATTTTACTTCCACAGAATAAATGGAATTTTTCTTCATCCCACAGAAAATCAATGTCCTGTTGGCTGTTTTACACTCCACACAAAAAACAGTAGGACAGTACCTCCTCAAGGCAGATGAGAAAATATAATCTTAGGGTTCCATGTCAACAGAAATTTATTTCCTTCTTTTTAAATAATTGATTAGGAACACAGTAAAATAGCTGGTCTGATGCACCATGCCTTTCACATGGCACAGCAGCAGAAGAGGACTGAATCACAAAGTTTCTCAATCACTCAGACATCATGATGCAACTTCCCTTCCTGCCAGGCAGCCCCCACGCTCCCCTGCAGGCACTGAGAGCTTCCTGGCCAGGAGCTGGGAACTTTCACCCCCCTCTCCCCAGGTTAGGGATGAATTAGTGCCTACCAATGCCATGAGGTCCTCCACAGACTAGAAAGAAATGAGAAACAGATACAGGAACAGATGCCTGATCCTAGAAGACAACTAACAAAAAATGTAAGTGGGGAGAGCAAAACAAGCTCAAAGTCTAGACAGCACTCCAGGAAGGCACCAAGCAGAGCCTGGAACAGCCCCACTGCTCCTGGGAGGTGTTTGGGAACACAGCAGCTGCTGTCCAGCAGCTCTGCTGGAGTCTCAGAACTGCTCAGACCCCTTTCACTGCTCACACCTCCTTGTGTCACAGACAGCCAGCCTTGGCCAAATCCAAACAAAAAGGTCCCTCTTACTTATTTTCTGAAGCACTTTGAAAACTGACAACCTTGGAACATCAGTTTTTCACAGCTGACCTAGGTGCTCACACTGGAACACTCAATGTAGCCAGAAGCCAGCGTTCTTTCCCACAGGTGACCACACCAACAATAGATGACCTTTTTGTTTCACTAAATCATGTTAATGATATGTTTCTTAGAAGTCAGGAAGGTTAGATCAGTACCAATCAATTTCCAAGTCAATTGCACAGCTCAAAGTTTACACAGTATGTTTTCTTTAAACTTTGTGAAACTGTACTTGTAATTAGCCAACGAGAAAAAGCAGCTAACAAAAGCAGCAGTATGCAGCCATCAGTGTCATGCCAAATACCAAGACAAACATTTCCTCAGTATACATGTAATAAAGATACACTGCTGTCACTCATGACACTGATACAGGGACATTAAACTTATGAGGACCACACTTACACCACAGAGTAAATTTAAATAATGCCAAAAAAGCTGTTTCTCACAAGACCAAGAAAATCAATATTCTACAGGATGTAACAGCATTGTACAAAATTTTAAGAAAAGGTAAAAGTAGCAATTCTTTCAAACATGATGGAGCTGATGGCTGAAAAATATTGCTAACCTGTCTGAAGAGCCAGTGTGTGGACAAATCTCATACATACAACAGCTGAGTCACCTACAACAAAAAAAAAAACCAGTCAGAGTAATGAATAGGCTAAATGAAACATAATCTTGATTGCCCCTGCTAAGAAAACACCATACAATTGCAGTGAGTGCACAGTGCAAAGAAAACACATTAACAAATTCTAACTCAGCACCCTCAGAGGAGGAAGCAGCCAGCCAACGTGGCCAGACAACCATCAGCACTCATGTTGGAACAGTTCAGAGTTACCCATCTCCCGCTGCTGGAGGCTGTGCTATCTCAGCTTCCTGAAGGGCTCCAAAAGTCTCTTCCAACCACAGCACCTGCAGGGATACACTGATCCCAGCAGGCAAGGCAGAGCACTGATGGCAGCAGCAAGCTTTCAGAGCCAATACTGCAGACACTCGAGTTTATCTTAACTTTCAGTATGAACCCTGTTACGGTTCTCAGTGTTTAATTCACCTAGGAGCCGTTTATCCTGACCAGGCTCAAACAGGCCTCCTGTCCGGGATGTCGCAGTGGCTGTCAGAGGTGCTCGCAGTGCGAGATCCCGGCGGCTCCACAGCCCAGCTGAGAAAGCGCTCTACAGCCTTTGTCAGCAGCAGCAGCACGCACTGACTCATGCGCTGAAAAAAGGATGAGAAGCACTGAGTCCTCTGACCAGGCTCAAACAGGCCTCCTGTCCGGGATGTCGCAGTGGCTGTCAGAGGTGCTCGCAGTGCGAGATCCCGGCTCCACAGCCCAGCTGATGGAAAAGCGCTCTACAGCCTTTGTCAACAGCAGCACCAGCACGCACTGACTCATGCGCTGAAAAAAGGATGAGAAGCACTGAGTCCTCATCTCGGGCTGCCAAAGTTTCTCTTCGGAGCGATCAGCGGCATTCCCCCGGCCCCGTGACCAGGCTCAAACAGGCCTCCTGTCAGAGGTGCTCGCAGTGCGAGATCCCGGCTCCACAGCCCAGCTGATGGAAAAGCGCTCTACAGCCTTTGTCAACAGCAGCACCAGCACGCACTGACTCATGCGCTGAAAAAAGGATGAGAAGCACTGAGTCCTCATCTCGGGCTGCCAAAGTTTCTCTTCGGAGCGATCAGCGGCATTCCCCCGGCCCCGCCACTGCAGAACCGCTGACGTGTGCCCGACAGCCCGAACGCGCGCGGCTCGGTAACCGGGACCGCGGGCAGAGCCGGGCTGGGAGGAGGAGGAGGAAGCGGCCCGGGAGAGCTGCCCGAGTGCCGGGCTGGCCCCGGGGCAAGGCGGGGGCGGCCCGGCCCCTGGGCCAGCGCCGCACGTGTCCGGGCAGCGCGGCCGCGACACGCCGGCCACGCGCCCCGGGCCCCG